>NC_134863.1:20044800-20352300 GCF_049852395.1 Peromyscus maniculatus bairdii
CTCTTAAACTTTTCTTTTAGCAATATGCTTGGGTTTAGAGAAGGAGTGAGCCAATTCCATCTCCAAAGCCAGCTTGGCTATAATTGAATTGGAACCACAACTTTTCTAGATTGATAGAGAGAAAGATGTTAGACAGTGAGATTTTACCATGTGTAGATTGGTACCAATAGATTCTTCCTTTCTGCTGTACACATCCGGATATCCAAGGCCTTATGAGTTTTGGAAGATGGGTATTTCCATTATCCTGGAAAGACAAAAACAGAACCCTACCCGACCCTTTGATTGTTAAATTTTTCTTACAACTTGTAGAGATGTCACATTGGTGGATGATCTTTTACTTCTCTTCATCAAGGGGTTTTTCCTGTTCGAATCGAATTTTTATTAATTTTGTTGGTATCCATAGCTTTTCTTCTCCTGCAGAAACAAAGGCAAAACCCCTTCCCCAACGTAGAACATATCCAGGTTTCCATTCTGAGGTCAGCACATCCTTAAAATAAACTGGTTGGTTTAGCTCAGGAGTTTTGTCTATTGTCCAATGTCTCTCCGCAGCTGTTGTTCCTTTCTCATTAGCATTGAGAAAATTCAAGGTTAATAAAGCACTATGCAGTCTATTTCTAGGAGTCATTGTTACCTGTTGCTGTTTATTTAGCATATCCTTTAAAGTTCGATTGGATCTCTCTATGACTGCTTGGCCTGTGGGATTGTGTGGTATACCTGTAACATGCTTTATATTATAATAAGCAAAGAACTGTCTCATTTTATTGGAGACATATGCTGGGGCATTGTCTGTCTTAATTTGTACAGGTATTCCCATGATGGCCATAACTTCTAATAGGTGTGTAATCACAGAATCAGCCTTTTCAGAACTCATAGGAGTTGCCCATTGAAATCCTGAATAGGTGTCAATGGTATGATGTACATACTTTAATCTTCCAAATTCTGCAAAATGAAACACATCCATCTGCCAAATTTCATTTCTTTGTATACCTTTTGGATTACTCCCTGCAGGTAATGGAGTTTGGTTATAGATGGAACAAGTAGGACATTTTTTCACAATATCCCTAGCCTGTTGCCAAGTGATGGAGAAATCCTTCTTCAAACCTTTGCTATTTATATGGTGTTTCTTATGATATTCTGAAGCTTCTAGCACATTACCTATTAGTAACTGATCAATCTCATCATTACCTTGTGCTAAAGGTCCTGGCAGACCTGTATGGGATCTGATATGTGTTATATATATAGGATGTTCCCTTTTTCTGATGATTTCCTGCAATTGTATGAATAATGAAGTTAATTCTGTATTATCAGGAATAAATTCAGCAGTTTCAATATGTAAAACAACTCTCTCTGCATATTGAGAGTCAGTGACTATATTGAGGGGTTCTGTGAAGTCCATCAGTACCATAAGAATGGCATACAGTTCTGCCTTTTGTACAGAGCTATATGGACTTTGCACCACTTTACTTAAGTCTCCTGATTTATATCCTGCTTTCCCTGATTTATTTGCATCAGTATAGAATGTGAGGACTCCAGAAATTGGCTTTTGTCGTACAATGTGAGGAAGGACCCATTCAGTCTTCTTTATGAATTCTATTCTCTTGCTTTTGGGATAGTGGTTGTTAATCTCTCCCAAAAAGTTACTGCAGGCTCTCTGCCAGTATTCATTATCTTTCCATAGTGATGAAATTTCCTCATTAGTTAATGGTACTACAATTTCTGCTGGGTCCATTCCTGTCAACTGGCGAAGTCTTAATTTACCCTTTTGAATCAAATCAGAGATCTTTTCTATATAAGTCTTTAATTTCTTATTTGGTTTACGTGGTAGGAATATCCATTCCAATATAATATCTTCCCTCTGCATCAAAATACCTGTTGGGGAATGTCTGGAGGGGAATATGACAAGAATGCATTTAAGTTCTGGATCCACACGATCCACATGTGCTTCTCGAATTGTCTTTTCTACTAGAGCCAATTCCTTCTCAGCTTCGGCTGATAATTCTCTTGGACTATTTAATTCTTTGTCCCCTTCTAGAGTATTAGCCAAATTTTGTAGTCCATCTTTGGGTATTCCCATGATACCCAGTAAGTTGGAAATGCTTCCTAATAACTTTTGAAAATCATTAAGAGTCTTCAATCTATCTCTTCTTAGTTGTACCTTTTGGGGTCTAATTTTTTGTAGCTCTATCTTATATCCTAAGGAAGTGCTGTGGATATTACTCTATGTAAATAAAACACTGATGGCCAGTGACCAGGCAGGAAGTATAGGCGGGACAAAGAGAGAGGAGAATTGGGGAAACAGGAAGAAGGAGGGAGAGACACTGCAACCACCGCCAGAAGAGCATGTAAAGAAGCCGGTAAGCCACCAGGCATGTGGCAAGCTATAGATTTATAAAAATGGGTTAATTAAAGTATAAGAACAGTTAACAAGAAGCCTGCCACGGCCATACAGTTTATAAGTGATACAAGCGTCTGAGTGATTATTTTATAAGTGGATTGTGGGACTGCGGGGCTTGGGGAACCTGGAGAGAAGCCCTCCAGCTACAAATGGTGCCCAACGGCTCGAGTTTCCACCTTAAACCTGAGATTATTTAATAACTAATTCTAAACAGAGCCAAAAACAGGTTCCTGCTTCTTGTCTCATACGGGCAGCTAGACGCTGCAAAACGCAGGTTTGAACACCGGCGGGTTCCTGGCGTGTGCGTTTGACCAGCAGTATGGCGGAAATGAGGCATCTGCCAGTGGCACATTACGCTGTGTGGTAGATTTATTCTTTACTAGTATTTAAAAAAAAAAAAAAAAAAAAGGTTTCTGGGCTACACGCTGCTTTGATAAGAGCGTAGACCTACTATTTCTGAGACTTAATGATTCCCAGAGCTGGCGGAAAACGTACCACCGCCATGTTGGGAAGCTGAAGTGGGCGGAGCCAGCAGTCAGCGCCATTTCAGTCTTAAAATGGTACAGTTTAAAGCAATAGGCTAAGGTAATATAAAATATAAGCCACGTAAAGATGGCTACCACACAGAGAATCTGGATTATGTTCTCTTTGATATTCGTAACTGAAGAAAAACATTTGATTGCAAAAGCTGTTCAGTTATGCCAAAATGTATATTTTAAAGGTAACTTGACTTCAAAATTTGGATTTAAGGATATGTTGCTTTGGAAAAGAGGTTCTGCTTTTGTTTCCACAGAAAGCCAGAGGCTGTGGATTTGTTCCAGATTAAGATACATCAGGTTTCACCAGCCAAGACCCCCTGAAAGATATCCGATGACACCATGGCCCAGATGATCCAACATCCAGAACGGTTTCAAGGCAACTGGCTCCCACAATACATCCTCAAGGACTACCCCATAGGCCTAAAATTTTCTTTGCATCCCCATAAGACACATCGCCCCCCTCCAGCAGGAAGTAGTAAGAGATGCTACGCCCAAATTCCCAAATATACCAAGCTGGCTTTAGAGGTGGAATTGGCTCACTCCCCCTCTAAACCCAGACATATTGCTTAAAAAAAAATGGTTAAGAGATTCTTGTGTCCCAAATCAGAAGAGCCCTCTGGTGTGGGACAGAGAAAAACCAATATTTTTATTTAAAACAGGTTGATTATAAATGTGATCTCTTTCTAAAAAAGAAAAAGGGGATATGATTAGATATATAGGAGGATATGGAGATGATAAGATAAAAGGGTAGATTAATGAACCTACTTTTAAAGAACAACTTGTTTAAAATGTTTTACATTGGTATAGATTTTAGTTTATGTTTAAAATGTTTTACATTGGTATAAATTTTAGTTTATTGATACAAACTTTAAGTTAATTTTGTTATACTATATATATATATATATATATATATATATTTCTATTCTTGTTTGAGGTATTATGTTTATATAACTCATTTAAAATTGTAATGGATAATTAAAAATAGATTAATAATTAGTCATTTATGATAATCATATTTGTAGCCATGTTAGTTAAGTCTTCTAGGTATACATAGATATATTTCAGATAGATAGGTAATCTTCAAACACTTCATAGACCTAGAGAATATGGCATTTAAATAACTTAAAATTCTGTTGACATGAGACACAATTGCTCCTGGCTGCACCAATTGATCCCGAGAGAATGTTGGGCTTCTAAGACATTTCCATTTGGAAGTTTGTCTTTTTGGCACAAAATGGCCTACTGGGCAAAGAACTGACCTTGCCTTGACGGCTGACAGTACGAATGCAATGCTGTCCTTCCTGGACAGGCGGGACACAAGGAAAGCGACCACTGTACTCTGCCAAGACAGGGTAAGATGGTCTTTCAGAAATCCTGCTTCTGAAAATGGTCTGTCAGATACTCTAGGCCTGTAGCCAATTTGAATGCACCAACAATGCTGAGAAACATTAGGTGACTGTCCAGGCTGCCAGCTGTCTTGGTCTACTCTTGCAAGATTCCCGAAAGTTGCTTGCATCCATCTACCATTTCTCAGGTACCATTATCTTCCTTCTCAGGTCTTTGATGTGGTTGAAAACTAGATAGTTGTAATTTCCTCAGTTATGATAAAAGATAAGTTAGATATAAAACCTTAAACTCACAAATATAAGATAGATAGGACAACTTCTTTAATATTGTAACTGTAATTCTTGCTCGATAATTGTTTTGTTATATGTAATTTTACTATGTTAAAGTTAAAACCTTCCTTTTTAAAAAAAGAAGAAAAGGGGAAGTGCTGTGGATATTACTCTATGTAAATAAAACACTGATGGCCAGTGACCAGGCAGGAAGTATAGGCGGGACAAAGAGAGAGGAGAATTGGGGAAACAGGAAGAAGGAGGGAGAGACACTGCAACCACCGCCAGAAGAGCATGTAAAGAAGCCGGTAAGCCACCAGGCATGTGGCAAGCTATAGATTTATAAAAATGGGTTAATTAAAGTATAAGAACAGTTAACAAGAAGCCTGCCACGGCCATACAGTTTATAAGTGATACAAGCGTCTGAGTGATTATTTTATAAGTGGATTGTGGGACTGCGGGGCTTGGGGAACCTGGAGAGAAGCCCTCCAGCTACAGAGCTGGGGCCTCACACCCCTGCTGCCACAGGCTGACCCATTCTCTACCACCGGAAGCCCTTCCCTGCTGCGATGACCTGCCAGGCCTTAAACCATGGACCAGGGGCTGGAGAGATGGCTCAGCGGTTAAGATCACGGACTGCTCTTCCAGAGGAGCCAGGTTCAATTCCCTGTACCCACATGGCAGATAACAACTGTCTGTAACTCCAAGATCTGACACCCTCACACAGACATACATGCAGGCAAAACATCAATGCACATAAAATAAAAAGGAGGGAGGGAGGGAGGGACGGAGGGAGGGGCACCAGGCGGTGGTGCCTTTAATCCCAGCACTTGAGAGGCAGAGGCAGGCAGATCTCTGTGAGTTCAAGGCCAGCCTGGTCTACAGAGCAAGATCCAGGACAGGCACCAAAACTACACAGAGAAACCCTGTCTCAAAAAAAAAGGAGGGAAAGGAAGCAAGCAAGCAAGGACCAGAATAAATCCTTCCTCCTAAAACTGTTTCTGATGGTGAGAAAAGGAACTAGTCCAGCCACGGATCACACAGTGGAGGCCACAGAAAGGCCCCTGAGCAAGGAGAGGACTGGGTTGCAACCTCAGGTGACTGAGACTGCCCCAGGAAACACATAGGTGCTGCCGGAACCAAACCAGAAACCAATGCAAACAGAGAACTTATGTACGCAGGAGGGAGGTGTCTGAAGTAAAGCTTGGCCAAGTGGAAGCATATGAATTCAAGGTGTGCCATGGCCCCAGACCTCCCCACCCCCAGCTGCCTACAGAACCGGAGGCTTCGGAACCCAGTAGCTCATTTAATCTGTGCATATTTAGTTACATGCCTAAGGATAGTGTCACCATGGGGCACGTTTTTTTTAGTCAAATCACCGCTATCATGTGTTCTGGTACTCAGCGCAGTGAGCTACAAAATTGACTCCATAAACATGGTGGACTTTATAGAGAGAAAAACCATAGCAAATAGGCAAACTCTGTTTCTTCTTAAATCGCCCCAACCACAAGAACTGAGACTAAACTGCGCTGTTATCTTTAATAAAACAAAATCAAATAACGATGACGTTATGCTGCGGAATGCAGAGAAATTCAGAACACTGTCCTGAACAACAGTCCAGGGTGGAGGAGGAAAACTATGATAGTCCATATGACAGGGAAAAGCCACCAAAAAGCCAATGCAAAGTCAAAAGCCATTTGGGCTCTGGAACCTTTGGGGTTCTTTGGCAAATACTCACTGTCCAGATATTCAGAGGCGGTGGGAGCTGCTGTTCATGTTTAGTTCAATTAAGGCCATTCTGTGAAATTTGGACTGGACAGTTGACAACGGGGCCCTTCCCTTGGTATCCGGCCTTTGCCTAACAGAAGCCTTCAGGTACTGGAAGGAGCAATATGCCGCCAGGGTAAAGGAGCACATGTGTCCCTTCCTTCCTATATAGAGAAGAGCAGCGCCCATCTGGTCTAACCTGCACTACTCCTTTTACAGTTAGGGAAACTGAGGCTGGAAAGGTTGAAGCTGCTCACACAAGTCACAAAGCCAAGAGATTCAATCAAGACCAGTATTCGGCTGAGTGAAAGAATATCATGACTCAGTTCCGGGCCAGCAGAGGCTCAGTCAGCCCATTGGAGGCTCTTAAAGGAATCTATTTGTTTGAACTGTTTAAGGCTCTACACAACACACTAAGGAAAGAAAGCTCCTCACCACTGTTGACATGTCCTGTGAGGAGGCTGATCAGCCTTCCAGTGATGGCAAAGTGCTGAGAACTACCTTCATAGTTGGGTATGGAGGCTCAAACCTGTAATCCTAGTACTTGTAGGGTAGAAGCAAGAGGATCCAGGGCTTGATGTCACCTTTATAAACTGAATTCAAGTTGCTGCTTAGGCTAGATGAGACCCTGTCTCAAGAAACATAACACAAACAAACACAGAGAGACAGACAGATACATACATACATACACACACACACACACACACACACACACACACACACACACACAGAGAGAGAGAGAGAGAGACAGAGACAGAGACAGAGAATTAGTTTCCTTCCATCTTTTTCCTCCTGTTATAACCAGACAGAGGATTTGACACAGATCTGCCATTGTCATCTTTTTCGGTCCACAGAACAACTAAGAATCCTTCTAGATTCCCAAGCAATGCAAGAAGGAACATTTGCTGATAAAACCTGAATGTGACAAACTCACAGAAACACAAACATTTCTATTGGGAAACAGTGAAGTCTACCAGAGGAAGCGTACACATGTACATACAAACAAGAAAGCTAGGTCAGACTCTCTCATGCTAGAGGTTGCAACAGAAACCCTGGATTCACCTCCTGGCTTTGCCGGTTACCAGCTACACACCCAGACACCATTTCATCTTACTGAGCCTTGGTTTCAACAACTCTCAAACAGAAATGACCATTTCTTTACTTATGTGCAAGAGAGAAGAGCCTCCAGTCCGGGGTGCAGGCTTGGAAGCAACCATGGCCACCTTCCATGCACCAGGAACTTCCTGAAACCCACAAGTGTTTATGTTCTGAGTCCTCCAGGACCAACATGGGTCCCAGCCCCCTACCCTCCCAACTCCAGGACCCATTCCTCTCCTGCCGCACCATTTGACCTGCTGGTTATGAAATATGTTATTACTGCCCAGGTTTTGATTTCTGCTCAACTTGATCCTTGCTAGTTCCTCCTTGCCCAGAAAGCAAAAGAGCCAGCCCTAAGGGACATGGCCAGACCCTCTCACTGACTTTGTCCCTACCTCTATGATGGGGCCTCACATAGCACCCATTAAATTTCTTTTTTTGTTTTGTTTTGTTTTGTTTTGTTTAGAATTCCATTTTCTTTTTTTTTTCTTTTTTTTTTTAACTTATTTATTATGTATACAATGTCCTGCCTGCATGTATGTCTACAGGCCAGAAGAGGGCACCAGAATTCATTACAGATGGTTGTGAGCCACCATGTGGTTGCTGGGAATTGAACTCAGGACCTCTGGAAGAGCAGCCAGTGCTCTTAACCTCTGAGCCATCTCTCCAGCCCCCATCAAATTTATTCTTACCTTCAAAGTTTCTGGATATCTGAAGAGAATGCTCTTGGTTTCTGTTGTCCTACACCTTAGTTGAAGAGCCTGTAATTTACTCTTCCTAGTTCACCACCTTGCTTTGGTAGGGTGGCTCTTCCCACCATGGCTGTTTCCGGTGCTGAGGGCCTTAGTCCTTAGTCCTACCCCAGGCTCCCAGTGCCTCCTCCAATGCAGTCCCTAGAGTCACTACCACAGGTTGATGAGTCTATCAGCAGATACATCTCATGGTGCCAAAGTTCAGAGGGCACTGTGCATCATCTGCACTTTTTTTGGTTTTTCGAGACAGGGTTTCTCTGTGTAGGTTTGGTGCCTGTCCTGGATCTCGCTTTGTAGACCAGGCTGGCCTCAAACTCACAGAGATCCACCTGGCTCTGCCTCCCAAGTGCTGGGATTAAAGGCATGTGCCGCCGCCGCCGCCGCCGCCGCCGCCGCCACCACCACCACCACCACCACCACCACCACCACCTGGCTATCATGTGCACTTTTGTCTACAAGCACAGCTGCCCACAGAGGCAGTGAGAACCCCCTAGAAAGCAGGTGGGTGCACGAGACATTTCTGCGACCCAGTACCCAGATTCAATGGGCAGGGAATCCAGTGGGAGATGAAATGCCTTGGTATACCCTGCCAGGGAGTGACTTCTCTCCATGTGCCCTCAAGCTCACGCCAGACTCTTCCTTCATAGACAGCCACGGTTTTTATCCAAGGAAAGGAAACTGGAAACAACACAGTAATCCTTTGATGTGAAGGCAACAGTCCCTGTCCAGGCTTCTTTCGATCTCTCAGCCAGGGTTGGCAGCCTCTTTGCCTCCTTCCCTTCCGAAGGAGGCCAAGAACAAAGCTCAGCCCCTCTCGCTGCCATTTGGAACGTGTACAGCTGGTGATTAGCGGCCTCTTAAACAACACTGATCCTCTACCCATGACAGATCACTAAGTGAATTTGAGTCAAATGTAAAAGAAGCATGTCTGTTTCCTTGGGAAACTCGGAAGTCTCATACTAAAGGATGAAAAAACCTAATAAAGAGTAAAAGAGGATCCCAGGTGACTAGCACATGCTCTTCCCATGAATAATCTGCTAAGGACGGGTTTTTTCCCTGAGTAAGTAATTAAAAGTTGGGGTAAAGCAACTTAAACCACCCCCATCAGTTACACTCAGGAGAACAATGTGCATCCCAAATCCAGACAACTGCCTCAACATCCTGAGGCTCTCACTTTCACCTCACACTAAAAGTCTTTTGCAGGAGATGGTTTGTGACCATGCATCACTATCACCAAGTTAGACCATGTCTCCTTGCCAACCAGTATCCCTGCCTAAGGCTCACCATGAACCCCTGTCCCCAAACAGAGCACTACAGGTGAGGAAACCCCTTGCCAATACCTCTTAGATCCTGCATGTGCCTCACCTGTTAATGACCCTCATGACCTTTTAGCGTGATGCCCTCTGCCTTCCCACAAAGCACTCTGAAGGGACTCCAAGGAAGGACAGACGGCAGAGACAGAAACGCCAAGTATCACCCTGGCCCCTCATCCATACCAGAGGCTAAGAACGAGCAGCAGTCTATGAGAGCCCACGGGCATTTTGCTCTCTAGACCAATGCTTCCACTCAAATCATCCTAACATTCTGACTGGATGATCAACCCTTCAACCTGTCGGCTTAACATGCTATCATACTTGCCATATAATTCCGTGATTTATGAATGTCATAAAACTCACATAGCATCTCTTACAAATTTACATAAGCCTTCCTCCTATGCATGCATCATATATATGTAGATAACAGTAGTAACACAGATGTAGTAATAACACAAAACAGTATTTACTGAGTACTCGAGAAGCTTAAGGCATTTCATATATATTATTTCAACAAACTTTCATAAAAATTATCTGATATAGGCGAGTACTTGTTTAGTTTGTTTTTATATCTAAGTACCTGGTCTATTCCTCCCCTTCCTTCTTTGTCCAAACTACAGATCACCATGCACAAATCCCCACTGAGGGACTACCTACTGCAATCCCTAAGCCAAATTCACAGCATCACGTCTCCTGGAAGTGGGGGGTTTGGGGCAACTGTATTTTCTACTAGGAACATACTAATGTATCCTAAATAAGAGAGTCGCGTGGTTTCATTTAGGACTAAGCCATGTTTAGAGCATGGAGTGTTCAGAGCCCAGAGCACAGGATACACCTTAGTGCCCCAGAGCACATAAAGCCAGGGGCCCCAAAGCACAGGAATACACACTAGTGCCCAGAGCACATAAAGCCAGGGGCTGGCTGCCTTCCCTTCCAGCTCCTCACATCATAAACTCTGAGTCTGTGGGCTTTCTTTGGATTTCCCGCCATTTTTCTCTTCTATCTGTTCCAAGCCAAAGGTAAGCATACCGATTCCCACAAACACGTCACTAACATCAGTGCTCATGGGCACACTGACTCCTGCAAATACTTCACTAATACCAGTGTGCATGGGCACACTGATTCCCAAGAACACTTCACTGACACCAGTGTGCATGGGCACACCAACTCCTCCTACACTTCACTAACACCAGTGTGCATGGGCCCATTGACTCCTATGAACACTTCAACAACGCCAGTGTGCATGGGCACACCGACTGACTCCTGGGAACATTCCATGAATATCAATTAATTTAAGATCTTTCACCAAATAATTATTCTAAGGACCGCCTGACTGACCCCAGTTGGGTGAAATTTACTGGAGCAGAAGATCTACAAACACTCCAGAAGCAGCTACTTCTTGAGACTTCCTGGTCTGAATCAAGGGAGCTAGAAAAGGACCTACTCCCTCGTTAGTCCCCACGTAATCAATCACATGAACATCTGTCAAGGTAACATCTGTTCTCAGAAGTCAGCACCATTTTGCTGAGCGTATGTTGAAAAATCAATTCATAGGCAGGTAAAGACACAGGTTCTCCAAAGAATCACCCCGGCACCCAGAACTCGAGATGTGCCAATATCAGAGATACATCATGCTCTGATATTGCTGTCAGAACACCAGATGTGCCATGCTCAGATACTGATGCCAAACAAGTATCACCGTGCTCCTGCTTAAAGTCAACAGGACACAGAAAGCATGTGTGCTGGATGAGGCTGGAGCTGGGTTCACATCTGGCCCCACCACCAGTGCCAGACACGGTCTTGGAAATACTATAACTCAGAGGATCATTTCCTACCACTATATTAAAAAAAAAGGATTAAAATCAACTTCCTCTCCCTCTCATCACAGGACACACACACACACACACACACACAAGCTTTACATAAGCTGTTCTGTAGCAGCAATGTCTTCAATGCACACACAGTTACAGTTACAGTAACAAAACACCATTCACCACAACATCCACAGTGGATGACATCCTTGTAGGATTAACAATTATCCCCAATTCAATGCAGCTGCCCAGACTCTTCAGAAATGTAGCAGCCCCCGAACCTTGGCTGACAATTTACTTTAAACTGCGTATAACACCCTAAAGCTGTTTGTGCCGTACTTTTCCCTGGAGAATCGGAGCTGAAATGACTTCTGGGAAACTATCTGAAAAATGTAAACAGCTACATCCATCTTCTAGGAGGTTTAAAAACTTCAGTCAATAAGGGCAGGTAAAATTAATACCCAAAAGAAAATTCAAATAAAAACTCAATTGAAGCTTAACTTGGAAATACTGCACATTCAAAACTGAAACACAATCGACCAAAATATGTTCATATCTACATCTGCACATTAATGCCAGTGGCAAGAGTGTTTCCTTTCATCAGCCAAGAAGCAAGTGCTCTTCCATCTGGTCACATACCCAGCATTACACGCATATTTTAAAGTTATTCAAATATTTCATTTGTGAAAACAGAGAGGTTATTCCATGTCGGCAAGTTTGGGAGCAGCCGAGTGTTAAATAATGCTACAGAGCTCCTGCTTAACCCGTGAAAGTGACACCTTTTTTTTTTTCCCTTCCAGCCTGCCAGTTAAATGCCTGCTCCTACTCCGCGTCTTAATGCATTCACACACTTCTGCAAACCCATGTGCTGACATTTGGTGAAAACACTATCTTATGGGTCCCTAATGGGGAGGGGAGCAGGATGCACAGCCCACGGTGAGTGCAGGACACAGGGAAATCAACCCCCACTCACCCGCCAGCTCTCCCTGATGTCTCCTTGACAAGGTGTGAGAGGGTGCAATACAACCTGCTCAGGAAGAAAGACATCAATGTCTCACCCGCCGCTGCACCCTGAATGCCATCGTTCCAATCTGCCTGGCAAGACGACCCACTGGTCTAACAGTAGCGTAACTGTTATGAGGGAAACCAACCAGGCCTGTTCCACAGGAGGAGTCCCCCCCACACACACACACCTGTTACTACTGTAAGCCTAGTCAAAAAGACCATGGCTGGGGAGAGCCTAGGCCCTAGGGGGTGCGGAAAACCAACTGTTGCCATCCTGTTCAACGCCCATGCTGTAAAACTGCCTACTAAATATTTACGTTTATACCCACGGGTTTGCGTTGCTCTCAATTCGGGTCAGAGAGGCTTCCTTTTACATTGGGGTGCAGTTACTGCAGAGGCTGATGTCTGTTCAAAGAGGCAAGTATAAGTAACTTTCCTTGCTAGCTGGAGACAGGCCATCTGTATTAACCTCTCCCCAGCCAAGGCTGGGTAACATCACTAACATCAACTAACATCAGAGAGAGTGAGCAGAGAGAATACATGTTGGTAGATCGGGAAGAGAGCTACAAAATGCTGACTTTCTGGATATGCCCTGGCTATTGTACACATGGACTCTCTCGGCTGGTGGTTACCTGTGCAAGATGAAGCCTGTCACACAATTCCAGTGGAAATGGGGGAGGGGCCCCCAAGGCCCCACCCCTGGCAGGGGAGCTACTATCAATGGGATGGTTGATGAGAGAAGGAGAACCTTTCTGCTCTAGGGACATGGTTGTTGGTAGGTTGTCCATGCCTCAGTGGATGGCTCCAAACCTGTAGACATAGGAGCAGCAGTGATCAGGCTCCCGGGGTGATTAATAAGAAAACCCACAAACAGGACATGAACTTGGGGTGATCATAGAGGAGGAAGCACTAAAAGCATTGGAGGGAGGTAATGGTGGGGAGATATGATCATACATTGTATAAATGTATGAAATTTCCAAAGAATAAAAACTTACATTGAGTTTCAACCATGCTCTAGTCTCCTTATAGTTTTTTTTCCTTTTAGTCATAATGTGTATCGCATTTCCCTTTTTTAAAATCACAATTTATATATGTTTATTGCTTCTTATGTTTCCCTCTCCCAGCATAACTAAGATCCAAGACAACAAAAGCTCTGCCTCTCTGTTTCATTCCCAGGTGTTCAAAATAATTCCTGGCACCGGGCTGGGGATGGCTCAGTCGGTGGGCAAAGTGCTTGTGCTGCATATCCAAGGAGCCGGGTTCCATCGCCAGAATCCACATCAAAGCCAGGCACAGTGACACATACCTCTAATTCCAGCCTTGGGGAAGAAGACTGCCAACTAGCCATTTTAGCCTAATCCATGAGATAAGGCCAGTGAGAGACCCTGTCTAGAGAAACTAAGTAACCAAGAAACAAGAGCTGCTGATAAACAAGCAAGCCGAACCTCAGGCCTCCATGAGAAATGATAGCCAAAGCTGTCCTCTGTCCTTCACATACCTGTGTCCACATGTATCTACACACATACGCACACAAAGCAATAAAAATTCCTACCACAAGGCAGGCCTTTAAATATTTGCTGAATGAGTAGCTGCACTGAGACAAACAGAACTATTACACCACAGAATAACCTCCTGGACTCGGATAAAAACAGACTAGGTGTGGAGATAACCATCTTCCAGAGGCAGACATTACGCTCTATGAAAGTGCTGCGGTGTCCCCAGGTAGTTAAACGGAACAACAGAGATAGAAGTCGACATGGACAGGATGTATTACAACGCAGACCGCAAGGCATTCCTCCTGTGGACTCCCCGAATTGAGGTGCAAAACCCTCAAACACAGCACCCACCAACCACATGGCTCAGTCACACATGGTGTAGCATGTATATGATGAGCTGGGCACTTTCTATGATGGGTGTGGAACCCTGCTGGATTCCAGAGAACAGAGCAGCCTGCTCTCCAGTCTCTACTTGCCTCATCTCACCCAGGTACACGTCTGGAAACCTTTGGCCTCGGGCGCAGCCCTTCCCAGTGTTGAGTCAGCTATGTATGCAGCCAGGCAGAGCAGTGGGAGCCCCGCCCAGCTCAAGCCTACTCCTGTAGCCCTATATCGACTGCTGTATACAGCAATCCCAGGGTGGTAAGAACGATTCAAGTACAACACCAAGGTATCTCAACCACAGGTAAAAGCTAAGGAACCCCACAGTGGTTTACTTGGGACCACCATAACTTCGATGGTCCTGGTGAGGAGTCATATTCAAATATCTTGCCCCACTCTGGCTGGCAGGGTCATGGTGGTAAAGAGCACGGTCTAGAGTTAACCCAAGCTTGTCAATCCGCTGTTAGCTGTATAACCTATGTACACTTTCTCCCTTACCCCAAAAGGGTGATGATGATTGCATCTACAAAGCAGGGTAATTATGAAAACCAATGAACTTCAGGTAAATCTCATGGGACTATGAACACAGAGGACACCCCAAACACTGTTCCTGCAAGGAAACTGTGGTCTGTTACCAGATGAACCTGGAACATTAGGCAGAGTGAATGAAGGCAGACTCACAGAAGGCTGTGAATGGCATGAGTCATGAGTCTACTAGACAAGATGTTCAGAATAGACAGATTTTTGTCTTAGGCGACTAGAAACTGCCAGTTGTGGTTGCCAAAGATTGCTGCAGGGAGAGGGGGAGGGAAGTGGGAGGTGATGTTAATAAGAACGGAGTATTCACAGCAGTCAACAGACACGTTTGTAGACACGCTAAAACTACTGTTTGAAGCTTTAAATAAAGAAAGAAATGTTCTTAAAGGTGGAATAGGTAGTATTCTCCTATGAGCTACAGGAGGGCAGCACTCAAATCTTCTCCCAATAAGGCCCTGAAGTATCAAACAAAGCAAGACAAACTAAATGTCAAATAAATCAAGTATCCAACGATAGATGTGGAGCCAAAGTTTTCTAGGAAAGATCAACAGACTTGAACTACGGAGCCGCTCAGAGGAATGTATGGCCAGCCTGGGCAAAGTTTTATCCCCCAGGCATTTGGAGTAGGGCCAGCCCACACTGATTCACTGTGGCTGAGGGCAGAGGCAGGTTCTGCCAACAGTGGGAAATGATCAAAACACAACGAGGTCAAACTAGTTCAGGGAGAGAAAAGCCGAGGAAGGGGAAACCCTCTCCCGTCCGTCTCTCCCCAAGCTCACAGTCAGGGACAGGGCATCAGTTCCATGCAATCAACACCCCAGCTACGAATCTGCATGAACTGGGAAGGAGGGCTGTACGGAGAGAGAGCCATCAGAAACAAATAGGCTCTTATTTCAAAGCAACAGTTTCTTTGCTTGGGTTGCCAGTAGAGAACTCTTAAATACACCCCAGTGCTTGCCTGAGCCGACCTTAAAAACCCGACCTACATACTTGTTCTCTGGGTCATTTTCCCAGCTGAAAATTTTAATGGGGAAATAAAACAAAGGAGGGAGAAATGAGGTAGAGTTTTCAAATAAGGAAAGCAAGTCTCGTTTGATAGTAAAGAGGAAACATTAGATTGTTCCTACCGACTTTTTCTAGACTTTGTACGCTATGGACCCAGAAAATTTAAACCAGTAAGAACAAAGTAAAAGCCAATGCCATCATTGGGGGGAGGCACAGGGGGAGCGAGAAAGCTCACAGAAAAAATCCTGAAATTGTGCCTAGACTTTGCAGCATGAGCCCCCCGCAGACCACTATACAACATTTCCAGCCATTTTCCTTACAGTGCCCACGGCCCTGAGTCTGCAAAGGTCTCGATGCCCCTGGGAACTGCTCTGGGTTTGCCTGCTCTAACTTCATGACGACCTGAAAGTACAAACGCTTAAAAGCACTCCCCCGACTCCTCCAGGGCTGGAGGTGGGGGGTAGGCGACGAGCACCCCAGATCATCTCTGATTTCTTTTGACTGCTGCTCTTTCCCATTATCACCGGCCTGAGCACAGTCCTCGTCTCTTTCCCCTGAGACCTCTGCCACCACCTTTGACAAACACTGGTTTATCTCCAGGGTATTTATTCCGGTCCCTCTTCAGCCCAGGCTCAGCACTGTGACTATGCAAATAATGAACAGAGCCTAACCTCTTCAGCCTGGCCTTCAAGATCTCCACATCCCCCGACCCACTTCCGGCCACTCCACACTCTCTCTACACCCCACACGCCCAGCAGCATTCTGTTCCTACCATGGCTGTTAGAACTCTGGGCACTCCTGTAACAAGCACTTCTCCACACTAAGGTGGCATTCAATACGATGTGACGTTAATCATCGGACACCTCAGAGGCTCACAGCAGATATAACCACGTCTTGTCTGCCAGGCCTTCCCCAATGCCTATGATGGGTCAAAATAGCAATTACCACCGTATTAGAGATACCTCCTGAGTGCTCCTCAATAAATGCACAAAATAGTGCAATGAGTCAATGATTCTAACACACCTTTATGAGTCATTACTTTTTAATTCTCAAAATGAACTTTTAAATGAGCATCTTTATTTCATAATAAGGAAACTAACATTCACACTCCTGTCTCAGAGTAAAAAAGAGGCTTGGGGTGGGGGGGAGAGACACCAGGATTAAAACTTAGATCTGTGGACTCTGGAATACACTCTTCAATATTGAAGTCTTCCCATTTCTCCCCCACTCCAGCTCTATCGTGCCATTTAAAAGCCAGAAAATAACATGGCGGAGAAGCTGTAAAGCAAGGCAAAGACCCTGAGATATGTCCTGCTCCCAGATATCCGAGCAAGTCAGTCAGGAGGTGTGTGTACCCTGAGGTGGGACAGCACCACTCCTGACGTCCATCTGCACCTCTGCACAAGAGATCAGCGGCCCCTGGACCCACGGTCTGCACACACACACACACACACACACACACCCTTCAGTGGATCCTTTCATCGTTCCTAGACCCCCACACCGGACTGCTAAGAGAGAAACCTGGAATCAGGAGAATCAGCCGAGGAGAGCCATGAGCACACAGGCAGTTACCGTCACTGCCTTACCTGGCTGAGGTCTGCTAGGTGTTCACCTTTTCTTACAACTATCCCTCTACTCAGATGTAAGCGTGAGAATAGGTTCAAAGTGAGAAATAGTAAGCTGGGTGTGGTGGTGGTGTAGTAGTGTAGTGGAACACAGACCAAGAATGGAGATGTGTGAGAATTCTGAGTGCTTGTGAAAAAAACCCCAACAAAGTAAGACAAGAAGAGTCTTGTGACCTCAGTTTCTTCAAAACAGAATTTTTCTTGGGTTGTGTTTCCATGCCCCTCTAGGTGTAGCGGACAACAGTGAGTTGACTTCAGCTGTTGTTATTCATATGACGCTGTGGAAAAACATGGTTTTGCCACATGTGGCTGCTCCTTGTGACTGAACACCTTCCTCATGAGACTCTTTTTAACCCTCAGAGTATAAGCTGCCTGATGCTCTGAATAAAGTTGGCTATTGCATGAGACTTCAGTTCGCCTCATTTTTAGGTGCCGCTCTCCCAGGTACATACTGCCAACTACGGCGATAAACAGTGGCGAACAAATGGAATCACGGGGCTTGAGACTGAGGTGGGGAGATTGCCAAGTGCAAGGCCAGTCGCTACATAGAAATGGGGGTGCAGTGGGCTGGTTATTATTACCATTGTAGCACATACCCCAGTCATAACAATGGTAACAGATCATATACTGTAAACAGACAAGAAAATGAAGTGCGAGAATTGATTTCTTTGCAGCCACCATGACTTAAGGAAAGAAGAAAGAAAAGCAAAGGGCAGCCTGAATGACTGGATCAGGAAAGCTAAACTAATGCCCTAAACGTCTAATCAAAAGGAGCCGCCTTTGCAATATAAACTGAAAGGCCTGCTCGAAGAGAAGCAATTTAAGGTCCAAATGGAACAGCCTCAGCAATCTCTGGGAGAAGAGAGACTCTGAAATGATGTCATGTGGGAACAAAGAACAAAGCATTTTTATCAGAGTCCCAAGACAATTAGATGAACCTGCCAATTCTATGGGCCAAGACGGACTTTCCAGGGCCACCATCAAGTTGGGGAACATTCAGTCAGTCAGACAGAACTCATTAGATGCCAGAGGAGAAGTCGCTACAGATTTCGGAACAGGTGTCTCCAACCCAAGCCAAGAGGAGCCCATGGCTGCTCAGAGCTGCTGAAGACCCAAAGGGAAAACACTCTTTAATTAACCCTTCCAGTGTGGGCCTGCTGCCTAGCTTCTGGTCTTGGTTCCGCCCACAGGCGTCACATGAGCATGGGTGCATAACCTATGGCATTAATGAAAGACCATAGAGGAGGAAAATCCTCGTGCTGCTGGTCAGGAAGGTCGATGATCAATCCTGACTTCTCCCATCCCAACACAGAAATTCCTCTTCATCTGTCACTCAACCAGGAAGGCAGGGGGAGGGGGAGGAGAATGGGGTGGGGCAGGGAGGAAGACCTGGGACCAGGACATCCTATGGGGATTTCGGTTCTTCCAGCAGCGGATCTTAGCAAAATCTTACAACGTAAAGTTTGTAAAGCTGTAAAATCATGTAAAAGATAGCCCCAATATGTTCTAAAGTAGAGAGGTCAGAGAAAGCTCAAGGAAAGGCGTTATGGAATAATCTTTCTGAACACTGTGAAGCTGTGTCTTTGCCAAAGCGCCTTCTGATTGGTTTAATAAAGAGCTGACTGGCCGGTAGCCAGGCAGGAGGTATAGATGGGACAGACAGCCAGACACAGGACACTGGGAAGAAGAAGGGAGGAATCTCGGGAGCACCGAGAGATGTGAAAAGGAAGAAGATGAACGTGGTGTGTTGAAAGAAGGTACCGCCACGTGGCAGAGGGTAGATAAGAAGTATAGGTTAGTTTAAAATGTAAGAGTTAGCTAGTAACCAGCCTGAGCTATTGGCCAAGCATTTATAAATAATAAGTCTCTGAATGGTTATTTGGGAGCAGCTTCCAGGACAGAAAGCAGGTAAAGGAGAAGAGCCTTCTCCTGCACTTCAGGACACCAAAGCCAGGCCCAGGGCACCAGCGCCATGCAAATGTTCTTCCCCTCATAACTGTTCTCCAAGTTACAGTCTCCTACCTTAAAGGTACCAAATCAAACTGAGTATTATAAGTCCTATCTCAGTCCTGGGGGTGTGTGAAGATTAACACCATGTACACACAAAGCCCTCACAAATCACACTATGCCTGCGGCATCCTGAGAGCCTCCCAAACTCAGAATTCACTGTCTCCCCAGGATTTCCACCACCTAACATACAACCTATCTTGCTTTCTAGGCACCAAGACAAATGCTGGAGGGAGAGGCAAGGATGTAGTTAGGAGTCAATTAGCCCTAAATAGTCTTCCACTGTAACTTATCAAGGCAACAAGGAGGTTCCCAGGCCTGTCTTGCTGCTGCTGACAATCGGCTTGGAGATTTTTCTCCGGGGAAGTTTAGTGCAGAAAATACACCTGTATTTTCTATTTATAGTGTACAGAGCCCGAGTTCACACAGAGGAACAATCTGAGCTAGAACCATCAGAGCAGACCTCCTAGCTGAGGTGGAGACATTAGAATACACACGGAGGGGTCACAGCAGGGGCAGCCTTTTGGAGTCATTCATAAAACCCCTCATTTAAGGTCAAGTTAAACATAACGAGGGTGCTCTGAGGGCTCACAATCTTCACAGACAAAGCACATCAGCAGACCCCAGCACCTCCACCCCAAAGAACACGGTCCCAGAGGGATCCTGGATCCATCCTTGAGCAACACTACCCAGTTGAAAATAAATCCAGTTTCTCCATAACGGGAACAGCAGTAAAACAAGCCTGGACGACAAAATTCACTCCCCAAATACAAATTAAACACTTAGAAAAACCACAAGCCAGCCCCCTCCGGGGCCAGCCTGATTAAAGTTACAACACGTTCCCTGCTTACCATCTGACATTCTGCATACACACACACACACACACACACACACACACACACACACACACACACACGGCAGAGTGTGAGGACCACAGGCAGAGATCCCAGGCAGAAGCACAGAGCTCCATGCACATCAGGACCTGGAGGGAAAAGGTTGGTGAAAAGAATGAATAAAAGGGGAAACGAGAGAAAGTTTCCAGAAGACGTGTGTCCTTAAATGACGGATGGTATTCAAGAAAAAGATACAGATGAGAAGTGGGGCCTAAATGAGACATCAGAGAGGGAGGGGAGATTGTGGGGGGAAAAAATTTAGGGGCTAGAAAACACTAGTGAAGGACGGCTTGCAATAAGACGTTTAAATGAGACTAACACAGAAAATGCAGAATGGAGCCTGAAACTTCTGCAGACTCTGGGGACCCTGGACTGCATAAGTGGGGGTGGACGACCATCACAGATTCTGGAGAACCAAGCTGGGGATCCCCTAATCTACACAAGCCCTGATAGAGAGCAATTCTGCTGAAGGTCGCCGTGATTCCTGGAAGCCAGGGAATGGAGCTGTTCCTCCCAAGCTGTTCCTCCCACAGCACAGGGTTCTCACAGCCAAACCCCGCCTCTCTTGGCTCTCTTGGCTCTGCCTTGACATGCCCGGAAAGGGAAGCAGGGGCTCCCCAGCACAGCAAACCAGTATTTTCCACCTCAGGTTCAGACATGCCACCAACCTCTGGACAGAAACTCACCCTGATGCAGAAGGCTTTCCTTTTCCTTAAAGTAATTGTATTTATTTTTTTTTTTAATATTGCAAAGAGTGATCTAGGAAACAAATATATTTCAAAAAAAAAAAAGAAAGAAAGAAAGAAAGAAAGAAAGAAAAGCCATTACTATGCATAACAAATAAAGGCCCGAGGTTACTGATTATGACAATTTAGGAATTCTGGCATGGGGTGCCTCTCCAGTTCACAGAAATTGAGAAAAAACGTAGCCCACATGGCATATGAAATGCAGATAGCATGATTTCAGCATGCAGGCAGTTGCTGACTGCACTGCTAGGCTTTGTATGGTGCCAGCCCGCCCAGGAGCCAGCTCAGGAAGCACCACCCAGCACAAGTGGGGGGACAGAGCCGGGCGGCGGTGGCGCACGCCTTTAATCCCAGAACTCGGGAGGCAGAGGCAGGCGGATCTCTGTGAGTTCGAGGCCAGCCTGGGCTACCAAGTGAGTTCCAGGAAAAGGTGCAAAGCTACACAGAGAAACCCTGTCTCGAAAAACCAAAAAAAAAAAAAAAAAAGAAGTGGGGGGACAGGACAAAGTTTGGGGAGAAAGGAAAGGATGGGGCCATCTATCCACTCACATCCCTCTGTTGGAGGGCAGCAGAGTCTCCCAGGCAACCCAGACACATCTGAAATAAATCCACAGACATGACAGAGGGACTCAATCAATATTCTAGTGAGAAAGACTGAAAATGCCAATTCCACTTCTTTCTCTTCCTTTATTCAGTTAACAAAAGCAGACTGGTAAATAAATGGCAGGCGCTAATGATTTCTAAAGTGCTAAATGGTTCAGAGAAAAGAGTATTGGTGCAGATGCCAAAAGGCGGAATGTAGTTCCTACTCTGGGTGGGCACACAAACAACTGTGAGCAAATCATCAGACCTCCTGCAGCTACCCCTCTGTAATGGACCTTAGCAGACACCACACGGACATTCCACTTCAGGGCTCTACCTCCATGCACCTGTTAACAGCATTTTGCAGAATAATTTGTCACAAGTCAGGAAGCAGGCCAGAAGTTCCTGAGCTTGGAGGAAACCATACTCCAGGTGAACTGGAACTGGAAATCCCATGAGGAGGCTCGAAGTGGCATCTTCAGAAACATGAAGTTCTCTCCCCTCCCCCTCCAAAGAATAAGATTGTTATTTCATATTCATGCTGACTGGAGTGATGGGAACAGCAGGGAGGCTTAAGCCTAAGACTAAAGAGAGCATGTGAAGTCCTAAGTGAATATGTATTGTTTGATATCAGCTGGCCACGTCAAAGACCGACGAGGCCCCAAGTCCATGGGAAACCGGTAAAGCGTCCGCCATCTGGACCTGGCTTGGAATTGCCAAAGCCTTCCTCTAGTCCAAGTGCAAATATTGATAGTGCGTGCAAGTACAAGTGTTTAGAAATGATTGATCAGTGTGTGCAAGACCAGAAACTTCGGCTGCCTCTTCCCAGATGTTTATACCGGAGACTGCTGCTTACAGAGACCAGCCAACTCCTCCCCGCCCTGCACAGAGTAAGCTCCTGAGGTTCTGGGTTGCAGCACAGTTGAAGCCACTCCATCAGGATGTACACGACCCATGTGACCCCAGGTTTTCTGAGCACACGTCTGACCTTTCTTCAGACCCTGGACACGCCAGTCAAATTTCCAGACCCAAGTCCTTGCATGATACCGTATAAGATTTTTTTTTAATTTTTCAAAAATTTTCCCAAAGCTGTTGTCTACTTATACAATTTGTCTCTGAGAAAGCATCCCTAAAAATGCTTCAAAGATTAAGTAGCTGTTTGAAGAAAATACTAAAGAGTTAAGGAGTCCGGCTTCAAGACAGTACAGTGGTTGAGTTATGTCCAGCAACAAGGTTGCATCCCAGCCCTAGCCCTCTCCATCCCCTCCCATCTGTGTGATATTCTTTGCAAACCATCTTCATAGAAATGATCAAGCCGCAAAGGAGTGATAAAAGTTAAAAGAGTTTAAAAAAAATCAAAAAAGAAAGACATGATCAAGGTAAGATGCAGGCATACTAAACTAAGGAAGGCTGAAAATTCAACGATTTGCAATAGAAGGAGGGGGGATTTTCTACACAGAGGGAAGATGCTAACTTGGTCCATTGAGAACGCTAACACAAAATACACAACCACAAAATGCTCCATAAACACACATGCACTGCTTCCAGCTTGGAGGCTGGACAGTCCAGTACCAAGGCGTTGGCAGATTTGTGAGAGCAGCCTGGGAAGGGCAAGCTGCCTCCAATCAGTGCCTTTTTGCTGGATTTCTACAAAATGGGAGGTAAAAACAGGTTCCCTGGGGCCCCTCTTATACAGACCCTCATTCCACTCACAAAAAATAGGAGTCTCGTGACCCAGACACCACCAAAGTGCCTCTTTAAGATGCACTGGGTTTGAGATTTTAACATAAGACCATAGAAGATGCAGCCAGCATCACTGAGATCACACAAAGTCCACGTGAGGATGGAGGAAAGGCTGAAGAGGCACAGCTGTGAGGTAAGGACTGCCACGGGCTGCCACGGGCTGCCATGGGCTGCCACGGACTGCCTGCGACCAGGCCAGAAAAGGAAGCAACCAGTCTTGACTGAGGTCTTCAGAAGAAGGAGCTTGCTATTTCTTGACTTCAGCCTTCTAGATTCCAAATCCATTAGAAAAAGAGCACATTAGTGATTCCAGCATTCCAGCAGCTGAGGGGAACGAACGCACATTCACGTGTGGACTGGCAAAAGTCTTCTGAGCAGGAATGAGGAAGCACAAACACTAATCCTGAATCAGAGGTGAAGTTAGAAAGTGGTTTAGTTTTGTTTTTTTGTTTTTTTGTTTTTTTTTTTTTACCTTTTTAATTTGTTCAGAGCATCATGAAACATTCACTGGGTGCTAAATACTTTCAAAAGTTGTGCTAGGCCCTAAGGAGGCAAGGATAAGGAGGACATAGTTTCTGTATGTCATGGCCCCACCAAAAAGGCCTGGATTAAAATTTTAATCCTAATGGTGATTGTATTAGGAGCCTCGGGAAGGAGCCTTCATGGAGGGATTAGTGCCTAAACAAGAGAGACAGAGAGAGTACCCCTCTCCCTCAAGGCATGAAAGAACACAGCAAAAATGGTCACCATTGAGCCAGGAAATGGGCCTTCACCTGACATGAAATCCCTTGGTGCCCTGACCTTGGATCTCTCAGCCCCCAGAACTGTGAGATATAAATATCTGTTGTCTAGCCTCCCCACCCCAACCCCCCGGTGTGACAGCTGGCAGCTGTGAAGAGTTCTTAAAATGCCATTATGTAACCTCTCCCCTATGGCGTTCCCAGCCTTCCAGAGCATTCTCAAATGCTGCTGGCTTTCATTCCGGTAGCAACTGAGGCAGCAGTGTTGAGTCAAGGGGGCTGAAAGGAAACCCAGAGGTCACAAGTCAGCAGCCCAGCCAGGGTTCACTCTCCGGAACCCAGGCTACCAACACCCTCCCCCGCCGCCGCCGCCGCCGCCGCCGCCGCCGGAGTTCTGGAGTTTCTCTTGAAACACACAATACAAGGGTTTCAACAGAAGCAAATACAATGCATCCCAGTGCCAAGGACGAAGGTTCCACTGGATGGAGAAAAAGAGCCGGGGCTGCCTGCCTTCCCCTAAGGAGCATGTGTGAAGGACTAAGACAGCTTCACCCCACGCGCTGGACTCCCGACTTCAGGACCAAGTGAGAACGGAAGCTGGAGGTATACACAGGTGTGATGGAGCTCAGAGAGCCAATATGGCCTACGAGTCTGTTCTGCACGGCACCCACCCGTCCTTCTGGCCATCCCATCATTCCTCTTGGCTTAGTGTATGGCTGTCTACGTCTGCCACCTTTAGGAAGTTACTGATAGGAATAGTGATGAGATCAACTTGGAGTATGACCCTTGGGTACCGACGGACTTTTCCTCAAATATCATAATTAAGCTAACTGTTCGTGTCTGAAGCTCAAATAATCAGATTTTAAAAAGCAACTGCAGCAGTTAGAAAGACAGCTCAGCCTACTGCAGAGGACTCTTGATGGTTCAAAGCCACGGTAACCCCAACTCCAGAGGATCCCATGCCTGACTCGCAGTCACCTGAACTTAAAAGTCATTCAGGCACATTATATACATACAACATAAATAAATAAATCTTTTGAGAGAGAGAGAGAGAGAGAGAGAGAGAGAGAGAGAGAGAGAGAGAGAGAGCAAACAAGGCTGAGAAGATAAGTTAAGAGCACCTGCTGCTCTTGCAGAAGACCCAAGTCAGTTCCCAGCACCTACATTGGGTGGCTCACAACCATAACTCAGGCTCCGGGTAATCTGATGCCCTCTTCTGGCCTTTTCAGGCTCCTGTACTCATGATCACATACCCACACACAGTTACACAGTCATACACACACACACACACACACACACACACACTAAAAGTAAATCTTAAAACTGAAAGGAACTGTGGAACCAAGTGCGGCAGCACGTGCTTCTACCTACAGCAAAAAAGACCAAGGTACAAGGGGCATGAGGCTACATATACAGCAAGAGCTTGTATCCAAATAAGGCAACAGCAAATTCTTTTTAAATTTTTTATTATTTTTATATGAGTGTTTTACCTGCATGTATCTAGGCACCACAGGCATGCCTAGTACCCAGAGATGCCAGAAGAGAGCATCAGATCCCCTAGAGCAAAAATTACAGGGTGTTTTGAAACACCATGTGGGTGCTGGTAATTGAACCTGGGTCCTCTGAAAGAGCAAGTACTTTTAACCACTTGCCATCTCTCCAGCCCCAACTGCAAACTTTAGATATACTAAAACTGCAATGTACAAGTGTAAGCAAGATCTACCTTTTACTGAAAATAGACTGGAGAGATGGCTTATTGGTTAGGAGCTCTTACTGTTCTTGCAGAGGACCCAGGTTCAGTTCCCAGCACCCACATTAGGCAGTTCACATGTGTAACTCCAGTTCCAGGGCATCTGGCGCCCTCTTCTGGCCTCCACAGGTACCTGCATGAGTGTGGTACACATAAACACACAGACATTCACAAATACACACAACTAAAAATAAATACTTTTCAAAAACCAAAAACATTACTAGCAGTCTATTCAATTTGCTAGAATTAAAAAAAAACAAAAAAAAACAAAAAAACAAAAACAAAAACAAGGAGTAATCCCTCTTTCTCTAATTAAGAAGAGAATTGACGCAAACAGTAAAGGAATATAAATCTCTCTCCTGAACCTGGCTCCTCACTGACTCCTTTTGCCAGATCTTCTACAGTAAAAGCACAGCACTTCTTGGCATGCGTGCACACATGAGCACACGAGAGCACATTTAACTCTAAATTATAGAGCAATTTCTTTTTTCCAGGTGGCCAGGCCATCAATGAATTCTCGATTAACTAAATTGCTTTGCCTGTCCATGAAGACGGCTTGTTTTTTTTGAGGCATGGTCACGTGAAACACAGGCTAGAAAAACAATCTGTTCTAGTGCCAAGCATCAGGTAACTCAGGAGAGAAGCGAGCTGCTACCTCTGGAAGAGTTAATTGGCCTGCTGCATGGCTGTGTTCCCTGACTACCTCTTACCTCCTGCATCTGACACTCAGAAACAGACATCACGTCCCATGTGAAAAAAAAGGCTGCCCGTTCTCCTTCCTCCCAGAAGGAAGAGGAAATGAAGAGAGGCTGGAGAGGGCTGCTCCTCTTCTCCCTGCCTTTCGTGCACAGACGAAAGCCCAAAGCCTCAGGTTGGAGGAAGGTAATCAACCCAGGAAACAGCCCCTAACAGGTTACAAAATGACTGCCTTGCAAACATGACCTCGTGACGAGTGGAAGCAGCCTGCAGTAAGAGCGGACAGACAGTTCAGGCAACAGGCAGCAGATCTATGCCTTTCTCCAAATACAGATATACCCAATCAAAACAGTCTCTCTCTGCTCCTCGTGACCAGCCCTGCGAAGCCCCACTAGCCTGAGGCTGATACACAACAGCCTCGCCCCCCCCCTCCCCGCCCGCGCGCCCCCCAAAGCTGACAGGCAGCATTTTGTCAGGACCTAACTAATCTGAGCAAACAGGTCACTCTGGCTCATCCGCTGGGGTGGGGGGGCTCAGGGTGCAGAACAGTGTGGTTTTCATTTTATTCCTGAAAGTGGGGGAGGGGTGCTCCAAAACACTGGACCAACAGCTGGCCTGGCTGAAGGGCCTTAGGTTCTAACCGGTGAACAGATTTAGATGACCAGATAACTGCGGCAGATCACAGATTCTCGGAGAATGCTCGCTTCAAGGGCAGAGGCTAAGTTCTCTGCGCTCTGGGACCAGAGGAGGTAGGCCCTGTGACTGCCTGAGGGACAGAGTAATGTGGGGGTGTCATTTGGCTGGTTTCCCAGGCTCCAGACTCAAGAAACTGGCAGATTCTATTTACCTCTCGGAGAGCCTACATGCTAGACATAGAAATTCTGAAGTAGGCTGCTGTGCTGTAAGAGAGGCCAAGGCCAGGGTGGAAAGGAAGGAGATTGGAACCCTGGAGGACAGAGATGTCTGGCCAGTCCCACCAGAGGAGAGTCATTACAGGCCGGCCATCCATCCCTGTGTCTGGATGAATGCCTGACCCACAGAATCACTAGGTCATGAGCTGGTTTTTAGGCAGTAACTCCACCGGGACTTAATATATGCAAGGCCTTTGTTGCTATTTTAATCTCAAATGACCCGAAGTCTTACATGTTGATAGTTTGGTCCAGCTGCTGACACTAGCTGGAGATGTGGGAAAACGATGAGAGGTGGAGTCTAGGGGGAGGTGGAAGGAAGGTGGGTTGTAAAAGCATGCCTCTCCCTGAAAGAGCTCCCAGAATCCCAGATGCCAGCTCCCTCCTCCCTCTCTCCCTTCACATCTGTCTCTACTTCTGTGTACCTCCAAGCTGCCATGCCCCTTCTCCCACCATGTGCTCCTGGCAGGATGCTGCCCACAGCCATGGGGACGTGTGACCATAGTCTGGCATCTCTATGAAAATGTGCAGGACTTGGCTCCTTGGTCTCAGGGATTCCGCCACTGCGGCGGAACTCTGAGGACCACACCCTTCTAGCCCCAACAACTCTCCTCCTGTGATCTCCGGCCCCTCTGTGGCTCCCCACCTCTTAGCCCACCCTCACTGGGGCAGCCAAGTTCTGAAGTTAGCGGGGCTGGATACACGGTTTTCACTGCTCAGCTCTTCAGGATCGGCCTTTCCTTTGGGCTTGAAGCAGGCAAGCTGGAGCAGACAAAGAAACATCTCTGGAAAAGGGAGTCCAAGCAATGTGCACAAACCCAGGAAAGGATGGAAATGGAGGACCAGGGTCTCACCTGACTTGTCTGAACAAGCCAGCTCTCTACCCATGAGATTTCAGCGGCAAGAAACCAATACACTCCTGGTGTTTGTGTTGGGATTTCTAGAAATGTGCTGCTCCTAAAACTAATTGCCAGTTAATGGAAAGGAGTGATCAGGAGTCCTTGTTTGTTTGTTTGTTTGTTTTCCTACTCCTAATTAATTAATCATCTGTGGAAAAGAATCACGGGAGAGGGCTGTAGACACAATGTGAAAATACATTCCGGCCTGACTTTCTGGTCTTTTAAGATGGAAAGGCTGTTCCAAGCAACACACGTGAAACTTGTCAGTGCAACTCCCTCATGCTGCTCCCTGCCACAGGGAACACGGGAGGAAGCTGATGCAGCAGAGTGGCCGTGAATGGATAGATAAGCAAACTGCTACCCGAGCATCACCGTGACTAGACGGAACCAGTGATGGAACCAACGAAACGCATGTGAGGACAATGCCACTCACTGACACTATATCCGTGACGTAAAACACCGAGGGGCTGCACACTCGCTGTGGAAACACACACACACACACACACACACACACACACACACACACCACACACACACACACACACACACGCCACATTTCGGGATGAGATAGGAGTGAGAAATGTGTTGGGCCTGGGTGCTGGAGGAGCGAGACAGAGTGTAGTGAATCGGCCCAGACCTTGGAGTCGCCCCCAGCTCAGATCTCAAGCACTAAGTATCTCTATCCTCTATACCCTTAGAATGGACTCTAAGCACAACTAGTCAGAGCCCCCTAATATATGACTAAGCCTACCAGGTGCCAATCAAAGTTGGGATTCCTGACTGGGGCAAAAGAGAGTAAAGGGCTGGGTGTATAGCTTAGTACTACAGTGCTTGCCTGGCACACACACACACGTTCTCGATGGCACGTGCCAGCTGCCTACACTTTCACTAGTCTCTCTGTGCTATAAGCCTGACTTGGCCTTGAACTTGGAGCTGTGTCCAGTTTCACAGGAAGGGGAGGTGCCTGCAACAGAGGCCATCAGCGGGCCTATTAAAGCCTGAACAGACGAAAGCAGCCAGGACGCTGGCATTAAAGAGAGAGAAACCCCACTCCTCGGGCACCAGCAGCTCGGTCTACCACCTGCTGCAGTGAGCTATGCTAGAGATGTGAAATGCAGGAGAGCCTGGATGTTAGAGAATGTGGGGCCTTCCTGTATGTCAGTGTCACACAGAACAATTCTCAGAGGGAAATAAATTGTACAACTACACTGTGTAGACGGATCGTGCTAAAAATGTAAAGCCAAGGGTCCAGTGGTTCATCAGAAAGGCTATTATAATACTGGTCATTAATAATCATCCCTCAATAAATCATACAATCAATACTGGTGCTTCGGACTCAGGACTCTAACTGTTTAGATACACAAAACTCTCAGCTCCACACAGTCACGTGAAAGGTGGAAATAATGTCTGTGAAGGCAGGGGCTGACTCCATCACTTCTGTATGCCACCTACCTTCTACCCACGCTAACCATCACCCATCATGAAAAGCTACAAATATTTTGAATATAAACACACTTTAAAATGATGGTCACTTGACAGTTGAGAATAATTACTGTAAAGGTTAAAAACAAAAACTCGTGGGGCTGGAGAGAAGAGTCCAGTGGTTTAAGAGCACTTATTGCTCTTCCAGAGAACTTAGGGTCCATTCCCAGTCCCACATGGTAGCTCACAACTGTCAGTAACTCCAGTTCCAGGGGATCCAACTCCACTTCTGCCTTCCAAGGCCAACAGGCTTGCATGTGGCATACAGACATGCATACAGGCAAAACACGTATGCACATAAAATAAAAGTAATTTTTTAATGAAAACCTTCATTGCTGTAAAGCACATACCTCAGTTGTCAATGTCTCCCTTAAATATAAACCATATGCTAGGCACTGCATGGGGTGCTGGGATATAGAAGGAAACAAGACCATAGAACTAATGCACACAGGGATCACATTCCTAATAATAAAATGACTATCAGATACAGACATCAGAACTAAAAGAAGAAGCCCCAACCTTACCCATGGGGCCAGGGAAGCAGACTTCAGGAATAAGGAGATGGAGGAGGCAAAGATAGGTGTTTAAGGTGCACACTCCTGAGTAAGACAGGAGGGTCAGCTCAAGGTCATCTTCTCTGTTAGTAGTGAGCTCCATGCTAGCCTAAGCCACTACATGAAATCCTGTCTCAAAGAAAAACAAACTAAGTGTAAGACAGTCAGGCTAAAGGAACACAGAGGAGTCCAGAACAGGGGAAATGAAAGGGCAGAGACTTGGTGAGTGGCGAGGTGAGCAAAGGTAAAGGCGTCCTTAGAGATTGGTTCATAGGCTGGGGCTGGAGATATTGTTCCTTGGTTGAGAGTGATCCTTCGGAGGATTGGAGTTCAGTTCTCAGGATCCATGCTGGGCAGCTCAAAACTGTCAGTGACTCCAGCTCAAGGGGATCTGACTCCATCTTCTGGCCTCTGAAGGTACCCACCCAGGAGGTATATAATCTCACACACACACACACACACACACACACACACACACACACACACACACTAATAATTCTTTATTTTTTCAGACTTAGAGGTGTTTTCTTGCTGTTGAGAAAGAAAAGGTCTCTCTCTGTGTAGCCTCAACCTCCTGAGTGCAGGGACTACCCGCCCAGCTGCAGATCATTTTAAGTTAATGATCATGGGAGCCATGGCAACAGAGGGCTGTCACACTGGAGGCAAAACCGTCCATCAGGAAAGTCACCGAAGTTAGAGAGACTCATTGCTAATCAGGAACGTACCAGCAGAAGCTTATGGGTAACACTGGAAGACTCTCAACTGCTGGCTCCCTATGTAGCACACCAGACCTCCTCTCCTCCCTACCAGCTCTCATCCTTTGTGAACTTTACTCCCTGGAAGCTGAAGGCTCTCTCCCTCCTCCTCAGCACTGAGACCATGCCTTCCCAACACACCAAAGGTGATACAAAACACGGTGCTGGTTAATGTTTTGTCAACTTGACCCAAGCTAAGGTCATATGGGAAGAAGAAACCTCAACTGAGAAAAACCACCTCCATCAAACTAGCCTATAGGCAAGTCTGTGGAGCGTTTTATTGATAAATGACTGATGTGAGAAGGCCCAGCCCACTGTGCACAGTGCTACTCCTGGCCAGGTTCTATAAGAAGGCAAGTTGAGTGAGCCATGAGGAACAAGCCTTAATCGGCATTTTCCCATGATCTCTGCTTCAATGTCTGCCTCCATGTTCCTGCCTTGATTTCCTGTCCTGACTTCCACCCAGCTACAGATCTTTTTTTTTTAAAGATTTATTTATCTGCTTATTATGCATAGAGTGTTCTGCCGGTATGTATGCCTACATGCCAGAAGAGGGCACCGTGTAGTTGCTGGGGATTGAACTCAGGACCTCGAGAAAAAGAAGTCGGTGCTCTTAACCTCTCTCTAAGCCATCTCTCCAACCCCGCTACAGATTATTTTAAATTAATGATCATGGAAACCATGGCAACAGATGTCTGACATACTGGAGACAAAACTATCTGTTAGGAAGGCTACTAACTCTCATAGAAGGTTCGAAAGACTCATTACTAATCAGAAGCTTAACAGCAGAAGTTTATGGGTAATACTGGCAGACTCTCTCAACTGCTGGCTTCTAGTTGGGTCTGTGGTTGGGGGGGAGACAACACAACAGAATCATTAATTCTCCTGACACCCCCTCTTCAGAGTCACTGAAGCTGATGTTTCCCCCACTAACCTCTCCATGTGTCCATCTGTCTCTAATGGTGTCCAGAGTATCTCTTCCTCCTCTGGCTTTGTTGGGTCTAGGGTGCCTGACAGCCTCTGGGATGGGAGAGGTAACATGCTGGTAGTTTCTGTGCATTGTAGCCAGTGGCCATCTCTCCAGCCCTTGCATTTTCTGTATTTTATGTTTTTCTTTATTAAGTGCCTCACCACATTGGAGGGGGGTTTTGCATAGGGATGATTTACAAAGAATGGCCACAGTGCAATGCCTAGTTATCCAAGCACCTACTCCTTTAATCTCTGAAGCCTAGCTTCGTAGCACCCAGCAGTTAGAAGAGATCCAGCTGCCTGACAATGCTGGCTGGATGATGGATAGATGGATGGATGGATGGATGGATGGATGGATGGTTGGTTGGATGGATGAGTAGATGGTTGGATGGATGAGTAGATGGTTGGTTGGATGGATGAGTAGATGGATGGATGGTTGGTTGGATGGATGAGTAGATGGTTGGTTGGATGGATAGATGGATGGATGGATAATATGGTGAGATATTTAATGAAAGAAAAATAAAAACAGAGAAAATGCAAGAACTGGAGAGATGGCTCAGCAATATAAGCACTGACTGCTTCCGGAGAACCTGGGTTCCATTCCCAGCACCCATAGGGCAGCTTACTATGGGCTCCAGTTCCAGAGTATCTGACGCCCTCCTTTGTCCCCCGCAGCCACTGCATGCACAATGGTACACCACGATACATGTAAGAACAATACCCATACACATTAAATAAAAAATAAATAAATCTTTTTTAAAAGGAAGTGAAAATGCAAATTAGAATTACCATATGGATGTGTCAAGAAAGGACTGTAAGTATCTAAAGCTCGAACTGCTGTTGTTGTTATAGAAAAACTGTGGGTGGATTGTAAATTTTTAATTTTTCATTAAATTTGCTGTTTATATAGCAATCATACACAAAGAGAAAATATTTTTGTTTCACTGAAATCTGGAATGAAAATGGAAATGTAACAAATATACATTCATATACTTTATGGGCACACAAATAGAATACTAAAATAAACTTCAAGAGACAACCAAATGATTAAACATTAAAGCTGACTTTCCCTCTGTACATAGCCATTAAAGAGTAATTAAGACTTTCCACTGAGTTAAGCAAACCACTTGCCTAACAAAGTTGCCATAATCGTGTGAAAATGGGGCAGATGGAACCGAATGAGATGCAAATGGGGCACAGTCCCCACATGGATTTACGGTCTGCATCCTGTCAGCAGTTCTTCCCCGGAGAAGGACATGTGGCTACATGGACGGGTGTCTAATGTGTTTCCAGAGCCCACGAAGCCGGCAACAGGAGTAGAAACCCTCCTAACAAGGAGGCTGGCGACATGGGGCCCAGTCCTGGCTCTACCGGTGCGTGGCCATGTTCCCCTACGCGAGCCATTGAACTCTACTCCCCTTTCCCTCGCGGGGAAAATTAAAGAGCCCCGACAAACCACGCGCGCCCCCGTTCTGATGTGTGATGTCCTCTACCACTAGCGGCAATCAGCCCACTGGAAAGGGGTGGTTTGGTATCACTCCCTGATGCTCCCCAGGCACTGGCAGCTCAACACCTCCCTCTCCTACCGAGACCTGCTTCTTGGTAACCACACTCCTCTTCTGAGGACAGGTCCACCACGCGGTCTGGGGGCCAAGGGAAACCTGGCCGCCATCCTGAGTTTCTACTTCTCCTTTACCTCCACGTTAAACATCAACTCTGCTCATTTTTGTCTTCTACTTATCGCCCGGATCTGCTCCATTTTTTCTGTCATTGTAGGCTCTTTCTGTCTCTTCCCTCAATTATGGCAATGCATGCCTACTGTGTGTCCCATGAACTGTACTCACCCTATTCCCAACCACAGCCTCTGTGAAGTCCCAGAAAAGCACGTCTTTTGCTTAAATCTTTGCACAGACATTGCTATCAAGATACTGCCCTATATCCCAGTCTGGTGCACAAGGCTCTTCTTGCTTCCTGTTCCTCTGTCTCACTTCCCCATGCACCCCGCCATCGCCCATGGGCCTTGTGATTTTTGAACGTGTCTTCTAAGGAGAATGTTCTTTCTTTGAGTCTCCTTACTTGATCTGGCGATTTCCTACCATTCACTGGTCCTTCGGGCTCTAGTTCCCTCTCCCTCAGGACCCAACTTTGGAGTAACTGGTTAAAATGGCTCCAATGTCCAATGTCCTCGGCAGGCTCAAATGTGCGAATACTTTCATCCTTAGCTAGCAGTGGTGTGTGGGGAAGTTGTGGGAACTTTAGGGAAGGCACAGCGAGTGAGGTAAGTCAATGACGAGAGACCTTAATGGTTATTCATAGCCTGGCCACTTCTGCTTCCAGCAGACATGAGACGCAGTGGCTGCTGGCTCTCGACACACTGGTTGCCATGGCTTTCCCACATGATGGGTTGTCCCCTCTTCCAATCCTTCCTCCCTGAAGTCGCTTCCATCAGGAATTTTGTCCCTGATGAAGAGCTCTTCTGAGTCTTCGCAGCAGTTGGCATTTATTACTCAAACAGAGGAGGAAAGGATAGTCCTCACTGATCTCCAGGACCCAGAGCAAGGTCTACGGTGAATGGTCACTACTTGTTTATGGATGACACCAGGAAGGGAGAGGAAGGAGAAGAAGATAAAAGGCAAGATCTTAGATACGCTCAAGACCTTATCCTACTGTGTTGCCAGGACCCTGAGGGCTGCATATGGGCCTCTGCTAGACACATTTTCTAACTTAGGAGATGGAATAAATTCCCACAGATAATCATAGCTATTCTCTTGCATCAAGCATGATTACTTTCCAATCATTCCAGATGGTTATAAGCATCAGTAAAGGAACATCTGTAACTATCAAGGTCAAAATCTTCAAAAAAAAAAAAAAAAAGGAATAAACCTTCAAAGCAAAGATAACTGATAGCCATCCTAAGATCAGAATCATTTCAAACCAGTGGTCCTTTGTGAAGAAGGCTGTGTGCATGCTCTATAACACCTGAACCAGCATCATCTCAGGGACGCCTTCATGCCACTCCCTCTTCCCTAAGCTCTGCCACTTCCAAAGGCCCGCTCATCTGCGAGACGTCCCTGGCCATCTATATCAGGGGCTCATTGTCTTCCCCCAAGACTCCACACAGGCATCTTCCCATGGTCTACGCATCTCATCAGGGAATTCTCAAATACACGCTGTGTGTGTCTTCATATATTGTGTGTGTTGTGTGTGTGCACATTAGCTCCCGCTACAACACTTATCACAGTTACTCAGAGCTTGCTCAAGACCTCTACCTCAAACTCCTAGAGATGTGTCTGTATTAAAAAGCAGAGTGATTAACCACTAAGTGACACCATAGCTACTCAGACTTGGGGTAGGGGCGGGAGATCTGGTCAACCCACCAGCAAGTACATGAGACTAATGCTCATGTTTTACACCTCTTTCTCTCCAGAAGTTGCCATGTCTAAGATCTCAAGCTTATGTTTCTTGCCAAAACTCTGAAGGGCAAAGACATAAGTTCTTGAAATTTGGGGCTCCCAAATAGATAACTACTCCCTGCTATAAGCTGGATATCAAATGTGCCCCCAAAGGCCAGTGTGGTAAAACCTGTATCACTACAGGAAACTTCTGGAATCTTTAAGAAGGCATTTAGAGCAGCGGAGACATACCTCTGAGGGACGATTAGAATCCCAAGCCCTGTCTGTCTCACTTTATTTCTTGAATGCCGGGAGGGGACCAGGCTTCCGGCCATGCGTTCTCACCCACTGTACTGAGCTGCCACAGGCCCAAGTCAACAGAATCAAATGGCTGTGGGCTGAACCCTCTGATGGCTCTGAACCCGAGTGATTAAAAAAAAAAAACCTTTCTTCCCTTAGGTTGATTAGTCCGGGCATTAGGTCACAATAAAGCCAGTTAAAACACACACACACACACACACACACACACACACACACACACGCACGCACACACACACACGCACGCACGCACGCACGCACGCACACGCACACGCACGTACGCGTCCCCTTCACATCACAGCTTGAAACAAAACGATGCCCCATAGGAAGTTCTGACACAGCAGAAGTCCTGGGCAAAGTCCTGGGCTCAGTGAGATCTCTCCCTGCACAAAGTCTCCAAGCAGTTTCCCCTCGCTCTTCCCAACACCCAGAATGAAGACCGTGAACTAAATTATTTCAAAAGGCTTTTTGACTCTGTGGTGTATTGTCTACTTCTAACTCCTCTTCCCCTAGGCAAATTCAGTGGCAAGACTAAGTCATTTAAAAAATGGACACAGATGAACGCCTTTATAGACCTCTCTCCCCTTAGTGAGAAAATTGGACAAGAAATAAAAAGCTTAGCAATTTCTTTGGTATCAAGGCTTTGCCTGCTGCCATCTACAGAACAGACTAATTCAGCTGCACCTCTTGCTCTAGTCTGCCCTTTCAGGAAAAAAAAAAAAAAAAAAAAAACTTATTTATCACAGCGTTTAAAACCTCCATTAAGTGAGGGCTTTGAATGTCCAGGTTTATAGGAGCCACGTCTACAGCCTCCCTGTGAAAACCCAATTGCTGGTTCCATGCTGCTCACATGGTGGACAGTGGGCTGAACAGCAGAATTCTAAACAAGCCCCCTTCTCCTCAAAAGACAGAGGTGCAGAAGAAGCAGCTTCTCTATCTGCAGGGCTCCCAGGTACCCGAATTCCAGTGTGGTGGCTGACTGCATTGACGTGAGCAATACACTAGGAGTTGTTTTTTTTTTTGGGGGGGGGCACACAGGAGTCTCTCTTTGCTTCCAAGTATTTAGTAGAAATACTTCTATGTCCTGTCCTATACCCTGAAGGTTCTAATGTTCCCTTCCCAGGCACATCCCCACTGGGACACAGAGTTCATAGGACACTCCCTAGGCTGAAGCCACTAACACCAGAGCTGGCCAGCACCAACAGCCTTGACCAAGGTCTCCAAGGGGACCAACAGATGGTGAGGGGTAAGGTGCTCTGTTGTTCTCAGTACTGGCCAAGATGGAAGGCCCCTGAGCAAGCAGAGTTGAAAACAAATCTCTCTTAGGCCTCAGAAAGGCCTTCTTTCCTTCCTTCAAGCCTCCCTCTCCATCTACTGCCTCTGTCTAGTCCATTAGCAGCATCCTCATTTCTGCTAGAAGGCCAGACTGGAGGCGCTGTGCCAAGCGCAGCTCAGAGAAGGGACGTCAGTCATCACGTGGAGGGCCCGAAACGGCAGCAGGAAGGGCTGTTGGAAGCAAAAACAGAATTCCTAACTCATCAACCCCGAGGAGCTTCCGACGTTCAGAGACACTGCGCTCCCACCGCAAGTAAATCTTTAATTGATTAATGTCATCAACAATTAAAACCGGTTTTCACTGCAAAGACTACCCACAGCAAGAAAGACTCAAACTTCCTCTTAAATCCACAAAACAGTCAGCGTTGACACCTGGCCCCAGGCCAAATTCTTCACATGCCGATTCTTTCATGAGTAGAGAATGGAGAAGAAAGGTGGAGACCCTGAGCACCTACATCCCACAGGTACCCCAGGCTATACCAGCAAGGGGCTGCAGTTAAGAGTAAACACAAAACACACTGCTGCATGGAGGTTCCCCAAGAACAGAGGCAGAGGGGGGCTGAGCTAGGGCTGGAGATGTTTATTAAGGGACCTCCCCCCAGGAGAAGAGGAAGAAAGTCAGGGGAAAAAAAAAAAGCCTTCCACATCAACCTTGACTGGTACCAGATGTCTCTACCTGCGAGTCTCCCAGGAAAGGGATGGCCCAGGGCAAGCAGCTCTCTGCAACAGACCCCCCTGCCCCAAGGAGCTCACAGCTAGCAGAACTGTCTGTCTGTCTGTCTGTCTGTCTGTCTGTCTGTCTGTCTGTCTGTCTGTCTGTCGGTGCACCGCCTGTACTGTCACCAAGTCCTCCTGCCGAGGGAGCCCTGGTGGCAAGTCTGTGCACTCAATCACCCACTTATTCCACGGGCACACCCTGTCATTCTATGTATAATTAAGTCTCCAAAGGTTAAAAGTTTAAAAGTTCTATTGTTGGGAATGGGTAAAAATATGGGTAAAAATTTTCCACTCCTACTTAAAATAACTTGAAAATTGATTATCGTATTAGAGGGAAACGTATGGGAGGAGATGTAGGCTCTCCTCACTTACGAAGAGTTATAAAGATATAAACAGGCTTGTCCGAGAGATGGAGGGGAGAATTGCTACTGTAGTGGAAAACACCCAAGACTAGACAAGCCTTAGCTCCAGTGACTCACCATACAACAAAAGTTGATGACCGGGTGCTCTGTAGCCGAGTCTCCCTGTGTCAGCTGTGGGATACAGAGGGTGAGGGGCTCCTAAGGCTCCTTCCTGCCGAATATTTTATAGTTCTTACCAAAATGCCAGCTGCCGCCACCACCCCCTGTGGAAATAAGGAAATTAAACTTAACTAATAATACACAAAATTCCCTGAAGAGATGCACAGATTTGCAGTAAGTAGTAAGAAAACTGTCCTGGCAGCCACAAAGTCTGAGCTCTCTGCCAGTTTCCAGTGCTTCTGGGAAAAAGCAGCCTCCCGGCCAGGTCTTTACACAGAATCTGGTGAAGGGGATGCTGCAAACGGATCAAACCAGAAATGAACACCTCTGCCTTGTACGGACATCAGGGGAGCATGCCAGCACCAGCCTACCAGGACTGGCCAGCCCGGACTGCAAAGGCTCCTGTGAAACTATCACTGAGGAACTCAGGACAAGCAAACACAAAGAAGAGCATCCACAGGCGTCCCCAAAGGACTGGGCGCTGGCTGTCATCCTGTGTGACGTTTACACGTTCTCCAGGCTTTATAAGCCATAGGGCCCAAAGGGACTGTGAGTCAAAAGGAGCCTGGCCTCTTGTGGGGAGAACATTTACCTTCATGACTCCCTGGAAGATGCCAGGAAACAGCCCCGGAACTCTGACGTGAGGGCCCCGCGCTGCACACCATTATGGATCTCTAATGCCTACCTTGTCACTTAGCACAACACAAACCAAAGGACCAAGTGAATGAATGCCTCCGCTCCCAGGCGAAGTCCAAGGACACAAGGGATATGAGAATGCATGAGGCAACACTTGAAAATGAAACAGAAGGAAGGCAGTGAGCCCTATTGTGTAGAAGTCACACCGAGCATCATCGGATTCTCAAGAAATGCTATTCACGCTGTAGATCTCGTGCAGTTACATGCCAACTTGGAGATTTGTGTTCGCTACAGGTAAATGTGATTTTACTGGCTGGTAGAAAGCAGAGTCCTTGGTGCTGTTTTCGTGCCCTGGGTGGACATCAAGTAGCCCTGTATCTGCCCCATTCCAGTGCCCATTGCTGCATGGGCTACTCAAATCCTTTCTTTTCTACCAGTTTCCCCGTCAAGGAATTAAATCTTTGACATGTGCTTACTTTTCACTTGTAACTTTTAAAAGTTATATTGAGTCGGGCGGTAGTGGCGGCGCACGCCTTTAATCCCAGCACTAGGGAGGCAGAGGCAGGCGGATCTCTGTGAGTTCGAGGCCGGCCTGGGCTACCAAGTGAGTTCCAGGAAAGGCGCAAAGCTACATCGAGAAACCCTGTCTCCAAAAACCAAAAACCAAAAAAAAAAAAAAATTATATTGACAAGGAAAATGAAAAGAAAAAAAAAAAAAGAAATCTAGTAGCTTGTAGCCTAGTATAAGTAAGACGTGGACACAGACATGCACTTGTTAGATGAGAAAGGTCAATACAGCTATAACGAGCTACGGAAGTACAGGGAATTCAAACGATGGCTTTGGGTCAGTTCATAGCTAGGTTTGGTATTCACTGTCCGGAGCACAAACCCATGTGCACACCTCAAAAGAAGGGAGTGTAGAAGTGGTCCCTCTGAACGTACTCAGAAGACACTCTATCTCTGCAACAGTAGGGGTCAGCGATTCAAATTTCAGTCCTGGAAACGTTCTGGAAAATACGATGACGGTCCCATTGTCTGGGTGCTAGTCTGCAACTCCAAAGGTACAGGATTCCTGAGCAGTACCTTGACTTGAAAGAGGTCACCCGCCCCCCCCCCACCAACACCCCCCTCTCCCCCTCCCACCCCTGCCTGGCTTCCTCCAGCCCCTTCAGAAGCATCATCTCCCTGAATGAAGAGAGGAGCCTGTTATCATGTTTTGGAAGAACAACCTGCATCCTTGGTGGGCTGCTGCCTGAAGGCAACAGTGAATGAGGATGAAAAGGACTTGGTCTGTTTCTTCGGCTGTCTCTGGACATTTGAGACTGTGATGGCAAAGGACCTAGACCAGAGTCAATGTCACTCAAGAGTCACAGGGGCAAAGCTTCACACAATGAAAGCCAGGTCCAAAGTCGTTGGGGCTTTGGAACTATGGGATGGTTGGGATATCTCCTTGGCTTTCATAGTCAGAGTGTACTACCCATGCATGCTGTTAAAATTGTGTTTTAAGACTGGGTACAGTGGCACCTACCTGCCCATGGTCCCACCTACTTGGAAGGCTAGAGGAAAAGGATGGCCTGGTCCCAGGAGATCAAGACCAGTCTGAGCAACGTAAGATTACCCTATGCAAGAAATACATAAAATGGGACGTAAGCTGAAGACGGCGTTATTGAATTTTATTGCAATGCATAGTGACTGTTTATTTTTAAACCAGTCAGTTATGGGCGGGCAATCACTGGGCAGCTCTCCCTCCATTCTGCACTGAACTTCATTCTCTCACCACGACACGCTACTGTACAGTTCTAGTGAACTACAGCAGTCCTGAAGGTGGAGAGAAACACATGGGTTTGCTCTTCCGTCCTCTGAAAAGTCAAATATTCCGAAGAAATTCTGAAGGAAGACTCTCCCGACACGTATGTACACACACTTCTCCTACCCATGCTCTGCCTTCCTCACAGCGCCTACCATGGTACCCTGCACAAGGAGGAAGCCGGGAAGCATCCGGTGAGTATCTGAATGAGAGGACAAATGGATGAATCACTCAGACAGGAAAAAAAAAAACAAAAAAAAAAAAACAAAAAAAAACTGAGTATCATTCCCATTCCTGGGAATAAAACCTGATTCAAAAAGATTTAGTACCGTCTAACAGCCAGGAAGCCATTCTTCTGCTCCATCTGGCACAATCCAGGCCCTTAAATGATAATTATATATGTTTTTAGAAGATTAGAAATATTTGAGAGTTGAGATAAGAGCAATAAATATGATTAAGGGGGAAAAAAAAACCAGTTCCAGGTGAGAAAGAAAATCATACTCGCAAGGGTTAGATTAGACTAGAGGCTTCCTTGGGACCGTCTGCACATTCCAGATGTGACAGCAAGTGTGGGCTCCATCCCACTGCTCACAATAAAACCGCCACGACTGGGCTGGACAAACAGCACATTACTGAAGGTCTTGGAACACACAGCTAATCATTTTTCTCACCGTGGCTTATTAACACTATTTCTGTTCCCCATCCCGGCCCATGCACACTGGTTAGAAAGCCCAAGTCTTCCCCGTTGCCAGCCAAGTGTCCACAGTGATTGGCTTCAGTTCTACTCCCGTGAATAAATATCAAATGTGCGACCTTTACCACACCCTCTAGGCATGGATTATTATAATAGGAACACTGATCAGTCCCCTGGGCGTGCACAGCAGGCCGACTCTGAAGGAAGGAAGGACTTCCTAAAGGGAAAGGTAATTAATGAGACAACAGTTCCTTGAGGGTCCCCAGGCTCCCCTGCCTGGAGATCTGTCATACATCTGGGTCCCCTCAAATGGCTCAGAAGAGGCACTGTCTAGAGGTGGGACGGAGCAAACGGCAGTGCGTGGAGCTGGGAGTCAAGGCTGTCTAACGGCCACAAGGCCACAGCAACGGGACAGGGCCACATCGACTCTTTCTTGGAAGAAACAGAGGTACGAATTCCAATACAAATGGAACCCGTCTGAGCCCACCACCAAAAGTCTTCCAAACCCTGTCTCTGTCTACAGTGGCGAAGGGACCGGGACCCGTGGGGTATAAAAGACTGGCTCGAACTCTAGCAATGCCCACACGTCTAAGAATTATTTGTTTAGACTTTAATTCAACCAGGAGCCCCACCAGCTAGATTATTTTCATAATGTTTATATGTAGTCTGGATCTTTTTGTGATGATATGGGAGTTGGGATTTCATTGTTTGTTTGTTTGTTTGTTTTTTAATTACATTTTGGCCATGTGTGATGGCATACCCATTTGATCCTGGTACTGGGGAGGTAGAAGCAGGAAGATCTCTGTAAGTCTGGGACCAGCCTGGTCTATTACAGTGAGTTCTAAAATAGCCAGGGCTACACAGTGAGATACCCCCCTCTTTCTCTCCTCTCCTCTCCTCTCCTCTCCCCTCTCTCTCTCACACACACACACACACCTCTATCTCTATCTCAAAAACAAAAAGACATTTTACTAACATTTTTGAGAATTTGAGTTTATAAACTATTTTCACACAAACTGATTTCTATCAGGTTTTCAAAACAGAAAAGAAAAACAAGGGGCCAAAGGTGTAACAAGCCCAGCGGTGGTACATGGGTTTAGCCAATACAAGACCCAGAGTTCAAACCCCAACACCAAAACATAAATAAAAACAAAGCAACCACTTCCTTAAAAGCATTTCTCTTGTATTTCCAAGCATACATAAATAGCAGAAATGACATCATAAATCACTGGCTTGTGCTCAGCCAGACATTTTACCACATTTCCCCCACGTAACGAAAAAAATAAGCATCTACAGGTATAATTATTCTATTCCCCTCTCCTGTCTTCACAGAGGTGGTTCCTATCCTGAAATGGATAGGATGCATCCTCCCGTACATTCTCATACTTTTGTTACCTGTGTATTCACAGACAATGAATACTGTAGTTCAATTAGGTGGATGGTGTCCTGGGTGCCGAGTGTCCTACGACACGCTTTTCTGAACTGGTCTGAGACTGCACATCTGTCATCTCCACCCAACTCAACCTTCACCGTAAGCAGCTGCATGAAACGATGAAGTAAAGCACAAATTCTAAGACACAAGTGACTCAGGCTTCAGACTGATGGCTGAAGCGAGGCCGTTGGAGATGACAAAATCTCACACAGAACCCCACTGTGCCGCAAGCTGAGGAGAAAAAAAAAAACCCTCCTTGTCACCACTCTCTCCAGATTTTTTCATTGCACCATCAGGACCAGCAGGGAGAAGATGCTGAACGCATGAACTCAGTGCCTTGATGACCTTAAGCTAAACACTAGTCTGGGGGATGAGGTCTGTTTTGTTTTGTTTTGTTTTGTTTTGTTTTTTTAGAGACAGGGTCCCTCTGAGTAGCTTTGGAGCCTGTCCTGGAACTCACTTTGTAGACCAGGCTAGTCTCGAACTCACAGATATCCTCCTGCCTCTCCCTCCCGAGTGCCGGGAATAAAGGCGTGTGCCGCCACCACCCAGCTTATGTGGCATTTGCTCTTGAACCAATGTTACTTTATTTTGAGACAGAGTCTCCCTGTGTAGTGCTAGGTGGCCTGGAACTCACTCTGTCGACCAGGCTAAGCTCGAACTCACAGAGACTCTCCTGTCTCTACCTTGGTGCTGGGATTAAATGAGTGTGCCACCAAGCCTGGTCGAGGTTATAGTTCTTGATATTGGTGTAATGGTTACCTGAGGAAGGGGGAGGTGCTGCTTAATAGCTACAGAGTTGTCTGTGCAGGATGAAAAGTGTCCTGGATGCACTGCACAGCAAATGTTACCGTCAGACTAAACCTCTCTTCCAGAAGCTTCAGGCACTGTACCACAGTCCTACAGGGAAAAGCTAGATTTATCGATAAACAGACACACAGCTTACCTTTGAATTGGTCTCCCTATTGTTATATGTTTCAATTTCTCTAAAAGAAAAGGTTTTAAATAAAATCAGTTTAACACAATAACAATAAAACTTCTATTTCATCAGTGAGTTGTCTGGGCTTCAAAGTAAAAATAAATTTCAGTTAAACTTTTTGTTGTTGTTTTAGACCAGCTTTACCTTCTGTGGTTCTAGAACTGGCAAGTGCCTCTCAAATTGGAATATGTGATGGGCAGGTGCTTCTCAAAAGGCAGTAGGTAACAGAATCACCTCAGCAAACTGTTGAAACGCTAAGCCCAAAACACTGCATTCCAACTCGGCTCCTGGGTAAAGCCTTGGGCAGACTATACTTGAGAAAGGCATAGGACGAAGGTAAGCAAACTTTTGAAGGGGAAAAGCCAGCAGCTCTAAGGGACCAGTGAGCACAGACACTCCCAGATAGGTCAGCAGGAATCCTCCACCTCTTTGCCTAAGGACCAGCTAGCACCACGCACTCAGTGGTAGCCTATCAGAGGACGGACAGGGACACACACACACACACACACACACACACAAAGACAGATATTAACATCAGGATCAGGTTCATTCCTTTGGGGACAACCTCCTATATTTAAACTCATTAAACAAAAATAAAAGTTCTCTAACCAATCAGATTCTGCTTCTAATCTAGTACATGATGACTCTTCAGGAAGGACTTGGTCCAAAGGTCAAAGTTCAGAGCCCTGGGCAAGCCTTGAGAATCATTAACAAACTGGGAGAGAAGACTAAGAGAAAGGAAAAGTAGTTTGAAAGAGCAAACCATCTCAGAAAAGGGTCGTGGTTAGAATCTGAACACCACCTGAGTGGTAGCTGGTGGAGCTTTTCGGAAACAGCTGGACTGTGAGGATCCTGTCTCCACCAACAGGATAATTCACTGATTAGGGCACATTTTGATTTTCTTACTGGGAGATGGTAGAGACTTAAGATGAAGTGGGTCAGTGGGGACAGGCTTTTGAACGACATTATCTCGTCCCTGATGCTCTCTGCCCCCTAATCAGCTCCCGTTTTCTCCACCACGCCCTATCATCATGTTGCAACTTTGCCTCAAGCCCACAGCAATGGAACAAGCTACCCACGGGCTGAAATCTCAGGAAGTGTGGGGCAAAATACAACACCGCACCAGGTTGTTTATCTCCAGGATTTTTGTCAAGGTAACAGAATGCTAACATAAGATCAAAAAGGTTCCACAGGATGAAGAAGTAAATTCCTTTAAGCATGAACACTTAAAAAAGAATAAACTGATCTTAAAAAACAAAACTGAAGTATTACTACTCATTGGAAAAAAAAAATTGCCCACAAAATACCATGATTTCTCCTCAAGAAATGATAGTCACCAGGCTGATTTAACCAGTCTTCTGAGCAGAGATGTCTCTGTTTTATACCAAACGTGCTCAGAGAACAGAGTCAAAGCTGTTCAGCCACCGCCAGGCAATACTGTTCCCCTCACCCACATTTAGTCAGCTCTCTTAGGTGCAAAACCAGCAGCCTGCACGTGACAGAAACTGTGGCACAAGACCTCGTCCTGTTCCCCAGATCCCACTCCTCCTCAGAGACGCGCACCACCGCTGTAAGGGGAGAGGGATATACAGGTACCCTTCTCTGCAGAGAATTGCAGGCTGAAGCCGCCCACAGTGCACCAAACCTCTGCATCCACACAGATGTGGAGAGGCAGCCAGCTGGGACCAGAAGAAGGGGAGAAACTTACACAGTGCCCCCCACCTTCAGCAAACCATTTCCACTGGAAGCATGGCAAGGAAGGAAATTTTTAAAGATTTTTAGTATTTGGTTGTTTACTAAATGGACATACACAATCAATCTCCCTACCTATCTACCTATCAGTCTATCTCTGTCTGTCTATCTGTCTCATTTGTGACCTACACACACACACACACACACACACACACACACACACACACACTTGTACAAGCGCAGAAATAATTCTTCTGGCAAGTGATGAAAAGACAGGTACTTGCAATGCATCGTGGGAAACATGAGCTAAGGCATGGAAGCATGTGAGAACCCACACCAGAGAGCACTGTGGAATGGCTGGAATGCAAAGACCTGCACTGCTAGGCTCCTGGGAGAAAAGAATTCAGCGCCCGTTCTAAGAGGTTAGTTGGCTCAGAATCTCGAATTGTGCATTTAATTATTTTCACTTAATAGACAATATTCTTTAAAAACAATAAGTAAGTTTCATTATGAATAGCCCTGAAAGCACTTTCTTGAAGCTCTAGTCTGTAGGTAAATTTAATACATCTGCCCTGGCCTTGGAGTTTATTGCAGCATGATACAGACAGTTCTGTATATAACTTCCAGGGGCCTGTGTCAAGATGCCTCAAACCCAAGCCAAACTACCTTTCAAATGATTCAACAGGGAAACGAAAACTATGCATTCAAAGAACAAAGATTTGAAAAGTGTTTTGTGGACTCTCTAGAAAGCACGCACCATGACAGTCTTATACGACAACAGAATTTGCCACCTGCAATTACTGAAGTCATACTCTCAGGATTCAACTCAGTCCAAAGACTTCCTACTGAAAGAATGGAGGCCCTAAACACATGCACATCCAGTCCGCTATGAGTCTCACAAAAGAAAGCAATAAATGCTGCTCAGTGAATAAGGAACCTCTAAGAAAATGCAAGGAAGGATCCAGAGACTTCTTTGGGAAGGACAGATTTCAAGAAATACTAATGCTATTTCTGAAACCACAACTAATCATAAAAACAATGCCTTTCCACTTGTATTTATTCCTGGAACAAACAGAAACAACAAGTTTTTGTGATACCATCCCACTGATTCTGGAAAAAGCCCCCTCCCCCCTTGTTATAAGCAGTTGAAACATATTCCTGAGCCCCATGTGGGTTGGTGTAAGGATGCACTGGGCAGAAAGCATCTTGTGCACAACGAAGCCAGGTGCAACACACTCCCGTTGTTAGAGAGATAGATGGTCTGTTCCCGTGGACCACAGACGCCACAGAAATAAATCAACTAAGAAGACATTTTTTCCTCGTACTTTTAGCATTGGGAGATCATTATCAGGTAAATCTTAGACATTCAGGACACCAGACACTTAGATATCAGGACACGAGGCATACACACACACACACACACACACACACACACACACACACACACACACACACATTTATATTTGCCCTTGAAAGAAAGCTGAGTTTTTGTAAGTTGAGAGGCTTAGCATTTTTTGCCTGAAGGGGCATGACAACAAGGGGTAAACCTGAGCTGAGCTTACTTCCTGGGTGATAATTTTCTAGGTAGTGAAAAAAAACAATCCGATGCACTGACATCCTATAGCTGTAATTTGCATCCCACGCCTCTTATCCTGTTACACAGGCATGAACTCTGAAACCATGAAGCCAAGCAAATGAGCACTCTGACTTTAAAAAAAAGAAAAATGAAAAAACTATGAAACGAGTGCATTTCAATGACAAAAAATAATGTCTGTTTCAAGAATACAATATGAGGCCGAATTGAGCATCCTTCCTGCTCCTCTGAGGAATCCCTGCATATCTGGTCCAAGTAAGGCAATGGGGGTGGGTGGTGGTGGATGTGATCATTTTAAATACTAATATAAAACCTCAAAAATTGTTTTGAGTATGGAAACAATGATGGTGACCACCTTCAACCCAAATCAAATACTGTATCTTCAGGGGTAATTTCCACCACTTCCTAATGGCTTAGCCACCCAGAAAGAGGAGAAAATGAAACCAACGTTCTTTACAATTAAAATCGTAACTGTCACTTTCCAACTCCTATTTAAGTTCCTCCAGAAGCTTCCTGAGCAGATTCAGTGGGTGAGTCGCTTTATTACAGATGGGTTTGATTGGTCTCACCATCCTTAAGACTTGGTAGTACTACACTCAAGAAGCTAGCATGCTCAGTCCCAGCAAAGGCTGCTCAACCCTGAGCACAAACACCCTGCCCTGCACTACATCACCTTCTGCACCCACACCACCAACCAAGAAGGCGCCACTGTAGCACCAGCTCAACACCCTATGACTGGTGACTCTGGCCAGAGTCTTGGGTTTCCTGTCCTGTCGGCAGCATAAAAATACCCTGGCCAAGCTACTTAAAGGAGAAAGGTCTGTTACTGTTTCCATTCAAAGAGACAGCCCATCATGGCAGGAGCTTGGCTGGCACTGGTCACACTGTGTTCACAGCCGAGAAGCAGAGAAACGGTGCCAGTACCCAGCTCCCTTCCTGTCTTGCAGAGCTCAGGGTCTCTGTTCAGGGAATGGTGCCATCCACAGCGGGAGGGTCTTCCTAACTCAATTAGGACAATCAAGATAATCCCCCACAGGGACGATCCGATTGCTTCAAGGCCTGTCTCCCAGGTGGGTCTGAATTCTGCCAAGGCGACAACAAAACCATCACAACCAGCCTCACTCGCCTCTCCGGGTTTCCCACATTTGCAGCTCTGGCTGGCCTGGAATTCACCACATAAACCTGCATAAACATAAAGCTGCAAACTCACAGGGATCTGCCTGCCTCTGCCTCTCAGGTGATGGATTAAAGGTAACGGCCACCATGTTCCTATGTGGTTTCTTAAGTACATATCAAGTACCTTTTAAAAAAAAAAAAAAAAAAAAACCCAGGCCTTATAGACACCCAGTAAACCACACCACAGCAACAATAATTACGATGTATAGAAACAAAGCTTGAGGAATGGCTCGGAAATTAAAGGTCACTTGCTGTTCATGCAGAGGACCTGAATTCAGTTCCCAGCACTCTCAAGGCAGTTTGTTAACTCCAGTTCCGGGGCTTCTGACACCCTTGTCTGGCCTCCCCAGGCACTGCGTGGAGGTGGTACACAGACATACATGCACCCCAAACATCCATAAACGTAAGTAAAATAAATTTTGTTTCTTTAAGAGTTATAGAAAGACCAGGGTTCCTCATGACATACTGCTCTATAACTTTTAAGAGTTATAGAGCCCACAGAGGCTCCCCAGGAAGGCCTCACTCAAGGTCAGAAAGTCTGAGCTTGCTTTGCCCAGCAGGGCTGCATAATGGGATGATTTGGCCAAAGGTGTGGGTACCAGGTGTTTTGAAGGGTCTACACTTGTTGGTGCTTTATACCTTGACCTTGGAAGGGGGAAGTCTTTTGCTTCTCCCCTTGCTGATGTATAAAAGGCCCATTATGAATGAAGTCAGGGCTGCTGGGTATTGACCCAGGGCCCTCCCAAAGCTGTCCTGTGTCTCTCTGTCTTTCTCTCCATCTAGGCCTACATTTCTATCTAATACTTCTTCATTCCTCACTCCTCCCAGGAACACTTCGACAGGTCAGAACAGGTCCCCGACACAGAAACAGACAAGAAGAGGCAGGGTAGGGGCTCACACTAAGAGCTGTCCAAACTCAAAGCCTTTGTTCTTTGGTATTTTCTTATCTCTACAAAACATCAGAAAAGTATGAGTCGGGTGTCACTAGGAGCCCTTCCTGACTAACACTGTCATTTCCAGTCACTCTGAACTACTACAGAACGCCATACACCTGGGCTCACCTTGCTCTGACTAGTCACATGTCTGTGGCCATGAGACTTGAAGGTTTAGGCATTGGAACAGGACGGAAGAGAGCAGTATGTCATGAGGAACCCTGGTCTTTGCCTGGCTCCATCCAGTGCAGCAGTTCTCAACCTGTGGGTCGTGACCCCCTTGGCAGGGCAGAACAACCCTTTCACAGGGGTGGCCTAAGATCATCGGAAAACACAGACATTTACACTACAATTCATAACAGGAGCAAAATTACAGTTACAAAGTAGCAACAAAAATAATTTTATGGTTGGGGGGGGGTCACCACAACATAAGAAACCACTGATCTGGCGTTTCACACATGGATAGAGCCCTGTGGCATCAGTTCCCTCTACACATACACCCCAATACACACACACACACACACACACACCCCATGGAGAGGGAGAGAGTTTAGGAGGCAGGCCATGCGCTGGTGTGGAATATTAACTAGGTAAAGGTGTTTTACATTTGTTTATGTTGCATTTGTTTAATTATGTTGCTGTTTCGCCTTCCTGTCTAGGGCACCTGATTGGTCTAATAAAAAGCTGAATGGCCAATACCTAGGAAGGGAGAGGGACAGGCAGGGCTGGCGGGCAGAGAGAATAAGTAGGCGGAGAAAGCTAGACTGGGAAGAGGAGGAGGAGGAGGGAGCAAGGGAGAAGGAAAGGGAGGTGTCCAGGGTAAGCCAGGCGAGAGCCAACAAGCAGCCACGGAGTAGAACATACAGGAAAAAAAGGTAAAAAGGCCTGAGGCAAAACACAAATCAAGAGAAACAGATTGAAATAAGAGCTAAGATAGAGCCGAGCATTCATAATTAATAAGAAGTCTCCGTGTCTGGATTTGGGAGCTGGTTAGTGGCCCGAAAAAGAAAGGCTGTGACAATCCCCACTCCCACTGCCAACACAAAACCAAAGGATGAGCTGTAGACGAACTTAGCTTTGGTGTGGCTCACAGTTTAACCCCCAGCACTACCAAGACAGAAAACAAAAGCAACCTCAACAAACTGTATAACATTATGACACGCTCCTGGGTGCCTTATGCACATCAACTCAAAGAACCTCAATAAGCTCCGCGTTTCTTTCTTTATTCAATATAAACACTGGGCACCTGCTCTCGGCAGAGAAGGCTGGGAGATGGCATTTGTCACATGAATACGTGTGTACAGAAAAGGCTCAGAGAGGGTTAAGTGGCTTGTTGAGCCAGTGCCAAGTCACAGACAACAGTTCAGAAAGCCTATCATAACAAGACACAGGATGATGTTCTCAAAACACCTCCAGTAACTTTTAAACTCAATACAAAGGGCTTTAATACACATCATCCCATTCAACCCATTAGATCTATGGCTTGCTTCTGAGAACACTGCTTCCTCCTCTCCTCAAATGTTGGATAACACAAGTCATTTTGTCAAGAGAAGACTGGAGCATGGCATTTTTTATTTCTGATGAGTCATATACCATCACGTTAGAGGGACTTCTTCCTTCTTCCCATACATAACAGAGTTATGCCTAACATGTCCATGTGCCAGTGTCAAGAAAGCAAGTGACCTCACAAAGAGCAAATGCCCAGTTACCAAACTAAGCCTGCCTCATAAGCTGGCAGCCTCGACTCCATCTTGCATACATTTATTCTGTCCTAAGGCTTATTTATTACCCTCTGTAGCCCTCCTAGAGACTTGGAATTAGGTGGGAAAGAGGAAAAACATTTCCAATCCAGAGAGTTATTTGATGTTGGAATATCAAGAAAGGCCCACACGGCCATAATTTTTCATGATAAACCATAAATGCACGTTTTCGTATACTCATGAGAATTTTTAGATGTTACCATCACATTCAATCATGTGTTTGTATTTATTATAATGAGGGCAAAACAAGATAGATCTGCAAGCTACATTCAGGGGTGCAGATGGCCAATTCATAACATGTGGATTAGAATACCAGATGTAATAGAAGACGAGAAAGAAAAAAAAAATCACAAGAAGTACTGACTTTTGCTTTTTCCAGCCCGGTAGAGAGAAGCATGTGGCAGTATGTGGAAATTCCTATGAGAGAAGAAGATGGCAGGTACTCCCTCACTGCAGAACATCTTCAAATACTTCCCTACACAGGGTTAATACAACACCAACATAGCCCCCTGGCACCTAGTTTTCAATCAAGAAATGTTCCTTCTTCTGTTATTTCTATTGCTATTAAGACAAGAAAAGCCCAGGGGTCTGCCCTATTGGCTGTGTAAACACTGGCAGGTTACACTTGGCCCTCTGTATCCTCGGGGTTTGCACACATAGATTCAACTAACAGGGACCAACACATAGGAAAAATACAGAAAATTGCATCTGTATTTAGCTTATACTGGCATTATTCACACTGCATTGTCTATTTCTCACGTGTGTGTATGTGTGGTGGGTATACATATGTGTCGGCATGTTTTCAAGTGTGGTGGTACAAGTGTGAGCTTGGGTATAAATACACATGAGTGTGAATGTGTGTGCAGGCCATCCTCTTTACTTATTCTCTACCTTACAGACTGAGGCAGGGTCTCTCTCACTCGACACAGAGCTCACCCATTTCACTAGTCTCGCTCCAGGGGTCCCCACCTCTACGTCCTGAGTGCCAGCCACCAATCCTACCAGCTTTGACATGTCGGCCAGGGAACTGAAATCTTCTCCTCACACTTGTGCAGCAAGCACTTTATCCACTGGGCCACCTTTTCAGTGTTGGCTACTGTAAGTGACCTGAGCATAAAACATTAAGGGGGGGGGGGGGCATTATATACAAATTCTAGGCCATGTTATAGAAGGAGCTTGAACATCCAAAGATGTGGGTGTCCTTGGGGGGGGGGGGTCCATGAATCCATTCTCATGAATCATGAGGGTCACTGTGCTTAACATCTCTACATCAGCATCAGCATCTCCCCAATCTACTGGCCACACACCAAGCTTCAAGATGTGTTAGGTCCCACTGTTACTGCAGAGGTGATGGAGGAGCCCTTCCCAAGGCAAAGCACGGGACTCGAGATAAGAAAGACTTCCTGAGCTGTAAACTCAAGCCAAAGGTTTAACGAACTGTCTTCCAACTGGATTTTTAGGCATCACGTTTACGCCATCTGCACCTTCAATGCTTAGTCTGCGGAATAAGAAAATACAACACCATGTATTTTACAAGATTGAGAATTAAAACGTCATGCCACCGTTAACCATCATTAGCCCAAACATTATGTACGAGGCGTCTGTTCCACAGAAGCACCCCGAGACCACCAGGAGGCTCTCCCGGCACCTCCTTGCTGCCCACAGAGGGAACTGAGCTGAGTCCCATCCCCGGACCCTGCCATTGACCTTAGGGTCCACTACCTTGGGCTCCCAGTGTCATCCTCACACTCACCAGGGCCTGAGACTTGAGACGATGCCCCCATTTCACCAACAGGTGAGGAGTGGAGGACACTGAGTTTTCTGAACCCACACTTCACCCTGCTACCTGCATTACTCAGAGATCCCCCAAAGAAAGACAAGGGCATCCTAATTCAAGCATCTGCTAGATTCGCTTTAATTTGCAGTCACTGCTTGTTAACAGGGCCAGTACAGGCAGACTCAGGGCAAATATAACAGTTATCCAAAAGCGGAACACAGCACTGTAATTACCCTAATGTTCCTAATAGAGTTACACAATGGGCAGAGAATTATGTACAGAGGGGGGGAAATTGTATTAGACACCTCTGAACCTCTGAAATTGTATTACTTAGAACCTTGGCAAATGAGCAGTTAAGTATTTAAAGAAGATTAAGATGAATTTCCCATTTGGTGTCTGACTTAATTTGCAAGACAATATTTGGCTGTCACCTTCAGTGTGAACTGCTCAGGGCCTTCCTGGTGCCTTCCACTCCGTAGTTCCACTTCCCTTAAGCACGCACGCCCGCGCCCCCCCCCCCACCAGCTGTCATGCCACCAACCGCAGCCTGCAGGCGCTGCTGGGGTACCAGCCTCACCACAAGGGCTTGCACTCTCCTGGAGCTGAGTCACCACTGTGCTGAGGGCCAGGGAAGTGTGTCATGCGTGATGTCATAACTTCCTCAAACGAGAATGCACAAACTTGCTTTCCAGAAATTCCATTAAAAAGTGAATGCCTGCCTGCCAAGCCACAACAAAATTCCATGCTGAATGGGAATTTAACATCCTTAGCTCTTCCACAAACGTCCTATGAAACCAGAGAAAACGCACTATGGACCGAATCCTGAGCCACTGAGTGGGAAGGGAAGCCCAGCTTCCTATGAATACAGAAGGGAACCTGCGGGCTGCAGAGAGAGTGGCTGGCTGGCTGGCATCTAACCCAGTGGTTTTATGAGAAAAACTCCGCTATCCCCGGAACATCTGGGAAATCTCCTTAGCAGCTCTCGGCACTATAAAAACAGCTGCATCAGATGCTACTGGGGGTCAGTCCAGGCTCCCCTCACTGACCCCAGGGCTTGTTTCCTCTCTCTTGAAATACCCTAGCCCCATTCTATCCAGTCGGGCTCTTCTCTCCTAATTGGATTAAAGTAGGGCATGGCTTTCCAAGCTTTTTGCTCAGCCCTCTATCTGACTTCTCCTGAAGATAAGGAGACAGCTCTTTTCACTTTGAAATCTTCACCCCCTCACCCTGAAAGGAAGACAATGGGTAACTAGAACAAATATACACGCTTTTAGAATCTTACAAACTTTTTTTCTGGTGGTGTGAATAAAACATACAGTCTTAAGTCTTTCTGAGATGGCAATTTGAGCTTCTACTACTATTTCTGAAACAGACTGAAACCTCCTCCCGCACCAGCCCCTTGTCCTAGCCCGTAAGAAGCTCGCCTTCAGACACCACACCCTGCACTTCATCTTCTGCCTCCCACCTCAGCAACAGGAACATGCGTTTTGTTATGGTTTGAATGTAAAATGTTCCCCATAGGCTCATGTGTTTGAACACTCAGTCCCCAGCAGGTGGCGCTGTTTGGGAAGTTTGTAGACTCATTAGGAGGTGGAGTCTTGGCAGAGTAAATCCATCACTGAGGGTAGGCTTTGAGGTTTTATAGTCCGGTCCCTCTTACTGTCCACTCTCTGCTTCCTGACTGCAAATGCCATGCGGTCAGTCAACTTCCTCCTCCCGGCCACACTGCTTCCCTGGCTGCTGCCTGGCTCCCTGGCAGAGGATGTATCCCTCTGGAACAGTAAGCCTAAACAAATCCTTTCTCCCTTAAAGTGTTTTTGCCGGGAGATTGTATCACAGCAACAGAAAGGTAACTAATACTCACACCAAGCAGGAGGTCACCCAGTTCATGTGACAACTATTCCTTCAAGGAGATTGACGTTAGGCTTTTCCTCAGTCACATACAGACACAGATTAAGAGTGGCAGTACAGAAAAGACTGATAGGAAATCCTCTTTGATTTCCTGTCAAACTGGTCAACTGGTTCAGCGGTGAAAGGCATGTGCCATGCAGGCCTGGCAATGCCGGCTTAGTCCTTATAACTCATATAAAGCGGAAGGAGAAAACCGACTCCATGGAGCTGTTCCTCGACTCCTCAGAAGGATCGGGGTCATCCTGAGCTTCATAGGAAGTCTGGGTGTGAACCCCACATCCCCACCCAAACACACCCCAATCAGACCTAACATGGATCACTCCTAAATTCTCCCTGTCTTCTTTACTAGCATAAACATCAACATATGCAACAATGTTAATTCCTCCAATCCAGGCAAGATTTTTTTTTAGTGTGCGTGTGGTATGCGTGTGTATGTGTCCATGCATGCACACAAGTATGGACATTAGTACACACGTGTCTGTGGGCGTGGAGGCTATAAAGGACACTTTGGGTGTCTTCCTCAATCATTCTCCATCTCCGTTTTTGAGACAGCCTCTCTCTCACTGAACCTGGAGCTCATGGATTGGCTAAAATGGCCGGCCAGCAGGCTCCAAGGATCTGAGGACCTCCGCCTCAGTGCTGAGATTACAGGGCCTGCCGTGGAGCTGGCTTCTCACCCAAGTGCTGGGAATTCAAACTCAGTGTTTATGTTTGTGCTGACTGAGCTGTCTCCCCGGCCTTGGCCCTTGGCGAGAGGGCTTTAATCCACGTAATTAGTTTAGTGGTGTGGAGAGGCGCTTCTCCACCCTGAAGGCCCAGTGGGGAGGGCGTGCACAATGACCAGACTAAGCGCCTCATTTGGCCAATCCTAGACCGCGAAACGTCCGGGAAAGAACTATTTAAAGGGAAAAGAAATGTCTTTGTGTTTCCTGGAAAAAAAAATCACCTAGCTTTCTTTTATCGACAAAACCTGGAACAGACAAGAGGAGTTTCTACCCTGTGTCCTCAACCATTGGTTGACAAAACATTTTCACAGAGCACTGCAGGAGCCCTGAGCAGATCTCACTTGCTCCTGGACCTCTAGCCGCCACACCCATCTCAGCGTGGAGAATCCCGGGAGAATGGGGTCTGCGGAAGAGGCTTCCTGTTCCCTGTGCCTCAGGGAAGACCCAAATAAGCACTGTCAGCCTTTAATGAAAGCCTATGAAGTTGGCTTTTCCCTTCAAATTCTTTAGGATCTACCACAGGCTACACAATGAAGGTGAGCCACGTTCTCTTGCTCCTGCTGTACTCAGGAAGTCTCTAACACTCACGACAGCTTGCCCAGTGTCACTTGGGGCTCCAGTCTGCCTGGCCCCAGGCCCACACTCTCCCTTCTCACTGCACCACTGTGGACCTTTCCTGTGGTTCTGTGGGGGACCCACTCCCACCTTTTTCCCCAGGGTACTCTTGAGTAAGGGATAAGAGATTTAGATAGAAGGATAGAGAAGAGAGAAACAGATAGACAGGATAGCCTTGGGAGGGCTTGGATCCTTATCCACCGCCCCTTCTGACTCTTCTAAGGGGTTTTTAAAGGAATGCCAAGGGGCAAGGCAAAAGTCTTTCCCTTGCTAAATCAAACCACACCGCACATCAAAATGTAGACCCTTCCAAACCCCTGGCAACTACACACCCAAGTGGTCAAGCAATCCTCTAATGCAGCTCTGCTGGGTAAAGCAGGCTCAGATCTCAATAGGAAACCTTTGTGGGCCTCCACACTGTTCCTCTTCCATGACGACTCTATCCTTCCTTTCCAGACACAGAGGGATGGATAGAACAGCTCTGTTCACCTCAGACAACAAAACTTAACATGGGAACTAAAAAAATTTTGCCTAAACCACAGCTAGAAACCAAATTGTCCAAGTCAGCTTCATTCCCATTAGCAGAAATTATCAACACCACAATTCTTAGTTACCAAATATCTCAATAGGCAATAATCTAAGCGTGGGCTGGAGAGATGGCTCAAAGGTTAAGAGCACCGACTGCTCTTCCAGAGGTCCTGAGTTAAATTCCCAGCAACCACGTGGTGGCTCACAACCATCTGTAATGAGATCTGGCGCCCTCCTCTGTATACATAATAAATAAATCTTTAAAAAAAAATCTAAGCGCAATTATTTGCTATTTAGAGAAATTTCTCTTACATTAGAGTATCCTGAGCCACTGTAAGAATACATAGGGCCACAGATGGTCACCAGTGATGACCTTCCAGCTGCCCAAGTTCAAGAACAAAAACAAAATCACCAATAACACTAGCAAGATGTGTTGAGGCCCTCTTAAATCTTCACTGAACTGTGTTCCAGACACATAAAGGAGAAACAAAAGTATACATACATGAAGGGAAACCTTTGAGTTGTTAAGGAGGTGAGAAACATCAGGCATCACAAATATTTACAAATTCGTAACAGACCAGGCCAGCTAGGACCTGGGAAGCTGAAGTATCAGCTGCCACCTCTCAAGAAAAGCTCATTTGCTGAGACTCGACTATGAGGGCACATGGGGGGGGGGGGGGCACAGAGCACGTGAGGCTGGGGGTGGTGGGCACGTGAGCGGTTTAAGGGCAGGAACACATGAAGCTGGAGACGGGTGGCCTTCGAGGCTGGAGGGGGCAGCACAAGTTGCCCCCATCATGATCAGTCCTGGGTTTCCATGGCAACTCAGTATCCCCATACAGTGCCCGTCCCACCTGGTCCAGCCACATGTGTGGCACATGCCTGTGATCCCAACACTGGCAAGGATGAGGAAAGAGGCGAAGGGTCAGGAATCTGAGTCGGCCTGGGCTGCCCAGACCCATCCCACACAAAATTACACAAAAATAAAATGACTAATGAAGTTTAATTAAGGTTTTCCATAAGCATCTACTTTGTTCAGAAGGATCTACCCTTCAAGGCCACTTATATTTTTGTCGTGATTTTTACCTGGGTGGGGAGGTAGGGAGCCAGGAAAGAATGACGTTTCCCTGCAGATTCTGACATGGTCCATACCAAGACCTCAAAAACCAACCTCATCCCAAGGACTGTGCCTTGGTCTCTTTTCCTGTGGTAAAATATTCTTCATTAACCTACGAGACAAAGAGCTTGTCCAGCTGACAGTCCAGGTTAGCCATCATGGCCTGGAAGTCACAGAAGTGGGAGCTTGGGGTCACCCTGCATCCTCGGTCAAGAAGCAGGGCAACAAATGCATGCTGCTACTCAGCTCTCTTTCCATGCTTGATACGGCTCAGGACTGGACCAGGAAAAGGTACCACCCATGGTGGATGGGTTTTCCCACCTCAGTGAACGTAATTGAGATAATCTGGCACAGTCATGCCCAGGGAGGCCCATCTCTCATGTGATCCCAGATTCTGTCAAGCTGCCAGTCAACACCAGCCATGGTGGCATACACCAATATGTTCAGTGCTTTACAACAAATCCAAATACAAACACAGGCCCATACAACACAGAGAAACAGGGTAGGTTATGTGCTTTTAACAAAGCACTCACCAACAGTAAGGAGGCAGCAGAGTCCTTCATTTGCATAAAACCCAATTCAGCTAATAAATTTTGATTGCAAAATAAACTTTTAAAAAGTACACTGCCATCAGCCTTTCACTGGGAAAAATCATCTGTTCCCCATCACCCCAGGACAGACTACATTAACTACGCCCTCATTAAATGATCTAAATCTGGAGTGAAACCCACTGGGGTGGGGAAAGGAGCTTCACAAAACTGCCCTAATTTACTCAGCGCCAGGGGCCCCGTTGACTTCTGCAGGGGCTTAAATCAATCAATTAGCTGGGGCCCACCTTCTTAATTTTCAAAAAGAGGGAAGCTGGGGACAGGATGCGGTCTCCTACAAAAGACTAATTCAATACACGAAACCCCGGCATCAAAAGAATACTGGTCCTGAGGACTGCCAAGAAACATCCAGTCACAGGACCGTGCCAGCCCCGGCTTCAGGAACAGCCAATCCGCTCTGTCCCCTGCCTACCATTCCCCCGCTTCCATGGGCCCCCCAGGACGTTCGTCACTAGCCCAGGTTGTCCACCATCGGCCACACAGAGCCTGGGCTAGTCAACTTCCCAACGATGATGCAGAGAAGGGACGGAGAAGTTCATGCTGCCTGGTTGAGTGGCCTCTGGTGCTGGCCTGAACAAGTGACAAAATACTGATCCCCTTAGCTGCCAGGCAGGGGTGGCCAAGAGCCAGGATCAAAGGGATCGCTGATTCTCCAGCACCTGAGGCAATGGGGACAGTGTCCACTGATTTCATCTTCATCATCACTGCCGCCTGGCCTTGAAGAAGTCACTGTCTACTAGGGGAGTTAAGCATCCCCATCTATACAGTGATGGGGGAGGTGAGCTGAGCTCAGGACCGGCGCCATGGCACTGCTGCTCTGCTTCCTAATTCTTTGCATCCCGTCAAGAGTGCCAAGTCCTCGGCACTCCGAGCTCCCAGACCACCAACCCAAAGAGAGGGCCAAGCCAGCTCTCCTCCCTGAGATGTAGACCAGCCTACGGGGCTCCCACTCTTCCAACCCCCACAGGGAGGACCAGCCAGCCTTCCTTACCCCAGACTGGGTTGTTCGGAGATCAAAATAACAACCTGAGTTACGAAACCAGCTCAGGTGGAAAAGGGCACACACTTCAGAGGGAAGGAACCAGGGAGGAAGGGACAGGCAACAATCAAAAAGACCAAAGCAAACATGATGGACCCAAATACACTCAGCCCAGGAGGTTTTCTTTTGAGCATCCTGCCTCTAAAGGCAATTAAGAGAACTTCAAACTACAGGGAGGCTTTGTAGCAGAGAAATGTCCCCTACCTTGAAGCAGGGCCCTCCTGAAATGACTTCAAAGCCAGGCAGTCTTCCCTGGGGGGCAAACACAGAGCCGGCCGACTGACTTGTGTGCAAACACCTTGTTCGGCATCATCTATGGCCCGACATTCTGCTAATCTCTACTCTGCCCAAAAGTGAAGCTGGGGGGCTCAAGGTGGCCCTCAGTTTCCATGACTGTAAAATGGAGGAGGGAGGAAATCCAGCCACCTAATTCTCAAGTGTCTTTGGAAGAGTAAATAGTATGATTCTTTCAATGGCTTCCACTTTGCATGAGAAAGGTTTCTTTCATTGTGTTTCTGTAAAAAGGTTTAAAAAAAAAAAAAAAAAAAAGTCTATTGGGGCTGAAGAGATGACTCCTCTTCTGGAGGACCCAGGTTCAATTCCCAGCACCCACCTGGCAGCTTACCACTGTCTGTAGCTCCAGTCCCAGGGGATCTGGTGCACCAGGCATAAGGCATGCTACACAGACATACGTGCAGACAAAACACCCACACACACAAAGAAAATTAAATGAATAAAAAGAAGAAGGTATAAACTTAGGTCCTAGCTGGCTGGCTGTCACTATGATAAATACCATGATCCAAAGCAACTCACTCGGGGAGGAAGGGATTCATTTCAGCTTACAAGTTTACAGTCCCTCACTGAAGAAAGCTAAGGCTTGAGGGAGGAGCTGAGGCAAAGACCATGGAGGAATGCTGCTCCTCAGGCCTCACTCTGAGGCCTCTTCACACAGCCCACAACAACCTGCAGGGGTGGGGGTGGGGGACCGACAGTGGGCTGGGGGCTGGGCCCTCCCACATCAGAAAGTCTCACAGATTTGTAAGTCTACAGATCAATCTGATGGAGATGTTTGCTCAATCGAGGTTCCTTCTTCCCAAATAACCCTGGCTTGAGTTGACACACACACACACACACACACACACACACAAACACACACACACAAACACACACACACATACAAAATCAACAACTAACAAGCACAACTTACTTGTTTTCTGCCTGGACTTAGACTTCTTGGGTTCAAATCTCCACTCCACCAAGTAGCGCCCGATGTCTGGCATTACTGATCATTGCTTCTAGGTTCTCATCGGTAAAATAAGGGCTACAATTACCTTCCTCACAGCACAGTTAATACTAATGTAGTTAATACAGGCCAAGTATAAAATACTTAAGAATTGTGCCTGGGACACAGTAAACATTATTTCGTGCAATTATCATTATTTCCAATGGGACATAGCTAGATTTTCAACTTAAAAATAAAAGTAGGATGCAAGCTAGGGCAGATGAACACACCACACACACACACACACACACACACACACACACACACACACGAAACATGAGGTCATGATTATCCCGCCCCGCCCCCAACCCATATAAGTGGATGCTCTCGAATGAACTATGACCCCATCACTCGGCCCCAGTTCAGCCCAAGGGCTCTCTAATGCACTCAGATCAGAGGAAATCAGCCAAGAGATCCAGTGTTATCTGACCCCACTGACCCCTATCTGACCCCTACAGTTTCAAACCCCACTGTGGTTTTTTTTTTAAGTTTTTTTACTTTGTTCTTAATATTTAAAATGTCTATTTCTCATGGAAAACTCCAAACATCACAAAGCTGTCAACCCTGGGTCTTGGAGCAGTGGCTTTGGAAGTGTGGTCACCAAAACAGCAGCTACCTAACCCAATGTATTAGAACTGCAAGTTCAAGACTCCATCCCAGGCCTACGACATCAGATACTTGGGATCGAAGCTGGGGACCCCTGCTAAAAGCAGGAGCTGAATACACAACACACTCAAGCTCTAAAACTACCCAGCAGCCAAACACTGGAAAATGGTGGGCCTGCTTCACTGCTGGCCGCCCCCACAACACACACACACACACACACACACACACACACACACACACTCCCTGACAATGAAGGCTCACCACCATTAGTGAGCCAACCCATGCATCACTCCCTCATCATCCAATCCATCCAGGGCCTTCAGGCCGCCAGCTTTGCTCTAAATCAGAGGTTCTCAACCTGTGGGTCACAACCCCTTGGGGGGGGTCGCATATCAGATATTTCACATCATGATTCATAACAGCAGCAAAATCACAGTTATGAAGTAGCAACGAAATAATTTTATGGTTTGGGGGGGAGGAGGGGGTCACCACAACCTGAAAACTGTATCCATATGCCAGGAGGACTGTGTTGCTCCAAATCAGAAACAGCCTGCCTGAAAGCAGGCTGTGCACACACCAAGGGCACAGTTGCGAGAGCAAACTGTTGAGTTTCCTTTATTAATCACAACACAAGCCGCACACGCAGCTGCTATTAGAAACAGCTGCAGCTGCTAGAAGGGTGTTCTCGAAGCAGCCGAGAGAAGTGCTTACAAACTGAATGAGGATCCAGGCACGGGCAAGTGGAGATGCACAGGCTTTGGGCTTCCTGCTGCCTTGGATCTCTGCACCTCATCGGGACCCTGAAGCCTGCTTCCCTCTCTACTCTCCAAGGCAGGCTGGGCTTCAGGGAAGCCACAGAGTTGTCCCGTGTTATATGCCTTCAAAGGACCGGAGTCTGATACCCTCACTCCACTCCCATCCTTCAGCCGCTGTCGGGTTGGCCTTCAGCGAGGTGCCAGCATTCTCTCTTGGCCATCCTGTCTTCCGAAGGTGTACCAGGTACAATCACTGCTTCACGCGGTTAGGCTAAGTCTGGAGGACAAACTGTCTATGACGGTATTCTGTAAACTAGGGAGGACCAGACGAAAACAAAAGGCTTATTATTGTCATCCCCGGAACACTGCAGCGTTCACAAATCAACCCAGGATTTATTTTTTTTTTCTAGCCCCAGGGTTATCAGAGGTGAAATCAGAGAACAGCAGGGCTACAAGGGGCCTCTCTGCCATCTGTGATCCCGCTGGGCATGATGGTACAAGCTTGTAATCCCGACGACAATCGGAGGCTCACCACTGGGGATTCTGATGCCACAAGTTCACAGGCAGGCTGAGCTATACAGTGAGTTCAAGTCTCACCTAGACTAGCTACACAGCAAGCTTCTATCTCCAAAATAATAAGAATAAGAATAAGCAATCATTAATGTTTTATTATCTGATTTTTTATGTTCCCCTCATCTCCATCCCTGTCTCTGAACACCCAGAACAGGAGAAGAGCATTGCCCAAGGGTCCTACCTGCAAAGCCTCCAACCACAGGAAACACACTACATTCCTCAGCCTGGATCAAACTAAACACAAAACCATTCTTCCTCAGAGGTAAGACGACTGTCACTTAAGTAGCCCTGAAAGATGCTTGCCACTGTACCCCCTTACACTTGCTGTTTTGTCTACCTGAGTGCGCCGCCACCCAGGCTTCCAGCAGCTGGCTCGTTCCTGGGCTTCCAAGGAAGCCTTCTCCATTGCTTGCTCGGCAGCCAACCAGTTACCCCTCGTGGTGACAGTCCAGGCTACTTGTTTTCCTTACGCACACATCTCTATTCATTTGCAAGTTTAATCACAGTATCCATCCTCTAGAGAACAGAAGCCTCGCTCGGAGGTAGCCTTGCTGTAAGTCTTCACTCCTCCATGTTCTTACACAGTAATTGCATGATAGTAGCTATGCTAACACAGGGCTGGCACACCGACCATGGATGGATGAATGAATGAATGAATGCCTCTCACACCATTCACTATGTGTACATGGCAGCCATTCAAACCCTAGTTAGAAGAAACAAAAACGTAAATATAATCTAGACCAACTCCCACTCTGGGCTTCGTTTAACTCACAAACAGTAATCAAGTCTTCTGTACTGAGGAAAATACATTTTAAAAAATGAACACGTTGCCAGGTGGTGGCGGTGGCGCATGCCTTTAATTCCCAGCATTGGGAGACAGAGGCAAGCGGATCTCTGAGTTCGAGGCCAGCCTGGTCTATAAAGCAAGTTCCAGGACAGCCAGGGCTACACAGTGAAACCCTGTCTCAAAAAAAACAAAACAACAAAAAAATTGAATACCAGTTCCTTCCACTGGTTTACTTACAGCAGGTTCTATCTCTAGTTCTCTATCTTGTGCAGAGGGAATTCACAAAAATGCACTGGAGAGTATGACAAAGAGTTCTTCCCTGGAGACACGGCCTCATGGAATGGCATCATTATGAACTGTCCTTAAGTAATCACTCAGCTGACAAGGACTTAGCCCCGAGCTCATTGCAAGCAATGCCAGAGACCAACAGAAGAAGCTGGGTGGGGCCAGCAACCAGGAAAATATATGGCCACGAGGTTAAAAACAGACACATCACTCTGCTAAACTGTCTACAACATAGCCTCAGCTCAGGGGAGAAACAAAAAACCCTCAGGTGAATGACACCTGCGGCCCTGGCCTTGTCTGAGAATACATATTTGTCCCAGGAAACCTGTGGAAGGCAGCTGAGGGCAAAAAGCGCCGTAAGTTCTTTGCAGTATCTTGCAATAGGAGACACTTGTACCTGGGTTGAGTCTTGCTCCACCACTAAATCTGCAACCTTGAATAAAGTGCTACGTCCTCCTGGTCTCGGTGACCCCAAGCATAAATGGAGGTTAAGGCTGCCTTATATAATCTCTCAGAAAGCCTAGCCCAACCCCGTTATACAATACAAGAATGTGGACTGCAGTTGTTTACTGTGCAAAGATAAATTATTACTGACTGTAAATACTCCATTTATAACAAAGAATGGCTGTAATTGGAGTCCCAGAGGAAGCATCTAACCATTTGGAGAATGAATGATAAACCTGCTCAACACCTTATTGGGGGGAATGATGATTCGTGCCAAGCCCCATCATGGACAGGGGATGGTCCAGGAGATGCCCAGAGCACAAAAACCCAGGGCTACAACAAAGGACCCACGCCCACAGGTTTACAAGTTACATGTTTGCTGCTCTGCTCTTGGCAAGCAGTCACACTGGGCATTTCTTACACTGCCTTTGGGTATGTCTTAAGGAAGGCAGGAATGTCTTAAGTAGAAAAAGCCACTTATATTCCTCTGCCACAAAAGAGAGTAAGACCAAGAGTCCACAGCTCCAGAAAAAGATGATCAAGTGTGGTTTAACAGATGAGAAAATCATGAGACAATTTCAGAAGAGTTCAATTCCTTTTTCGAAGATTTTATCATTTTATATGTACGAGTATTTTGCCTACACACATACACATCTGTTGGAAGCATGTCTGGAACCTGAGGAGGCCAGAAGAGGGCACTAGATTCCTGGAACTACAATTACAGACAGCTGTGGGCAGCCATGTGGGTGCTGGAAATCAAACCCAGGTCTTTTTCACCAGCAGCTCTTAAACCACTGAACCACCTGCTCTGTCTAAAGAGCTCATAAAAAGAGTTTAAAATGAAAGGTATGCCTCGAGAGGCAGAGGCAGGAGGGTCTCTGTGTGTTCGAGGCCAGCCTGGTCTACAGAGTGAGTTTCAGGACAGCCAGGACTACACAGAGAAACCCTGTCTTGCAAAACAACAACAACAAAGCTTAAAATAATAAAGAGTTAACTCAAGTCATCTTACATTTAGTGACTGCCTACTGTGTACACATTTTTACTCAGTGCTAGAAATATAAACATAGGAGAAGAATGTACTAAGGGTGGTGAGGTACTCAAAAACACAAGGGAAGGGCAACATTCTTTCTCCTCAGAGAAACAGGAAAGTCACACCGGTAAAGTGGCCTTTGAGCAGGGAGGAGAAAACGAAGCACAGACAATATGTCCAATTAGGACCCTTAACTATTTCTGTGGCATCGATCCTCCTTACAGCCCAGTCTACTCTATGAACTCCTGCTAGAAACAGAACTGTTTGTTTAGTGGGGTTTTGAGACAGGGTCTTACTTGTAGGCCAGGCTAGCTTGAACTCACTGGAATATGACTCAGGCTGGCCTCAAACTCAAGATTCTCCCACTTCCCAAGTTCTGGGGTCGCTGGGTGCACCCCTTCATGCCTGGCAAGGACAGGGTATTTAAATTAAGAGAACAATGTTACACCGATTTTTTTCAAAGGAAGTCAGCATTAAAATACACGTTTTGTTAGTAAACTTGAGCCAGATCATATACAATTCTTTGTTAACCCAAGGGATAGGAGCTAGCAATTCTGCTGTCCGCCTTCATTGTAAAACAACAGTGGTGTCTTTTTCATTTGTATTGCAAGCATTTGTTTTGTGTACGTGAGCACATGCATGTACTCAGCATCTGTGTGGGGTCAGAGGACAACTCTGGAGAGCTGGTCATCTCACTGGCCCAATTTCTTTTGCAAAATATATGACATTGTATCATGAAATAAAATGCCAAGGTTGGAAAGATGGCTCAGTGGCTAAGCATTGGCTGCTCTTCCAAAAGATCTGAGTTCAATTCCCAGCACCCACATGGCCGATAACAACTGTCTGTAACTCCAGTTCTCAGGCATCTGGTACTCTCACACATACACATACATGCAGGCAAAATACCAATGCACATAAAAAATAAATGTAAGAAAAAAGCAAGCAAAAGAAAACGCCTGTGACTTCTATCAGCAACAAAAACCTAGGTACTACTTACTAATACTACTATAGTTCCTTGCCTATATTTATAGTGGGAGGAAAGGCTTTGTCTCAGTTAGAGGTTAATAAAAATAAAGACAGCCTTTCTTCTCATTCAAGTTCACAGACTCCCCATTAATTGTTTCCATGGAGCCAGGTTAAGAAGCCAATAAAGAGGGCAACCCAAGGAAAAGAAGAAAGTAAGAAACATAAGTCTTCTACGTAGAGTGTGCAACATGGGGCAGGAGATGCACCAAAGTCACACACGCCAGGGGTCTGTCACTCTCAATTAGTAAAACCACAGAATGAGCTCCAAGTTGAAGAATGGCATCTTCTTGTAGAGCCAAAAAAAGAGTGAGTGAAAGAAAGGATGAGACCATCACCCCACAGGCTTCTCAGCAGAGCCCCTCTATCAAGGTACAGTAGATGACCCCATTTGGAGAACCTGGAAAAAAAAAAAAGCGTAAATCCCGTTCAGATCTCCGTTATACAAAACCATATGCATGTAAGTACCTACAGGTGTAAGCGTGGTATAAATATAAACACAGATGTCTAGTAAAATGTGCAGGGAAATATTATTAGTGATTGGCGTGCAGAATGGGTTGACTGCGTTGTGTTTCCAAGTCATGGGAAATGGGCAGAAAAGACGCCCAACAGGGGCTAAGGAGACACAGGATCACACAGACACCACAGCCTACAAAACACAACTCCACAATGCCCTTCTTTTGTGGTGCACAAAGGAGTTCGGGTTCCGAACCGGATGCAATCAAACACAGGAAGTCGGTAGTGATCAACCCCCACTGCTCTTTCTTGTTCTTACACAGTCAGAGACTGAGGCTCAGTTTCTACAATGACTTGCCAAAAACCACATAGCAAGAATTTACAAGTCTTGAGGTAGAATCTGGGTCTCCTAGCCCAGGTAAGTAGAGAATACGGTTCTTGCTGACATCAAAGGTTCTGCGCTGGTCTGACCTTGGTTAGATTTCAGCCATATCGTCTACCTACTGGTAGTAAACTTGGGCAAATTTTCTGAGGTTTTCCACTCACTGGACTCAGCAACATGGATCCAGTCTCCAAAGACAGCCAGATGACACCGTGCTTGGGACTGGCTCTAGCAGACAGAGAATGCACAGCCTCAGGCTTTAAGTCAGACAGACAGAAGTGCTGGAGGTCCAGATTGGAGATCTCTGGGGACTCTGAATCAATAGCTCTGAAATGGGACCAGAAAGTCTGGATTTTCCTAACGCTCCCCGGGGGAATTGAAAGGGCTTAACATTCAATGGCAAGATCTCAGTTGGACAAGAGAGACTCTAACAGGCTGTGAGCATACAGAAGAGGTTCAGCCTAAGCAGTGTCCAATGACGGCATTAGCGCCACGAGACCCAGGACTCACCGCGGCTCCAACACTCTTCCGTAGAGAGGATGAAGGGCACAACAGCTGAGAACCAACTGAGACTGGCACAAAAACAAATGTGGAGAGGGACCCTACTGCCCTAAATGTCTAACGTTGTCAGAGATGGCACAAACTAGAAATCATCCTAGAATTTCTAAGAACACTAGTGAGGGCAACTCTAAGGATGCTACCAAGCACTGGGGGACCAACGACGACGAGGCGACATTATTTGCAATAAATGTGGCCGGGTACATTGGCATTCATATATCAGAAAGTCACGCTTCCAAATGGTCTACTCAGGAGGTATAAAGATGGGCTAGAAACGCGGGAGGTCCAGGAGCACTCACTCAGAAGTACTTTGAAGGGGCCACATGGTGTTTATTGGGCTGGTTGGGGACCGCCAGCAACCTATTCTTAGAGTGAGCGTACAAGGAAGAGCACCGTACGGGGGTGGGGGAGGGCGTGGGGTCAAAACAGACCCGTGTGAATTTCTCCAAGTTTTTGCTCCCTATTTTAATCTCAGATTCCTGCTAAGGCAAACAAACAGTAATTGTTTGTTTGTTTGTTTGTTTTTTTAAGGTGCAGGAAAAAAAAAAACAGATAGCAACCAATGAGGAAAGAGAATCACCCCTGCTCTTACAGGCAGAGTAGGCTGAAAAGTGGAACATTCCCCAGGGTGATGCAGGGCCTTCCAGTTGTCTGAGCAAAACGGTGAAAAGTGTTGGAAGTTTCTGCATCGGGGACACGACGGTCTAACAGATCAGCAAACCGCAGCCGCTTTGAACTCAAGCTCTATGTGATCCTGGTATAAGAACTTGACCTCTTTACACCTCTGCGCTCCATCTTGAAGACGGCATCTGCTTCATCTTCCCAAAGGATGGAGGGGACACTTCCTTAAGGTTGTCGGATTACAGGAGCCCACAGATCTAGGCAGAGGAACTAACTTCATAGCAGGCTCCCACGACATGCTTAACAAATATAAGTGAACGCTGGGATTGACCACGCTCCCTTTGGCCACAGCCTGTATCCTTGGGGCTTGTGCAAACTGTTCTCCATAGTTCTTTCTGAAGCAAAGCTGTGGGAGTCATCCCAGCCGAAGTTCACTGTGCTTCCTAATAATATTATTTATTCTTCAATTAAATAATCAAATCATGCCTGCTTCTTTTCCAGTTGGTGAAGTAATTTTACCTGCAGATATCACGCTGAAAGGATGCACCAGTGTTACCCATGTATAATAGATTATAAAAAAAACGAAGACCACGCACAGCCAGCAAACGGCAGAGTGGGGCTGGGACTACAGATCTGATGACAGTTTCTCTGCGATTGTCCCAATCAAGCATTCAAATAGGTGATCTTGTCACGGAATAAAACACTTCAACTCGGGAGTGCTTCGCCAATCACTTGCAGAGGCTGCTTTGTGTTACGTGAAGACTCTCAGCTCGACACAGAAGCAGAATCCTGAACCAGGTGATTCCTCAAAAAGCAGGCCCTCCCTCCTCCCTCAATCTCGCGCTTCTATCTTTAATGGACTCAAGGAGGAGAGGAACATGTCTTTAGTCACTATAGTTTCCCAGCCACTCATCTTTGTTTCTTTAACCCACTAATGGTTAGCATCTTCCCCTGTGAAATGGGAACGAGGCCCCTGCTCAAAAAGCCCCGAGGAGCTCCTGCCCTGAGGAGCTACATTTGGTCAGCCAATGATAGCTACTCTCCTGACCAGGCCATGACACCAAACCCTTGTCCACCGGTGACTACACCCGGCACGACCTCCCTTGCACATAGTTTCCACAGAGACACCACCGGTCTCCATCCAACCTCACTGGGGGATGAAGGTAACAAAAGACTCAGCAGAGATAGTATGTATGCAAATACCAAATATTATTAAAACATTAATGAACTCTGGCAATTTCTCTGAATTTTGATAAATGGTGTTTATTATGCACTGCCAACCCTCTCCCACAGTCTGGGCCTTCAAATACTAACTAGATAACAGCAATCACTCTCCGAAAAGAACAAGGTGTAGAGAAATAGAAGTCATTCTTGATGATTCTCGTTAACACCTGCCTCCAAAGGAACTAGAATGTCTGCACAAAGAACAGATCTCAGAGTCTCCCATAGCCCCCCAGTGGGTGATGGAGCCTGTGTAGATCCCTGCTTTGACAGGACAGGGGATGTCCGGGTGCTGAAGAATCAGTCACTGATTACAGCTATGTCCTTCACTCATCTGCAGAAAATTCCCTCCAAACTAGGTAAAAACGCAAAGATGGAAGCTCCTGGGACCTCAGTCCAAAGTAACAACCTTGTAACAGATAGGGGCTTGCCTGGCCATCACCCAGGGCCCCCAACTACCTGCTACAGAGGAAACATTACCCATATTTCTGCTAAAGAGGTTTGGACAAATGCTTTTCCCATTTCATCCTGAGTGAGAGGATCACATTTTTTTTTAAGCTGCTGACAATCCTCGGGTGCAGCTCAGACAGAGGAAAATCAGAGCCAAGAGAACTAAACCCCCAACAACTCCCTGAAATGAAGGCCTGTGGCCACCCAAGGGACACCTTAACAAGCTGGGGGTCATTCAGACACCTCATCCGCATCTCTAGGACATGGCGAGTGAAATAAAGTGTACAGAAAGAGACTTCGTTTCTTAAGGCCAAGTGAAAAACGTGCTTCAGAAAAAGTAAATCCACACGGGGACCCTTGCTGGTCTCCAACAGCCAGCTCCTCATTAAAGGGAACCGAGGGACTGGAAAATGAATGCAGCACCACACACAGGCAGGCTCATGTCGCCATCTGCCCGGCAGTATCCAGAGGGGCAAAGGGCTTAAATAGCACTCCTGAATTCTCTCTCCTGCAGGTGGAAATGCCGAGTCCCAGAGGGGAGAAAGCATCCCTTCCAAGGTCAACAGACTGAAAAGGAAGAGAAGCCAGTCCTGTTTACCTGTCAGCACGATGCCACCGGTGACATCAAGCACGTGCATAAATCATGCACCCTGGAATAGTTTACCCTTTGTAGGAGGCTTCAGACCTTACTAATTCACTGTGTCAGGTGAAGGAACAGGCAGGCGTTCCAACTGAGCCAGGCATTTAAACTTACCCTCCCCATCACCTCCCTCTTCCCGATCCAGGACTATCCTCACCACCTCTTTATAGTGAAGATCCTAGAGAAGGGGGGGGGGGGTGCTGTAATGACAGGTGGTGGTTAGTTATGCCAAAGACAAAGGCCATGGTTAAGCAACTTAAGTAGATGCCCTGAGCTTTCTGTGCATCCCACCTCCTCCACCCCACCCCCACCCCCGGTCTCCTTGTCAATCACTGGTTTGGTTTTGAGAGGCCAGTGGGGCTTTGTAAAGGCTTTAACCTCCTTTCTGAAAGCCGACTCCCACCACACTGTTAATTGAAATAATAATTCACTTAAATAGTTGAACTGTCAACATCACAATAAAGATCTTTTCAACCCCACTCACCACCTAAAATACCTAGAATACACTTGTGGGGTGCGCAGCAAAGGGAAAACATAGTCCCGTGTTTAACATTTGGCCCATCCAACTTGCCTAATTCTTCATAGTACCGGTGGATCATATTCACTTTGTATCTCTTCGACTTGGGCTAAGAGGAAGAAAATCTGAAGGCAATAAGGTACCTCGGGGGAGAACAAGCGACAGCGGACCGGCTGCAGTCTCATTAGATCCCAAGAGAATGCAAAGACTTGGGCCAAAAGGCCTTTACCAATCCCATGTACCACTATCTGGAAAACTGACTGTGGAAACGTTCGTAGAGCACGGCTCCTCCAGCCCAGTCCTGCTGAATGTAAACCACGGGGCCACCACTGCTGCATGACAGCGCTACACTCGAGGCTCCCAGCAGCGGATGCTCATTCTACAACTCAGAAGCAATAATCTCACCGCAGGACGCCAGGGATCGGGTTGGAGCCCCGGAACCCATTAATTTTCTTTACCTTTCAGGGCCGGTAGGTGTGGGACTGCGGGATACGGTGGGGGTACATTTTCTAACGCAGGGCTGCTCGGAGTGGGAAACTGTGCACCCCCTGGCCAGCACTAGGACAATACACAAAGACCATGGGGACAGCGCTCCTCCGCGGCCTGAGTTCTCAGCCTGGTCATTTTCGAGCAAGGAATTAGGAATTCCGAGCTCAGCAACAACCCAGAGAGGCACCGGAAATGCTTCCGACCCCTTCAAAGGGAAGTCGATTTGCAAATCAAAGTTGCGGCAACTCCGGGCGCCCGGACTACTTCCGCGGGTTACTCTGCAACACCCAACAAGTTTGGCCACCCGGGGCTCGGCATGATAGCGCCGCGCCGCAACCACGACAGAAGCAACTTGTCGCTCCGGCGCGGGTCGGCCTCCGCACGCTGCTAGGGCCGCCCGGGCTTACAAGGCACCCGGTGTCACCTGGCCCGCGCCGATTCGGGGGCTCCTCCAGCCAGGAGGTGTCTCCCGCCGCCGCCTCACCTGCCCGCCGGCCCCGCGGTCGAGGAACCAACAAAAGAGCGGGCGATCGGGAAGGAGAGGGGCACCCCGCGCCCAGCGCAGGCAGGAGCGGAGGGGGCGGCGGGGCTGGCGGTGGAAAGGAAAGGGAACCTCGCGGAGCCAAGGGGTGACACCCCGGGGCAAGCGCCGGGGCGGGGACCAGGGCTCTTCACCCGCTCCATCACACCGGCGCGCACACACGCACAGTCACACATCCCTCCCTCCCCCCCTCCCTCCCTCCGTCCCTCTCCTTACCCAGCATGGAAAAGATGAAATCCTTGGCGGTGTGGATCTCCAGCGCTCTCTGGTCGTCGTATTCCCGCTGGTCGTGCCTGGTGAATTCCTGGATGAGTTTGTTCAGTTCCTCCACCCGAGCTCCCGACCTGAAATCCAGCTCCGGGAAGGCAGGCTTGTTGTTGCAGCCCAGGGAGGCTGCCTTGCTGGCGGTGGGAGCCGCCATCTTCATGCAAAACGCGCCGAGCGGCGGCTCCGCGGCAGCCGCGGCACCCACCCCCGCCCCCCACCCCGCCCCGGCCCTCCAGTCGCGGCTGGGCAGCCCGGCCCGTGGGCGGGCTAGCTTCTGGGCGGGCCCCCCGCGCCCGCGCTGCGCTCCGGGCGGCCGCGCTCCTTCGCGGGAGGAGCCCGACTGCAGCGAGGTGCGCGTGTGGCCCCGGCAGCCGGTCCTCCGGTCCCCGCCCGCTGCACCGCTGCGGGCCCCTACCCTCCCGGAGCCGTGCTTGGTAACGGCGGCAGCGGCGGCGGCGGCAACGGCGTCCGGAGAGCCGAGCCGAGCCTCCCCCGGGGCAAGGAAAGTGAAGTGGAAACAATGTGAAATTCACCAGCGCCCGAAATCAACAAGCTGCCGGCTCCGGTGTTACGGAGCCAGCACCAGCATTCCCACTTAAAGGGACAGCGCACCCGGTGGGGAGCGGAAAATAAATAAATAAACAAACGACCGAGGTTCGCGCGCCCCGGATCACTTAGCAGTCTGGACTCCCGGCTGACGCGCGTAGTGTGGACGCTTTCTCTCTCCACCTCCGCCACCACCACCACCACCACCACCACCCCCTTTAGGGGCAGGGCTTGCCCAGCTCATCCAAGGAGAAAGGAGTCTTCCTACTCTGATCTTAGGGCGGTGTCCCGGGCGAGAACGTCTCTGTGGGCGCGTTTCTAGTCTCCATCCCACGAACTTTAATACCTTTAGATGGTGGAGAAATAATGAAATGTATCTTCTGTCCTTTTTCGCCTTAAATCGCCAAGAATGATAAAATTAACAAATCAAAAAGGGGGGGCCCATCCCGCCGCGGATAGACACTTCCAATGAACCATTCAAGTATCTTTACCTTTGCCCTAGGTAATTAGTTTTCCTGGATAACAACTCATTCAACTTAATATACAGTGCCTTAATGAGAGCCAACCTGCTCTAGTATATAGATAGGGATCCAAATGCGGGTGTGGGGGAGGGAAAACAATGAATTGCCCCAGGGTACAATGAAGATTGGAAAAGGAGAAACTCTCCCATTCGGCTAATAGAATTTGAGCACTCGATGTTAGCCAGACCGGAATGACAGGATGTGGGTGGACAGGGATCAGCCGGAGGACTTGCGCCCCCACCCTACCCCCTACTGGAACTTAGGGCTGTCACAAGGCCGGTGCAGTCCAGTCGTAGTCCTCTAGACAGGATGGCAGATGTGGTTTTCGTGTTTATGTGATTCACACGCTAAGGAGGCCTGCTGACTCCTAGAAACAAAGGTGAACTGTCCCTCTTGTGTCCATTCCGGCCCTGTGATCCCGTCAGGTCCTTTTCATTTTCCTACCTGAGTTCTCATTGCTGAAAACTCCATTATCTTGTAAGAACCTGGAAGGAGGTCCAGGCTCTGCCGTACTTTCCCATGTGAAATAGGATAATAATAATTACATCGTCATAGGCTGCTTTAAGAATTACAGAGATAATACTGGCTGACCAGGACTTAGTATAAGGAATGACATGTTCAGTAGCAATTAGCTGCATCAGCTTCTGCTGTTCCTAGAAACTTTTGAGTGTGTGTGTGTGTGTGTGTGTGTGTGTGTGTGTGTGTGTGTTGAATGTTTTGCTGCATACATAGGCACTGCATTCTTGCCTGGTGCCTATAGAGGTCACAAGAGGGCATCAGATTCCCTGGAACTGGAGTTCCAGATGGATGTGAGCTGCCAACATGAATGCTGGGAACTGAAACCTGGTCCTCTACAAGAGCAAGTGCTCTTAATTGATGAGCCATCTCTCCAGAGCCTTCCACTGGATTTTTTTTTATGAAACATAGATCTGGCCACTGACAGATCTGGAATTTCACTCCTACTTTTTATTCTCAACTGTACACCAAACCAAAGCCAATCCTATCCTTCCTTGTTCTGACAGCTTCTCCAGGCTGGACCCACCCTTTGCCCTCTCCAATTGGGTAGCAAGCAACCTCTCCTTCCTTGAAACTCTGTTGCGCCCATATAGACCCTTGCTGGGGACATCAATGAATAGGCTTGCTTTATCATTGTTAATGCAAGCCTCACATTGTGGGTTCCCTGGCATGCACCATAGTGTATGCTTGATCCCCAGCACCACACACATAGAAAATCAGAATCCAGAAGCAGAGCTCATATAAAATAGTCAGAGCATTTTTTTTCTCTCTTAATTTACAAAACCAGGGATGAGTCATTGCTCCTCCCTTGTTTCTGCCTTTTCTTGTGATATTTGCATCCTAGAGAGACATCAGGTTTCTAGCAGAATCACTCTGATTGTGCGTTAGCTCTGGGCTTGGTGGTTTTGAATGACAGGGTCAGTGAATAAGATCTTCATGGTCTACACTTCTTTCTTGTCAGCCAGATCAGAATTCTAGGAATCTTGACCTTCAATGAGCCTATTTATATTGATAATGTTACTGAATGGTAAATATCTTACAGACCTGTGATAAGATGGCACATCTATCTCTCTGAATTGAGAGAGAAAGAGAATAAGAAACATTTCCTCAACAGGCTCTTGGAAGATGTTTGTCCTCAGTGCCCGAGTAGACTGCAGATCTCCATCATTTTTGCAGACTACTGTATTTGATAGTTCCTGACCCACAGGTCCTTTTTTTTTTTTTTTTTTTTAGACAGAGTCTCTCTATGCTGCTCTAGCTGCCCTTGAACTCACTATCTAGTGAGGTTGACATAGAACTCCCTGTGTAGGCTAAGCTAGCCTGGAACTCAGAACCCTCCTGCCTCAGCTTCCTGAATGCTGAGATTACAGGCATGTACCACCACGCCTAACCATGTTGTGGTTTCAGTGTATGTATGTGAATGAACAGACACCATCCCTCCAAGTCCCAGAGGCCACTGTTCAGGTGAGAGCAACCACAGAGGGGCAATGTCAGCTGCGGCTTTGCACCATCCCTTAAGAGTTGTTATAAATGTGCTGGGCGGTGATGGTGCAGGCCGTTAATCCCAGCACTCCGGGGCCAGAGGCCAGAGGATCTCTGTAAGTTCGAGGCCAGCCTGGTTTGCAAAGCAAGTTCTAGGACAGCCAGGACTGTCACAGAAAAACCCTGTCTCAAAACACCAAAAAAAAAAAAAAAAAAAAAAAAAAAAAATTACTATAATGAAAGACTGCTCTTTGAGTCCAATTAAACATTGCTCTTTTATTGCCTTTTCACCTCTTATGCATGCATTGGACGTAAGAGAAGAAACAGGGCTGAAGAAGGTAAAGAGAAGAACGGTTTCTATCAGTCATTACTATTTAAGCCTGGTAATAAGTATGTAGAAATGACTGAAGACTCTATCATCTAAGTAAACACTCAGTATTTCTTTACTTGTGCCTCTAGCAGCAAAGCAACCAGAAGATCTCCATGTTTCCCACTGGGGAAGGGACCTTGTCCTTCTTCCTAATGTCATCCTGAAAGAGATCTCTGTGTTTGCCTCCCTATTGCTGTTTGTTTTTAAACACAACTCTGAAGATTCATGGCAAACCCTCAGCCATGAATAGCTAGACTGTGCGGAGTATGTATTAAAAATAGCAAGCTCCGCCTCCACATGATGAAGGAACAGAATATAATTTTAGCCAAAGTTTGGCCTGACGGGGATTTAAAGCTGCCTGGGCTACAAGGTGTGGCCTTCTTGGCCAGGCGGATGTTCAATAAAAGTCTACCAAATGGAAATGACCCAGGTTTCTTATGATTTCCAAATATGTACAGAAAAACCAAAAGCAAATATCACAGGCCTGTTGATGGTGAAGGGACTTGGAGGATAAAGCCCATCTACCATCTTCAGAACGCGGATAGGAAAATCAGGACATGGAAAAGGAAAGGAGCCTCGCGTGATGAGTAGAAACAGCACTGTTCCTATTTTCCATACTAAACCCAAATTTAGTAAATAATTATTGCATGTTCATATTGCCAGAGGGCATAGATGTCCCCATAAAATTACATAATCATGATTAAGGGGCATAAAGAAGGAAAGGATAGGAGGAAGGAAGGAAGGAAAGAAGGAAGAAAGGATAGGAGGAAGAAAGAAAGAAAGGGACAGTGGGAGAGAGAGAGAGAGAGAGAGAGAGAGAGAGAGAGAGAGAGAGAGAGAGAGAGAAAGAAAGAATAGCCCTTGGGCAAAACGCACATATTTCCCTTGAGACTTAAATATTAATAAACCAGGAATTACTGACATTTGGAATCATCTGTCTATGTTTTCATATCATAGATGCGTAACTAGGACTAGAGCCAAATCAACCTGTGGTGGTTTGCGTGAGACACATCCCCCGTAGACTCGGGTGTTTGAACACTGGGCTCCCCAGTGATGGCACTGTTTGGGAAGGCTGAGGTGGTGCAGCCTTGCTAGAAGAAATGCATCACTAGGGACCCGCTTTGAGAGTCTATAGCCTTGCCCTGCTTCCAGTTTAACCCCCTCTGCTTCATGTTTTCAATCACGGGAGGAAGCTCTCAGCTTCCTGCACTCGGATTGTGCCCGTTGGCCGCTGCCGTTCTGTCTCTGCCATTATGGGCTCTAACCCTCTGGAACCATAAGTGAAATCTTTCTTCTTTAAATTGTCTTGGTCGTATATTTTGTAACAACAACAGAAAGGGAACTAATGCATAACCCCCTCCTCCCCTTCTCTCTCTCTCATGTGTGGTAGTGAACTGAACTTGGTGCCTTACACAAAGATAGGTACATTCTCAATCTTATTTGTGTGCTTTGTTTTGAGGCTGAGAGTTTCAATGAGTTCTGCCAGACAGGCTTGTGATGCTCCTGCCTCAACCCCCGGAGTAGCTGGGATTACAAGACTGTGCCAGCCATAGTGAAACCTCTTGAATTTACAGAATCCTTCAATGGCTATCATCAAGAAAACAAATGACAGGAAATGCTGGTGAGGAATGGGGGGAAAGAGGAGTCCTTATTCATTGTTGGTGAGAAAGTAAGTTGGCGTAGCCACTATGGAAGTCAATGTGGAGGTTTCTTCAGACTAAAAATAGAACTACCATATGATGCAGCTGAAGCACTCCTGGATATAAACGCAAAGAATGCTATATGTTAACGCCGAGATACCGCTAAATCCGTGTCTATTGCTCCTCTAGTCACAATAGGTAGGAAATTGACTCAGCTGAGATGTCTGTCCATCACCTAATGAGTGGATAATAGAAATGTGGTATATACACACAATGGATTATATTCAGCCATAATTTTTTTTTTAAATGAAGGGAATGGTAAAATGGCCCAGAAGTTAAGAGTATACTGTGTTTGGGGCTGGAGAGATGCTTCAGTGGTTAAGAGCACTGGTAGTTTTTCCAGAGGACCCCAGTTCAATTCCAAGTACCTATAGCTGTCTAACTGCTCTTCCAGAGAACCTGATTATAGTTCCAGCACCCACATCAGGTGACTCACAACCTCCGGTAACTATTCAGTGCCCTCTTCTGGCCCCCATGGGCAGTGCCTTCATATGCACACACACACACACACACACACACACACACACACACACACACACACACACAAATTCTTAAAAAACAAATCAAAATATAAAAACCTTTTTTTGGGGGGAAAAATGAAATAAAATTTTCAGAAAAATGAATGGAACTGAGTGGAATATTGAGTGGATAATGTAGGCTCAGATAATGTTCTCTCTCATACGTGGATTCTAGTTTCTAGCTTAAATGTGTGTTTACATAGGGGTGATTGTGTGTAGAGGCCTGGAAACTAGAAAGGAGCCCATGAGAGGAGGAAAAAGAGGCTGTGGGGGAGGAGGGCAGAGAGGGGATGAAATAATATGTGTTTTGAAAGTGAAAGGGGGAAGTCTGAGGGCAGAAGTGCTTAAGGGAGGACAGGGACAAGAAGAAAGAGTGAGCTGAGGGAGAGAGGAAGGTCAACCCAAACTAAATATGTATGAGCATGTCATAAGGGAACCGGCTACACAGTGATCTCAGTTAAAACAAAAACAAAAGAACCTTCCTCAAGACACTCAGGTCTCTGCTTGGGACAAACTGGGTAGTCTTGTCCCTGTGAAAACAGGCTGTTGCAATGTCAGCGAAATCCCTACCCACCGAGAATACGGCTACAGATCTTCCCTAATGCTCGATTGTGTCAAAGGGGCTCTCAGTGAGCCCCACCCTCTTGGATACGCTCTTGTTCCGATGATTCTGAGGACCTTGCCCAATCTCCTCCAGTTCTCTGCCAAAACCACCCTCTGGGCCCAGAGAGTTTAGCCACGGAAAAAACTCCAAGTGTGAAGACTCTCACCCCAGTCACTTCGGTCTCTCTTCCTGCTGTACTGTGGTTGGAGGAAGGAAAGGGTGAAGCTGGAACTGTGGGAAAAGAAACAAAAAACGAGAAATGGGTATGACAAAACCAGATAACATTGGTTAGCATTCCTAACCTGGCGGAGGGCATCACAGTTCCACGCAACGCTGCTGAGGAAACTCACTCAGTTTCTCTTCACCTCCCGCGAAAGCAGGTCACTCCGGGCTTCCGTTTCTATTCCCGTTTCTGAGATAAGAAGGTACAGCTAGGCAAGAGGGTGCTAGAACTGTCAATCCTTCCGTTTCCTGATGGACCCCCAACTCCACTCCCTCAGCTCTCAGTCTTGGAGACATCGCTTTACACTTTCTACCACAGTCTTGTTGCTCAGGCCTCATCAAAGCTGCCTGGTGTCTTCAGCGTCTCCCTCATGAGAAAAATAAATATATAAAAACGCCTGTTTTATATGCACGGTGACTGTGTACGTTTGATCACAGATGTAGCTATCCCCAGTCCCTACTACTGAATCTGAAGGGCAAGAAGGTGTTTGGTAAACGCTGAGAGATTTTTTTTTTTTTTTTTTTTTATTTATTTATTTTTTTGGTTTTTCGAGACAGGGTTTCTCTGTGTAGCTTTGCGCCTTTCCTGGAGCTCACTTGGTAGCCCAGGCTGGCCTCGAACTCACAGAGATCCGCCTGGCTCTGCCTCCCGAGTACTGGGATTAAAGGCGTGCGCCACCAACGCCCGGCGAGAGATTTTTAAAAAGTAAATAAAGGAACAAGTGGCCTCCTTAATACGAGTTCTTTCCTTCAAATCTCACTGGCTCTGTTGGTGGCGACTGCTGAGCATAGAGGAAAAACACCAGGAATCTCTTACAGTGTGGAACTCGCAAGCACTTTGCCCAGCATTTGGCGCATACCACCTGGTCAAGACTTGTCTTAAGTTCACATCATTGCGAAAGTGGCTTTTTGTGTCCTCCCCACCACCACCACTTTAAAATCTAAGCATAGGCCATTTGTCCAGTGAATTTATTTGGGGAATTTATAATTTGGGGAAAAAATTTACATCTGAAATTTCTTCCTCCTCCTAGTGACACCTGCTTGACACTGTTTCTACACTTCAGGTGGGAAAGGCAGGGTGATTGATTGCCAGCAATTATAAATAACTTGGGATATGCTCTCTGCACACGACTTCCGTGCCGCTTTCTTTCATGTCACTGTCACAGAATGACTGACAGAACAACTTGCAGGAGGAAACGTGTATTTGGGCTCATGGCTTATGGGTGTCTCCGTCAGTGGCGGTGGGAGCGGGGAGTGGCATGTCATCACGCGGAGGCAGGCTGGAAGCGGGACCAGCCCTTCTGACCTGGTATCTGTCCTACTTTCATCGGTCACACCCCATCTCTTCAAGATTCCACCGTTTATCATCAGGTCCCTACCTCCTCCACTTCCCAAATAACACAAGTTAGAGAGTCACTGTTGAACCGATGAGTTTGTCAGGGAACCCGAGTGAGGAGCCGTGGGTGTCTCAAAGGCAGCTGCACCACAAAGCCCACTTTGGCAAGGGTGATGACTCACAAAAGCTGCATCCGTGGAGCTTTCTGGTCAACCTGCAGGTAGCCTCTCCTCAGCATGTGTTTCCTCTATGGGGCTAGGGGACATTTCAAAATCAAACCATAACAAATGTCCCTAACCTAGCTTCTGTGAGAAAACTGGGGAGCCTTCGTGACCAACTAATCCCCTGACACTGTTATATACATCCTCTTCTAGCCCATGAGTGAGAGACCCAGTTCTAGGTCCTCTGCGGCAAGCCACAGGCTTCTTCACTTTGAGTGCTTGCTCGTGTCCTCAGTGGAGCATGGTACCTTGCCACGAGAAGAGTGGGGATATGGGCCTTGTTTGAATTGTGTACAACTAATGAAATAAGAGGAAATTAATTTGGATTCTGTGTGTGTGTGTGTGTGTGTGTGTGTGTGTGTGTGTGTGTGTGTGTGTAAATAGAGGTCAGAAGCTGGAGAGATGAGCAAAGAGTACAGAAAGGTGTTTCAGAGATGAAGCTTGGGGTATGGAAGAGTTTTGTAAAGATAAGAACTGCTTTGCCACAATGTGCTGCCTTGTGGCATGTGTTCAGAATTCTGCTACATCTTCAGCAGGCTCAGGTGACTGAAGAATTCCTTCCTGAAAGGACACATCCCACACAGATGATGCACAGCACTAGACACCGTGAGGCACTAGATATTCATTTGCACACAAAACTCATGATCAAGCATTTTGTCTTTTCTTTTCTTGGTTTTACACACACATACAAATGCATGCGCGCGCGTGCGCGCGCGCGCACACACACACACACACACACACACACACACACACACACATAAAGACATACAGACATATACACACATACACAGATACACACACATATATATACACATACACACATTAAAACAGATACAGACATACACACAGAGGCACATGCATGCACGCGCGCACGCACACACACATCCTTCCTTATGGCTCTCTTAATGCTCACTTCTAGTAAGTTCTTTCATTTCACCTTGACCAGAGAAATTTTGTAGTACAAAACATGCCATAGACATCACACACACACACACACACACACACACACACACACACACACACACTACACCTCAATTTGTATTCAGAAAGGATCTCAGGAAAGAGACAGTGCCCTCCCTTAGCGCATTAATTTACTCACTTTATGACAGAGGTGGTCAGTTCGCTGAACAGATCTATTCTGTTGACAAGGGAATCATAGCAATACCTGTTTTGTTTTCTAGCCCTTGTCAAAAGGAGGTTCTCTAAACCCCACACTGTAACAAGTTTATTGAAAGCCTTGGCTTCCTCCTTCCCCAACAATGCCCAGTGCGGTTGTGAATAGAAGGAGTTGTCTCGCCTCATCTGAGACCTGGTGTGTTGCATTATGGTCCAAAGCTCATCTTCAATTCCAAGTTGCAGAACCTGGAGAGAGGGCATTTGAGGAAATGCTGACATTCCTTTAGCTCTGACAACATTATCACACACAGACATAAATACAGTTTCCTGGACCATGCCTTCTAATTCTGAGTTTTCTCGTAGCACCATCTAAGCAGAAAACAAACAAAATGAAAACCCCGCTCTCAAATGCTTTACATTTTTCCATGATTCTTGCATAGTCTAGTGCAGAAAAAAAGAGGAAAAAAATGAAAGGAGAGAATCAAAAGAATGAAAATACAGAAAAGAAAGCAACCCCCCCAGTCTAATTCTGATTATGATTTTGTGCATTTTACTGAAGCTTGCCTTAATTTTTTAAGAGGTAGGGTAAGCAAGGAGAGACAGGATACATGCTGTGAATAAATAAATTCAAAGACAGTGATCTGCAAATCAGGAATGTCCATTCCAGCACAGTTTTACCCATTAGTTAGCTCCATGATCAGAAGAACCCCCCACATCTCCCTCTCCTTGTGTAAATGAAATAGAATAAGATGCCATCCTCAAGGTGTGACGCTCTGAGACTGTATCTCTGACACGTGAAGACAGATAAAGCAATGTTGTGCTCCTACACATTTTTAACACATTTTGTCTGTTTATTTTCCCCAATCTAGCCTTGTCACAGCTTGATACTCCATAGTTAGATTTCCCTCCCTGCCATACGGGCCCTCCAGATCTTTGCTCTAAAAGAATTAGCTTGAAACCAAAGCAAATAGAATCTACAAGCGCATTAAGCCCCCCTCCTTGGCACATCCTGGCTAATTGACTCTTAATTCTGCGGGGGGAGGGGCAGGGATGAAGGAAGTAGGCAGCTGATAATCTCTCTGCAGCTCAACCCTGGGACTTGCTTATGCAGCCTCAGGTCCTTAGGACCCTACAGGGCACAGCAGGTGTGTCAGACTCCAGCCATCTTCATCTCCGTAAGTGAGAAAAAAACTAAAGGTACCCAAAGAAAGACTCCAGGGAGTATTAACAAGAGGCTACAAAACAGTTGTAAATGTTTGGTCCTAAAATTCAGAGCAAAGGTTAGTGTTCAAGCCCAAATACAGGGTGAATGTATTTATGGGGCTGAGGCACAGAGAAATGTGACTTTTTTTTTTTTTTAAAGAGTAAAACCTAAAAGAGTATTTTATTTCTTTCTTTCTAAACATGATAGGGCAGTCCGGCAAATCTGAACTGCGGTTTGTGTATTTTGAGAAGAGTGATTGAAAAAAAAATCGGAGGAACTAATTGATAGTACTCTGGTTTACAAGAAAAGAAAAACCATTTTACAATAAATAATACCTGAGTGGGTCAATTTGCCAATGATCAAAAGTAGATGCAATATTGAGGATACAACTAAGAACAAAAATCATACCTATTAAGGAAGAGAGGAAGAAGTCTTGAACTATCACATCAAGGTTGTCATCTAACTGATGCAGATGTGAAGAGAGCAGAGTTTCCTATGGTGACACAGGGAGCCGACTGATTTTTATGTGTTTTGTTTTTTTGTTTTCCCTGATACACACATCAATGAGAGCCTATTGTGCAACTTTTTGGAGTGTGGGAACACAGACGTCTATTCACTCTAGATAGGGCACCAACAATTGACTACCCAACTCTAACTTGGTGAATCAATGAGTTTATTGGGGTACTTGAACATAAATGAGGGGTTGCATACAAAACCATGGGTGTCTCAAAGGCAGCTACATCACCAGAAAGCCCACCTTGATATTGGTGATGACTCATGAAATCTACATCCATGTAGTTTTCTGGTCAACTTGCAGGTATTCTTTCCCCAGCACGTGTTTCCCACATTTGTAATGTTAGCAGGGAATCTGTGGAGGCCCACAGAGTATTTTACTCAAAATCAGGAAGTCTGAGCTTGTTCTACCCAGCAGGGCTGCATAATAGGATGATTTGGCCAAAGGTGTGGCTACCAGGTGTTTTGAAGGTTCTACACTTGGTTGTATGTTGTGCTTTGATCTTGAAAGGGGGAGGTCTTTTGCCTCTCCCCTTGCCCATGTATAAAAAGCCCATTAGAAATAAATTTGAGGCGGCTGGGTATTGACCCAGGGCCCTCCCCGAAGCTATCCTGTGTCTCTGTCTTTTTCTTTATCTGTATTTCTATCTAGCATTTCTCAGTTCCTCACTCTCCTTCCATAGGTTGGGGCTGAACCCCAACACTGGGCCCTGACAGGAATCCTAGGAATCGTGCAGTTTTCAGAGCTTCTTGAAATCTCAAGAACCTCCCTTCTCCATTGAGGAAGAAATGTTTCATTTGGAAGCAGAAACTACACAACAGAACCAAATAATGTGAGGTCCTATACACCAGATATCAATCACTCAGTCAATATGCACTTCAAATTTATAAGTAAGCAAATAGCAAAATCTATGTAGTCATAGCTAGCCTGGAACTTGCTATGTAGAGACCAGGTTGGCCTGGAACTCACAGTAATCCAGTAATCCACTTGCCTCTGCCTCCTAAGTACTGAAATTAAAGCCATGGGCTACCATGACTGGCTAAATATGGCATTTTTTAACAGCATTTTTTGTGATGCCTTCTTCATCTCAACAAATGTTTATTGAGGCTGTATCATACACAAGGTCCTTACTTGACACTGAGAACACAAAGGGGAGAAAAAAAAAGATTTCCATCTTCCCAGATCTTACATGCCAGGTCAGTTACATTTCAATCATGAACTGAGTGTATTTTACCATGATCATCTCTCTGTCTGTAACAAGGTCCTCTAGAAAAGCCAGACATACCACAGATCTCCATGAAGAGATTATTTCAATAAATTGGTTCATCGGTTGTGAGGACTGACTAGTCCAACCTGCTGTGCAGGCAAGTCTGGAACTACTGGGGGAGAGGCAGGCTGGAAACTCAAGCCAGACTTGGCGCTGTGGGATCCTTTCTGCAAACCTCAGGCTCTGTCCTCGGGATCTCTCAACGGACTGGATATGACCCATCTACGCTGTGTAGATCCAGCTCCTCATTACTGTGAGCGGCACTCCTAAATGGAATTACATATCTAAGTAGAGTGTCATGAAAATTTTGACAATAAAAGATTTCTGAGTACACAGCAATCAAAAGTTAGTTAAAAATCAAACACATGATGAATCCCAGGTGTTTTTGATAGTGTTCTCCTGGGTTCCCATGCAACTTCATTTCAGCCTTGGTTCCGAACACATAAAAACACTATATACGGAACATGCTTTCACTCCTAGCAACACACCCAAACTGCCTGAAACACCCTGCCTCAGATTTAAAACCATTGCCTAGATATCTGTCCATCAACAGGTGAGTAGATAAAGAACATGTGATAGTTATAATAGAGTTTTATTTGGCTTCAAAGAAAAATCATGAAATTTGCAGGAAAATGGATAGATCTGGGAAACATTGTATTACATGAGATAACTCAGACGCTGTCAGGAAGACAAAAGTCTCATCTTCTCTTCCATATGCAGATCACAGTTTATTATGTTTATGTGTTTGAATGTAATGTGTGTGGGTTGGGTATAGTCTGTGAAACTAGAAAGGAGACTGCAAGAGATTACAAGAGGAAAAAAAGGCCTCTGCAAAGGGTGGGAAGATAGATAGACCTTGAGGCAAACACCCGGACTCAGAATTGCAACTACTGCATATTATGAACTGTGATGTTTTTACTGCACACTCAATTATCTGCTCTTACAGGAACACAATGGTTTTGTTACAGAAAATAAAGACTTCTTAATATTTTTCCACCATTACCCCTCAGTGTGTAAATGTCAAATTCGTGTCTCTTTGGATTGGATTGTACTAGAATGTTTAATTTCAAAAATTGCTGTTTGAATGGCTGACTTGAGTTTCATAAAAAAAAAAAAAAAACTTGAAATGAATTTTGCCTTGGGATTAAGGCAGAACTTCCAACCCAACAATTTCTGAAATGTCCCTAAACATACTTCTCTTGGGTTTTTTAAATTTAATCAAAGCATAAATATTTATTTATTACTTATTTATTACTAATAATAAAATATTTATTCTCAGCACTGATGATTATAAAATCAAAATATCAATCAACTGTGATAAAAAAAAACTTGCAGGATCAAATATTCAGCCAAGATTTATGTAGAAACCAAAAAGCAGAGCCGACCCATTAGTATGTAAATTTGTTTTCCGTTTTTTATAAATGGTACAATTATATGGATACTAATGCAATGCCTTAGAAGAAATTTCTTGGCAATTCATTATCAATACATATTTGACTTGCCTATTTTATATACCTGATCTCATGAAAAAAAATGTCTTGAGTGAAAGGAGATCATGGTGGAAATATTTGAGGAAGCCTTCATCTAAGGTAATTGCTTTAATATCAATTTATTATAGGCATTAACTATATTTACATAACACATACGCCACAAACACCTAGATTAATATTGGACCAAATACCTGGGCTGAGATTAGTCAAACTGGTACTGGACACTTGCAACCACCGTACTATTTACTCAAGAAACATTTACTGAGTGTTTGTCTTATGCCAAGCACTGGGATGATCATCCACACCCCCTGTCCCCTAAAGGAAAAGTGGACCTACTTCATGTACTGAAACATAGGACTCTGCAGTCATAACAGAGAGAGCACCTGCTCTCTGCAGATTAGGAAGAACATATAATCTTTCAGGTCAAGAAACAGAGAAAGCTGAACACACACACGCACACACACACACACACAAACATAGACCTTGTCCTTGAGAAATGGGGAAAAATGGAGCAAGGGACACAGGAGAGTGGCTGCTGTTCTTAAGGGGAGCGGGTGGTACAAGCAAAAGTGTGGAGTCAGGAAAATGTGTGGCGAATATAGGAACACTGAATGGCACAGTGTGTCTGGAAATACAGAGCATTCATCAAAATCGCTTCTCTTTAGCCAGTGATTACTCCATAGTTAATCAAGTACCCATTCCAAATGCAGCAGCACACTTGCAGACGAAACAGAGAGAGCCAGAGATTCTTCCAGAGTCACACAGAACCCCTTGAAGGTGCTTCTCACACAGGCTTTCATGTGGGATTTTCAAACTGAGCTTTGCCACCCCTGAGGAGGGAGCAAGCTGGTTTCTGCTATTTTGTGGCAACTAGCTTTTTAATTATTGTTTCAGGACTTCTTTGTTTTATTTTATGTGCATTAGTGTTTTTATTCCCTACATGTATGTGTGTGCACAACATTCCAGAAGAAGGTATTGGGCTCCCAAGAACTGGAGTTACCAATGCTTGTGAACCACTCTGTGGGTGCTGGGAATCAAACAGAGGTCCTCTGCAAGAGCAATAAGTGCTCTTAATCACTGAAATATATCTCCAGTCCCCATTTTACCTTTGAAAAAGACCGGTTATCCTGTCACAAAGGGAAGAAGTTGATGAGGCCTGTACTTTCAGTGAACACTTGGCTATTGATTGTTCAAACAAGATGCTCTGTGATTTGTGTGCCACAAAATTAAAACCTGACTGCTTTTGCCATCCAACCGTGAGTGTACATTCTGTGTTTTAGTGTGTTTAATATGCATGTGCAATGATGAAATTTCTGTGCTCAGGGGAATTATGTGTGCAGAGAAAATACAGGAACCGCACCTAGGTAAAACTCACATAGACAACTAAACGGCTAGAAAGTGGACTAGTTCTGCCTGCTCTGAGGCCAGCTCCTGCCATGCTCGCCTTAAACTCGGTCATCCTTTTGCTCACATCTGAATCCATATTATTTATTTATTGTTTTTTTTTTTTTTGAGACAGGGTTTCTCTGTGTAGCTTTGTGCCTTTCCTGGAACTCACTTGGTAGCCCAGGCTGGCCTCAAACTCACAGAGATCCGCCTGCCTCTGCCTCCCAAGTGCTGGGACCAAAGGCGTGCGCCACCACCGCCCGGCCCTGAATCCATATTTTAAACAAGGAATGAGACAGTTATGAGTTTTCATTGAGACCCAACACTTTTACGACATTCAAAACAATGAGCCTGGCTTTGAGCTTGGCATAATTAAAAAACAAAATAAAGGTATGAGAGATGTCAGACACTTTCCAGAAAGATCTTTTTTCAGGTCTATAGCACCATGAACTGAACAGAAGCAAACTGCATACTTCTTTTCTCATCCCTATCCTGCTTTCACTGAACGAAAGGGAACCTGAGACCTCAACCAGGAAGTGATATCATCAAGTGCCTGGCTTCATATCTCCCCATAAAATGCATTACTTTAATTAAATCTATCAAAGAGGCTAATAAAAGGGAGACTGGGGAGAAATGATGTTATTGATCAGAGATATTACATAAATGGTTGTCACTAGGGGTGAACATTAACAGACATGTGGAGCACTCAAAGGCCACCAGAGTTCAACATTCTCCCTGACGAGCTACACATTTGTCTCATGGTGATGCTCTTCAATTCTCTTCCAAAGATGAGTGTGTCTAGAGGCTCAGAAGCAGATTACCTCACATTTACACAATGCTTTAGATTAATTGTGCACCATCCTGTTTCAGTGCTAAGCCCCACTACAATTTTGTAATACAGGCGATCTGTGCATTTATAAACTTCTGGGATGACATTTTGGAGATCAGAGTTCATCCATTCCATATTACATCAGTATACATATGTTAGTTGCTCCTTTGCCTGCTTGACACATGCTACAGTCATCTGGGAAGAGGGAACCTGAGTTGAAAAAAAAAATGCCCATATCAAATTGGCTTGTGGGCAGACTGTGGGTCATTTTCTTGATTGATGATTGGTTTGGGAATGCCCAGCCCACTGAGGGTGGTACCATCCCTAAACAGGTCATCCTGGAGTGTATCAGAAGCGAGATAAGTGAGCCATGGAGAGAAAATGTGTTTTCCTCCAAGGTTCTTGCCTCTGTTCCTGATTGAGTTCCTGCCTTGACTTCCCTCAGTGACCTGAGATGTGTACACAAAATTAAACCTTTCCTCCCCAAGTTGCTTTTGGATATGGTGTTTTATCACAGCACCAGAAAGCAGACTATATCAACATCTGAACAGGAAGAGGCCCTGGAGGATGCCTGTGAGCACCTCAGGAGGGCAGATGCAGCGACAGATGTGATGGAGATTAATGGTTACACAATAAGGCTAATGGCCTTTTAAGACGAATGTCTGATCAAAGAGCATATGACAGTCTGTCCTAAGAAGGAACAAGAGTTACTTTACCAGATTCCACCTTATTCTTGTGTCTTATGTGAGGGGACCTGCCTGAATGTCCCACGAAGGCAGCTGCAGCACTGGGGGACCACTGTCAAGGCCAGTCTCACTGTCCTTCTGCCACCTGAGATTTTCTCTTTCCGAAATAATTGTTTTTGCTAAGTACCTGTTGCCCACTTTCCACATGCCAGTTACAGCATCATTAAAGGACCAAGAGATGCCTATAGCTTTTCCAGTTACACTTTGTGATACCACCCCATCTTGGAAGGCAAGACACCTCCCTCTGGGGTCACGCCCCCACCCATCCATCCCACACTGCCCCTCCCCCCCCCCCCCCCCGGGAGCTAGGCCTTTTGCATGATTTCCCCCTCTTAACAGCACCAGTGCCCACCAGGCATGAGACTTCTTCTTTCCTCCCTGTCTCAGACTTGTCTCAGGTCGTCCCTGTGCCCCTGATGATGGTACCTGAGGAGGTCCACTTGTTTTTAGGGGACATCCTACTCCATCCAAAGAGTCAGGCCCAAACTTGAACTTTGACCTCTGTCCCCTTGAGTAGAAGTCTATGGCCTTCACCACCGCGCTGTGTGTGCTGTCCTCCTCTTCATCTCCTGGAGATGACACAGTGAATGGGCCGCGTAGGAGGGGGTGTGACTGTGTAAAGGAAAGGCTTTGGGTTTTGTCATTTGGTGGTTGTATGAGTTGTAAGTTCCTTGGCCTCTCTCAGTCTCACTTTTCCTCCTCTGCAACATGGACATTACTCCTTCTTCCTTCCTATGGAGTTATTAAAGACATAGACAAAGACGGAAGGTAGGAGACAAGACTTAAAAGGATGAGAGATTGGTCACTTTCTTAATTCCATGTCTCCTTTAATTTTTGCTTTTAAAAGATTATTTATTAGTGTGTGTGTGTGTGTGTGTCTGTGTGTGCATGTGTGTGTATATCTAGATTGGTCACTTTCTTAATTCCATGTCTCCTTTACTTTTTGTTTTTAAAAGATTATTTATTAGTGTGTGTGTGTGTTTGTGTGTCTCTCTGTGTGTGTATGTCTGTTTGTGTGTGTCTATGTGTGTGTGTATGTTTGTATTTTGTGTCTATGTGTCTTGTGTGTGTGCATGCACACACGTGCATGTGTGCACACAGCACATACATGGAGGTCTGGGAAAACTTTGTGAAGTTGGGTTTTGCTTTCCACATTTATCTAGTTCCAGGAATGAACTCAGGCCATCGGGCTTGTGTGGCATCTCACTGGCCGATCATGTATTTTTATTGTGATTCAGGAATTAATGTGTTGAAGGCAAACACTCTATGGAGGACAGGGAACATGTATTCCTTTCTCAAATGCTCCATACTGCTGTGTGTCTGCAGGGAAGAACATGTACCCAATAGCACCTGAATAGCTGATCTATAAAGACTTGGGTCACCTTGTCACACTGAAATGAGATCACCACTTAACTCAGTTCCTGGGAACTTCTAGGAAACACTGCTCATGGGGCACACCTCTCTGAGTCATTACCTGACTTATAACACTGTTGAAAGCAGAATAAAGAAGAAAAGTGACCTTACTGCTGGCCTCCAAGAAGACCTTGGTCAATTCAGCACCTTTCGAAAACTCACTCCTCTATTGTTTACTTAGGGGTTTTTTTTCTCTCTCTAAATTAAAAAAAAAAAAATGTAGCCTGTTCAAAATTAACAGCTTACTTACCATAGACATCTCACTCTGGAAATGCAATTCAGCAAGCATTTGAAGCTACAGGTTGTAGGTGCTGTTGTGTGTTCGTGTCTGTGAGACACAGTCCTTGCAGCAGAGAAATAATAATTCCCACAGGAACAGTGCTAACACAGGTAGATTTTCAGAGATGGAAAATGCTTAAGACAAATGGACCAAAACCAGATGTCTATATAAAAAAAATAAGTTGTCATTTTTATGTGTTTGGATTAGGAAAGGTGGACCCTTTCTGGGAAGGCTTTGGAAGTGAAGCAAGGAGCCATAATTTGTTTTAGGAGCTGTCAATGCGTCAGTGAACACAGAATTGTAATATGATAGGAAGATAAAGCATTTGAACCTAGAGCCATAATAGGGTCCTTTTAATTTTGAAAATTTTGTTACCAGCAACAAAACAAATTAAAATAAACAACTGAAACAAAAGTTGTTAGTAGAGAAGCCTTCTGGCTCATTTAACTGGCAAGTTTAAGTCATGTCTCTGCCCATGGGTGCCCAGGTATGCCAACAGTGTTATCAGCCACTTCTCTGGCTCCATACCTATGTAGCATTAGATGCCTGCGTACAGATCTAGGCTTACATGGGCTTCAGAGAATAGGGGCCTAAAGAAAGATCCTTTGGAAAGGCACCACAGGGAGATATGACAGGCCTAGCTTGGCTTATGTGCTCATTCCTGAAAATTTCATGTGGCCAAAAAGCAGAAACAGGATCAGGTTCTTTGCAACCTCTGAGGTGAAAAAAAAAACAAAACAAAACAAAACAAACAAACCCGATGACAACATCTTCTTTAACCATGTGAAGGATGGTGTTGTTTCTCAAAGTAAGAGACACTGGGCAGGCTCCAGTGCACACACACAGGGGTGTGCACATGCACACAAGCAAATGCTCACACACATGCATGCACACACACTCACACACACAGACACAAAACAGCCTTCAGCTTGACAGCACATTTGCAGTCTGAGCTATGATGCCCTTTTCTTGTACTTTGTTTCTTTAAATTTGCTTTTATTCATTTCTTTTATGAGCAGTTGATGCATCAGTCAAGACTCCTACTGTTGAGTGTATTCCACAGAAGTCTCCCCACTCCTCAACAAGCCAGCAGGCTACTTTCTGAAAAATAAGTTACAAGGTTTTTTTGTTTATAATGGAAATAAAAAGAAGGGATTTGATCTTACTGTCAGCATCTTTATTTCCATCACATAGAATTGTGTTAGTCTAGCCAGGCATGGCGGCACACACCTTTAGTTTTAGCACTCAGGAGGTAGAGGCAGGCAGATCTCTGTAATGAAACCCTGTCTCAAAATCAAAACAAACAAGCAAACAAACGAAAAAGTGTTAGTGATCTTCAAAGCTTCGAAACCAAACATTTCCTTACAGCTACACTCTCCTCCATCGTATTTCCAACAATAAACAACTCATTCCGTATGCTGGAAACTGTAGAGATGGGCCAGCTTTCTCTCTTGATAATTTCTGCCCACACTATGAAGACAATTTACTGTGTCTTTATCCAGTGTCTCTCCACTTCGATCCTGAAACGCACAAACTATCTGTGACTGCTCACATTCCATGTGCAGGAATGCCAAGCTTCACCTGCAAATCCCTTAGCAAATTCAAAGCCTCCTGAATGAGTACACTGCTGATGCTGTAGTCCCCAACTCAAGTGCCATTTAGGCTCACCAGTCACGTTCTGCTCTGGGTGAGTATTGCTGATTGCAAAGGTATAGACAAGTCCTTGCATCTGCTTCCCGAACAGCTCTTTGTCTTCAGAGATCTTCCTGCTGTCAAGCACACAGTAAGTTTTAAAATATGCCCTACCCTGTCTATATGGTTATCTTACACCTCTTGCTGCAGTTTAAATACTTTTCTTGCTTTTGTATTTATTGTGGATTAATGATGGTTGCAAAGTAGCTGAAAACCTGGCACACACACACACACACACACATATATATCACACACACACATATATATGTGTGTGTGTTTATATGTTTATATGTATGTTTGCTAATATATATATATATGTTTATATGTATGTATGCTAATATATATTAGAATATAAAAAATAATCAACATTTGTTTTGTGTTCGTCCTACAACCAAATAAAACAGCCAGTGTCCTCTGTTGATGGTGGTTCCAGTTGACATATTTTTATGGTGCTTGTAACTTTGAAAATGTGTATGGATGCCCTTGAGTTGTAGGACCTTAGAGGGCTGGGAGAGTTTTGTCATCCAGTTTAATACCTGTACCTTTCATGAGGGAAACCTGAGTCCAAGAGACTAGAGTACACATTGCTAATGGTACAGGCAAAGATTTCTTCAGAATGTAAATGTTAATAGCATGTGGACCCCTTTCAGATTTCTTTAAGCCTGTCTTGTCAATATTTTAAACACACACGCATATAATTTTAATTGACACATCATAATAATTGTATACACTTATAGGTGTAGTGTGATGTTTCAATACATGTACATTGTAGAATGCTCAGGTTCAGATAATAGGTGTTTCACCATCTTTAAATTCATATCTTGTTCTCAATAGCAGCACAGAATCTCCTCTAAGCCCCTGTGGTAGTTTGAATGTAACTGACCCCTATAAGCTCATGGGGAGTGGCACTATTAGGAGATGTGGCTTTATTGGAGTAGATATGGCCTTGCTAGAGGAAATGTGTCATGGTGGGAGTGGGCTTTGAGGTCTCATAGATGCTCAAGCCATGCCCGGTGTTTCAGTTCACTTCCTGTTGCCTTCAGATCAAGATGTAGAATTCTCAGCTCCTTCTCCAGCACCACGTCTGCTGCACACTACCATGTCCCACCATGAGGATAATGGACTAAAACTCTGAACTGTAAGCAACCCCAATGAAATGTTTTCCTTTATAAGAGTCGCCGTGGACATGGTGTCTCATCACAGCCCCTGAAGAAAGCCAATCTTGAGTAATTCATGGAAGATGGAGCAGAAACCCACTCGGGGATACAGGAAGTGATGTAGATTCTTGAGTGTTCTTTCAACTCTTAGGCTCTGGATAAGTGAGAAAAAAGCAAGCAACAATAACAAACCCTGATGAGATCAAGAGCTGTGAAAGAGGGGAGATGTTTGGTGCAGGATGAGAAGTTTAAGGACTCTAAAAGTGCTGATACTGTGAGAAGTCAACAAATGAAACCAACCACATGGTGGTTTGAATAAGAATGGCCACTATGGGCTCATAGATTTGAATGCTTGGTCATCAGGAAGTGGCACTACTTGAGAGGGATTAGGAGGTGTGGCCTTGTTGGAGTGGGTGTGGCCTTGTTGGAGGAAGTGTGTCACTGGGGGTGGACTGTGGGGTTTCAAAGCCCCAAGCCAGTCCCAGTGTCTCTTTCTCGCTCTCTCTTCCTGCTGCCTATGGCTGGCTCTCAGCGGCTGCTCCAGCACCGGCGTCTTCCTGCGTGCTATCACATTTCCTGCCGTGATGAAAACGGACTACATGTTTTCTTTCCTAAGAGTTGCTGTGGCCATGTGTCTCTTCGCAGCAAGAGAACACTGACCGCGACAAACCACTTCCCCCTTCGCTCTCATCATCTGTCGCGATTCTGCAATGGGAACACAAACAATTAGAAGCAGTCATTTCCGACACCAACCCCCCACCCCGACACTCCAGATACCGTCCAGTAAATGACACTGTGCAGACTCCTGCTTCCCCACCCTTTAGGTGAGGTACCCCTAATGTCCGCGGAAAGTGGAATCAAATGAAGAAACTGAGTCAAGCAGCCTATTATGGTTTGGAGGTGAGATGAGAGCCTTGCTACCCAGGCGTCTGCGGTACGGTTTTGGAAGGGTGTGGAGCCGTTCTGAGGTGGATCCTTGCTGGAGGAAGTGAGTCTCCAGGGGTGGGCCTTTTGTAGCCAGACTCTGTTTCCTGTCTGTTCTGTGCGTGCGTTCTGAAGATGGAGGTGATGCAGCAAGATGATGTGCCTCTGATGCCAAGCCCTCCCAGCATACAGGACTGTATCCTTTAAAGTCAAAATAAGCCCTTCTTCTCTTAAGTTAGTACTTGCCAAGCATTTGGTCATAGCACACACACACACACACACACACACACACACACACACACACACACACACACACACACACCACTAATCTGCCCGGCAGTGGTGGCACCAGCCTTCCATTCCAGCACTCAGGAGGCAGAGGCAGGCAGATCTCTGTGAGTTCAAGGCCAGCCTGGGCTACAGAGTAAGTTCCAGGACAGCAAGGGCTACAAAGAAAAAAAAAAATCAAAACCCAGAATGAATCTCAAAGAAAAATCTGCTTCTTGAGCCACTTTTTTTTTTTTTTTATTCCTTATGGAGAGTTGAACCCAGGACCTCAAGCATGTTCTGCAATTGAGGCCCAGCTCCAGCCAGTCTGTTTGTTTCTGGAGACTGGGTCTCACCATGTAACCCAGGCTGGCCTCAAACTCCTGATTCTCCGATGCCCACTTCCTGAGCACGAGGATTACAGACATGTGCTGCCATGTCTAGCCATCTTTTTAGGTTTGTCACTACCACAGAACTGGGCAGCCTGCCCTTTGTCAACCAGTTCTGTGGACAGTGCAGAGATCCGCAGACTGAAGTCTCCAAGTGTCGGAGCTGATAGCACCTACTTTGTTTTTGCAGCCTCTCTCTCTGTCTCTCTCTCTCCCGTGTGTCTCTCTGATTCTGTCTCTCTGTCTCTGTCTGTCTGTCTGTCTGTCTCTCTCTGTGTGTGTGTGTGTGTGTGTGTGTGTGTGTGTGTGTGTATGTGTGTGTGTGTGTATGTGTGTGTGTGTGTGTGTGTGTGTGTGTGTGTGTGCATTAGATGCAAGCCTTACTAGAAAACTGGATGGCATTCTATTGGGAAATGAAAGCAAGTTGGAAAGTGAAAGGCTGGCAATTCTAGCCCAGCTCTGTGCACCAGCTCTAGTTCCTTTGTAAGACTGGAAACTTTGTGTATTTTTCCTGTTTGCTAATGTCTGTTCCTTATTCTGATTGTGGTAAAGCTCTTTAAACTGGAGGCCCGGTGGCTAGCCCGAAGTCACAACAGCATTTCTTTAGAAGTGAGGAGACAATAGATTCCATTCTCTAAGGGTGCAGACAAGGAAGACAGAAAGATCTCCATTCTCAGTAATGGCACCAGAACTGAATTTTAGAAAATGCACGTAGGAGATGGGGGGGGGGGAGGGCAAACACAGCCTGACTGCCTCTCCCCAGCCACTCTGGTCACGTAAGTACATGCAAGTGTTGCTGCCCGTGTTCATCAAAGCTAGAATGAGCCGACTGGGGAGCACCCAGTACCTTTGAGTCCTACAACCAGTGTGTATGAGCAACAGAAAGATCAGGGAAGGCAGTCTTGTGGGGGAAGAAAAAGAGGACTTGAAACCTTTTTGTAGAGGTTAAATTAATTCAGAAGGTGGGCTTTTCTGCAGCTCAGCGTTGTAAAGATTTTAAAACTCAGATCTCGGAGGAAAGAAATTGAAGGTAAGAAACTATTTTATGTACACAGTCACATCTGTATATATTTGACTACACATTCCATTGCTAAATGTATTTTCCTTGATTCATGAGTAAAATTAGATATTTTCCCTTTCATGCATCTCAGTTACCTCTGGGATGTCAGGGAAAATAAAACAAAGCAAAACATTCACTTGATTTTCAAAACATAATTAGCAAACTGGATATCTATACAAAAGTGATTTTGTCCCTCAGCAAAGGAGTGCAGTCAGCAGATAATTCACTCTTGTGTCCTTTCATTAGCTAACTCTCCCTTGGGGCAATTTAGAGGTGAAAGCCCGACTCATCTACTTTCTCAGCTTCTGATAGAATTGGCTGCAATTCACAAGGGGAGTAAAATTAAAAAAAAAAAAAATGAAAACCACAACTAAATGAAAAAAGCCATGTCACCTCTTCCCATACTAACTCTGTAATGGCAGTCGATAGCATTTTGTTGAGTGACTCATAAAACACTCATTTTGTGTATAGACTGTTCCCCTTCTCAGCAGCCCTGTGATTTAGAGTGAAGTCCTGTTTAACAAGAAAGAAATCCGTTTTAGATGTTCACTAATTTTTCCAAGTCACAAAGTTATTAAATAGCAGTGTTTGTACTTCTAACACCAGTGGCTCTCCTGTTCTACTTTTTGGTTTTAAAACAGCTCTTCCCATGGGATAAAATATCCCAGCCATCATTATGTCTCCTGGGACAAAGACAGTCTAATAGAAAATGCAAATTCTTCAATCTGCCAGGGGCAAAACGTGACCTCATTGCTATAATGGTTTTCATAATTTTTAATGCCGTAAAATCTCACTCACAGCCTACTTATAAAAACACACTTTATTAATACATTTATTTGGTAATGCATCCAAATGCATAACATTTGGTTATTACAAAGAATTGAGTTATTGTTATAATTATGAATATTTGATATTAAGGGCAACAATACATTTAAAATTGGCTCTACTTTTAATGAAATGTAAAACATTCAAACGTTATTTGATACACGTCTCAAAAGAAATCATTATTTTAGAGTCCTTCCTCGAATTAGGACCTGGGTAAGACACCCAAGAACCGGAAATGAGGGGATGGGAAAGAGACCTGACTTTCAGGAGTTATGTGTAAAAGAACACAACACAGCATGATCACAAATCACCTCAGAAATGGAAGCATCTGGGGAAGGGCAGAATTTTATGGGAGTCTGAGAGGGAGAACAGTTCTGGCTGGTTGGTGGGGTGGGAATCTTGGTAGACTTCAGAAAAGGGGTGGCTTTTCAGGGATGGTTGGAATAATGCATGCTGTTTTGGAGAGAATGGCTTTTCAGATGGAGGGGACAATGGTGATGGAGGAGGAGGCAAAGAGAAAATGATGGAGTCCAAGGATGGGAGAAAAGCTGAGGAGCAGAGTCAGGTGAGCAGAACTGGAAAAAGTGGCCCCCATGCTGTAGGTCATGAGGCCACCAAAACATTGTGGGACAATGAAGTGATGCTATTCTTCTTATGGACTAGCTGAGGACAAACCCTGTGAGCTGGCTCCAAGGGGGAGAGTGGAGGTCAGAAAGAACCACAGGACTCTAAGGAGGGGGCATTGTCCTGGGGAAGAATTCTTGAGCAGGAAAACGATTAGGTCTTGAAACAGAGACCCTAATGCAATGGACTCCAAAGAATAAAACTCTGCACAGAAATCTCGTGCTGGCGAAGGAAAAGATTAAACCTGGGACAGAGGAGAAAGTTGACTCCCGGGAAGAGAATTCACACAGTTTTAACAGCTTGCCTAGCAGTTAAATGAACATGTGCATACTGCCTGGATGTTGTTTCATCTTTTCGATAAAATTGTAACTCTTATGGGGAAGACAGAGAGAAACTAAGTCTCTCTCTCTCTCTGGTTAAGCAAAACTGTAAGTGCTAAGTTCTTTGAACACTGGGAAACTTAGGTGGTGTGTTCATGCACCTAAGTGCCCAGTAGCAGTCTGAGGCTTCATGGTGGCAAGAGGAGGACACAGAGATATCCTTGGGTGTTATCCTCAGTAATATCTCCCCAAATTCATGTCCTCTTGAGACCCACGAATGTGGCTTTCTTTGGTGATACGGTCTTTGCAGATCTCAAGTTAAGGTTAGGCTAGCCTAATGTAATGCCTGGTACTCTCAGAAGGAGAGAAGGATTTGGACATATGGAAATACACATCCCTGCAGTCCCAGCCCCTTCCCCTAAACACAAAGTGAAAGACATGGCTGCAAGTTGAGGGGCACCAGGGATTTCCAGCAGATATAAGAAGTCAGGAAGAGGCAGAGAGTGCTGTTTTTCTAGAACTTTTAGAAAGAGCATGGCCAAGTGGGCAGGTTGATTTGGACTTCTGGCCTTCAGAGCTGTGGGAATTATTTTGGTTGTTTCAGGCCATCAATTTTGTGGCCATTTTGTAAAGTAGCTCTAGGTAAAGGAACACACCTGCTGTCTTAGTGGGGGTTTCTATTGCTTCAGTGAAATACCACAAGAAAAGCAAGTTGGGGAGGAAAAGGTTTATTTGGCTTGCACTTCCACATCTTAGTCCATCATTGAAGGAAGTCAGGACAGGAACTCAAGCAGGGAAGGAACCTGGAGGCAGGAGCTGATGCAGAGGCCATGGAGGGATGCTGCTTTCTGGCTTGCTCCTCATGGCTTGCTCAGCCTGCTTTCGTATGGGACCCAGGACCACCAGCCCAGGGGTAGAACCACCCACAATGGGTTTGACCATCCTCCCCAATCAATCACTAATTTAAGAAAATGTCTTACCGACAGATTTTATGGAGGCATTTTCTCAATTGAAGTTCCCTCCTTTCAGATAACTCTAGCTTGTGTCAAGCTGACATAAGACTAGGCAGCACGTTCACACAGTCTGAGAAAGATGGGATGGCTACTCTCACCCCAAGGGACAAAGAGTCACACCAAGGCAGTATTCCAAAGTCCACACTTCATAAGAAATATTCTCCAGGGGCCTCTGTGGAGAGAATTAGGGGGCTGTTGCTGATTCACGAGTCTCACGAACTTATCAGTGGAGAGTCTGAACAACCACAGGAGCAACTGGATCACAGAAACCAGCAAGGAGACAAGAGCTGGGGACAGGAAGTGACTATGACTCACTGCATCGTAAAGTGGCGGCACTGAGCTTGAACCTCTCCCAGTTCTGTTGTTGGTCTTTCAAGATAGGGTTTCTCTGTAGTTTTGGTGCCTGTCCTGGAACTCACTCTGTAGACCAGGCTGGCCTAAGACTCACAGAGATCCACCTGCCTCTGCCTCCCGAGTGCTGGGAATTAAAGGCGTGCGCCACCATTACCTGGCTTCCTCTCCAGTTCTGGACCCAGTTAGTTACAGGACAGCAAAAAATAAGGAGCCAGATGTGGTACACACACCGGTAATGCACACCAGTGGTATTCTATCACTGTGGAAATGGAGGCTGAGGACCAGGAATTCAAAGTCAGCCTCATCTTGGACCATATGAGTTCTTTTTTTTTTTTTTTTTTATGTTGTTGTTCGTTTTGTTTGTTAAAAAAAATAACACCATGGAATGAAAGAAGAGGCTTTTGAAAGGAGGGCTAGGTTTTCCCAGGATTCATCCGTTTTCAAATACTGCTCGAAACGGCAACATGATAATCAGCTTGCTGTGTCCCTATTCTCTAGCCCCTCACTCTGCCCTAGTGTCTGAAAGTGCTGTCCTGTTTCTTTTAGATCACGAAAGAATGACCGCGATGATCTCATTGCTTTGTCCATTTTAATCTTATCTGAAAAAAAAAAAAAACTTCGAATAAGTAGGTCACCATGAGTTCAGAACAAATGTGTCAAATGTCTCTGATGCCCCTGCCTAGAGTGGAAACAAAGGAGATAATTCTTCCGGGAAGGCATTTGATACTCGGGGCTCGTCACACAATGATACTGCACCTTGGCTGCGCTGGGAAACCAGGGAGGTCATTTAATTCCACTTTGAAAAGAAGAGCTAAACTATGAACCGCTCCCAGAAAAGATAATCTGGTTGCCCACATATTACTTAAGTCTTTGGTCAAGGGCTATGTTTGCTGGCTTGTAGCTCCTAGGAGGCTGTGGAAAAGCTATCCCTTGCCCACTTGGTAAATCCAGAGAGCCCTGGAGTAAGCTCCTGTCAGACTATAGAATCTGGGGGCCCACAAAGTTTGATTGATACTATTCTAAATAAACGAGTGAATAACCATGTGTGTGTGTGTGTGTGTGTGTGTGTGTGTGTGTGTGTGTGTGTGTAAACTTATAGACAAGCCAATTGACACACACACACAATGTTAATTTCCCAAGGATCTGAGCCAGGCTTAGATCTGAGATTCCTGCATAATGGTGAGTATATCCTGCTCTGCTCTGGAGCATTTCACTGAAAAACTGAAACCATGGCAGATTTCTCCAAACCAGAAGAATTTAGCCTAATGGTGGAAGGCTTGGTTTCCTGGGTTCAACTTGTGTCTCCATCAGTTTCCAGACTGTGGCTTGACAGTACTCACGTGTTCCCGGTGAAGACACTGCAACAACTGAATCGCTCCCAGAGTGTAGCCGTGCCAGCATCACGTGGCCTCCAGGTGAACATCTTGACTTGGTGCAGGCCCACCACAGGGGACCTGGCTCCAAGTCTTCATGCTCTCCTTTGTCCCCCACCCTGAGACTTCCTGCTGCCACTTAAGTACCTGTGTCTTGGGGGTCCTGGTGGGTGGATATTAAAAAGTCTCTTAGGACAGGTGGAAACTGCTGGAAACTGTGGAAACTTGCTCCTTTCTGCTGTTATGAGACTGGGTTGTATTTCATGCAGCTGCTGGGGGTGTGGCCTCTGAAGAGCCAGTCTTAGGAGATACAGCAGTCCATTGCATTTTGTGGTACCAGATCCATCATATGCCGTTGTATTGCCTCTTTCTCTTCCCTTGCCTTCCTCCACTCTTGTTTACCATGGACTGTACTCTGACTACTAACGCTTAGCTTCATTCTGAATCCACATGAGGAGAGATGGCATCCCCCTCAGAGGATGGCATCAAGGAAACTTTCAACACGGAAAACTTGGTAAAATACTTTGTACAGTGCCTGGCAAATTGCAATTATTGTGTAATTGTGAGCTACACCTTTATTTTGTATTGTTGTCTCACCTTATGAAATGATAAATAATTAGACTAAGTGGTTACATGGAAAAATACATGTGAAATGTTAAACAAAACACCTGAGCACAAGTATCACAGGGATTATGAATTCCATAAAAATTATATATGCACAGTGATGATAGAAGAGAGAACAGAGCTGACAATTGTGACTCTGTGATAGGAAGAGATATCATCTTTATGTTCCCACAAAGGTAGTTATTTATTCAGAGTGGAGTCAAAGAAATAGAATAAGCATACTCTTTTGGAGGTCCTATATACATTTCTGCTCAGAATTACTATTCTGTGCTAATAACCCATCATAGCTGGGGAATTCTTATACGCAAGGTTGTTTTATTTTTTTTAATGATTATTATTATTACTATTGTACAGACCGAGTCTCACTATGCAACTCAGGTTGTCCAGGAACTCACTGTGTAGACCAAGCTGTCCTGGAACTCACAGAGATCTGCTTGCCTCTGCCTTCGGAGTGCTAGGATTAAAGGCGTGCATGTGACTAAGCCCTGCTAGGACTCTCATTTTGTGTATTGTTATTTTAAGCTGACTACTTTGTTATTTATGAGGATTGGGAGCTGTGGGGCAGGGCTTGTGATGAAACACCTCCCCCTGCTTGCACACAGGGGTCAGTGACTGCTTTCCCTGGGGCTGTGAGATGGTGGGCTCCTCCTTTAGGTACAGCGTTGTCCCATGCTCAGGGACCCAGCTTCCTCTGCAGTGAGTCTTGAGCGGAGGCTGGCTCAGCAAGAGACAGAAAGTGGATTCCCTTTCCTCCTCTTCCTTCTCCCACCCTCAGAGCCTTGGAACTCATGGTAGGAAGGAACAATGCACAAATCTAAGAATTAGGGCCGTGGACATGGCTTTCGTAGAGTTGCACACATGTCATCCTCGTTCAGAGATTAGCTTGATATGAGCTGAGGACATGGGGAGGGGGGACATGGGGAGGGGAACATGGGGAGGGGGAACATGGGGAGGGATGGGGCTTGGGAGATTCCTTGCTTTTTCTGATTTCATTTTTTTTTTTTTTTTGTCTGAGTTCCTTGTTCTGTATTTGTCTACATGACCCATCTTGACCTAAACTCTCTAAAGGTCTCTCCAGTCATACTTAGGCTTAGCCCTGCTTTCGTCCTAGCTATAACCTGTTTCACCTCCCCTGCCTACCTCTTCAAACCTGTTATTTGTCTTTCTCAGGCCTCACTATTCTCTTAACTGTAGCAGCCATTTTGGCTCGTTTGTTTCTTATTTTGCTAAGGGTGTTTGTGTTTGAGCCTCTTTAGATGAATCGCCCAGAATATCATCTTCTCCTTCTTCTTCTCCTTCTTCTTCTTCTTCTTCTTCTTCTTCTTCTTCTTCTTCTTCTTCTTCTTCTTCTTCTTCTTCTTCTCCTCCTCCTCCTCCTCCTCCTCCTCCTCCTCCTCCTCCTCCTCCTCCTCCTCCTCCTTCTCCTTCTCCTTCTTTCTCCTTCTCCTCCTCCTCCTCCTCCTCCTTCTTCTTTCTTTACTTTTTATTTTTCCTGGAGAAAAGGTTTCTCTGGTAGCTTTGGAGCCTATCCTGGAACTAGCTCTGTGGACCAGGCTGGCCTCAAACTCACAGAGATCCGCTTGCCTATACCTCCCAAGTGCTGGGATTAAAGGTGTGCACCACCACCACCAGGCTCCAGAATACTTCTTCATATCTACTCACTTGTTTCTTCTCCTCACTCAGAGTTCGGTGTGAATGTCACCTCTTCAATACAATTTTAAAGTAAAACGTATCTTTAAAAATGCCTCAAATCCTTGAATAAATACTTTATTAAACAAGAACCATAGAGGCAAATAACTCTCAGTTTCATTTATTTACTTATTTAGCTCTGGGAATCGAACCCAGGGTTTCATGCATGCTAAGTCTCAGCCTCCCCAGGTTGGGTTTATAGGCCTGTACCACCAGGACCAGCTCGACGTTCTTTTCATACCTGCTTAAAGAATTCAGTAGTAAAATGCAAGTAAGACACCAAGAGATATTGATCCATCTATTTGAATGACTGAAATTTAAAAAGTAGCAGATAATGCCAAGTTCCGATGGACACAGAGCCCCAGGGACTCTCATTCACTGCTCAGGAGAAAGCAAACTGGACAGCATTCATCAACAGCTTGGCCGTTTCTTATTGGTCAAGCAGACACCATGTGACCCAACAACCCCCACCCCTAGCAGTGAAAGCGTTGATCTCAGAAGTTCTCAGAATGATTACAAACTGAAAGGATCCCGAATTCCTTTCAAAAGTGGGATGAATAAACAAATAGCATCCACCAGACAATGGCATCTGCTCATCAGTGAAAAGAGACAGTATTGTTATAGGAGTCAGCATGCATTAGGTTCCGCGGTGGTCACTCCTTTGGTAAAAGCCAGTTTCGTAGAAGGTAGGTCCCACAGGTTTTAGTTGATATCTCATTCTCCAGAAGGTAGGGCTCTCATAAGAAGAGGCTAGAACAGGGAATGCAGGTATCTGCATGTGAGGAGAGCAGGACTCTACACGATAACAATATGGAGCTAGTCAGAGAGATGGTGACATAGACCATGAACATGTTCCAAGTCTTACTGCCCTGAAAGGGCCAATGCTGTCACATGTCAACACTTACAAATACCCCTGAAAAAATAGAAACCAGGACTGGGAATGGAGGTAAGTGGCAGAACACGAGTCTTTGATTCACAAGTCCCTGGGTTTGATAACCAGCATGGGAACAAATAAATAAAAACAAACAAATGAAAACAACACTTAATTATCAAGACCTTGACTCTCGGTCTCACTGCTTTCCAGCTGTAATGTGCTGGGCCAAGTGATGTGTTCTTTCAGCCTGAGTTTTCTCATCATCTAAAATGGATACAATAAGGGTAAACACCTCTCCCAGATTTGGTGAATTAAATGAGGTGATGCAAACAGAGCCATGTGAGATATTAGTGTTTCTATGAGGTCACTGAGTTGGGCACAGTGGCACTTCCCTGTTCTCCCAGCAGTCAGGAGGCTGACGCCGAGGATCACTTAAGCTGAGTGACTGCAGATTAGCCTGGGTAATAGAGCAAGCCCCTGTCTCTGCAACATTAACAATAGGGGAAAACTCACACTATAAACGGTCAAGTTTTGAATTCTTTATTTCTGTGGACATGGTCACTGCCCCTCCGAACTTCAGCTTTCTAATCTAAACTCTTACGTAGAATTCACTTTATAATGTTGTGGAGAAGATCACCAGCAATGTTTGTTCGACGCCTGGTACTTAGGGGGTGCTCAATAAACAATAGCCAGCTACAATTATGACTCAGAGTGTTCCAATAAGTAAATTGTAGTTTCTTGACACTGCACTGAAAAATTATGTTTACAAATGCGTAATCCCAAATGATTCATTATGTAACCAAGGAAGAGCTGATGTTATGCAAATGTTTTACTTTGCACTGCACTGGCCATTCACATATTTCCCTATTTATAGACAAAATAGTAATTGGTTGACGTGACCACTGCTGCATCTCAATGAGCTCTTAAGGGGAGAAAGGACTTCTCTAGCACAGTGCAGAATAAATAGGTTTTTTTTTTTTTTAATGGTAATGTGTGCTTTTCCCATTTTGTTATTTTAATTTGCAAAGGGACCCCACAGTTTTTGGATCCCACAGTTCTCTAAAGTGGCACTCTCTCTGTCTTATGTTTTCCATCTTTCATCTCAAGGGTTTCTCTCTGAGTAAACTGAAGTCTGATCCAAAGGAACTTAGATCTAGAGGCCACTGTGGGTCAGCCGTGTAGACACGAGATGAGTTCTGACTTCATTTGCTTTTCTACTGTACCACCTCCATTACCACCATCACTAGCTCTGGTTGTCTGGTGAGGTGTCCAGTAAGGGCTCTTTGCTTTCTAGAGCATTTTCCTGGATACTTAAGCCATTGCTAAGTTTCTCTCTGTATTCACTGACCCATGAAAACAGAAAGCTTTAATATGATAAAATACTGAACATTAAGGAAGACACCATTCTCTCAGTCAGATACATAACAACCCGCCTTCTTCAAAAGATATTTTTGTAAGTTAGGCTATTTTCCGATATAAATAAAAAATGGTCTGAAATGGCTGATCTGCTTTGTTGTTGCACATGATAGCGTAGGGGGTTTTCATGGAAAAGAAAGAATAGGATACTTGAAGCATAAAATTGGAAAGGATCTTAGAAATTTAACCCAAGATCAAGAGGATAGAGAAGAAAGTGCCTCCCGGGAGTTGCTCAACAAGCCGGAGACAGAGCATGAGAACCCGCCTGTCTTCAGGGCAGGACAATTCTCTTATCACACCGTCTCTCCCAAACATGCCCCCCCTTTTCTGTTTCTGTCTCCATCTCTGCAAGCTTATTTAATTATACTCATCTACCATCATTAGTGATAACTGCTGTCCCCCTTGTTAAATTATTATACATTATTCTCCACTCTGTGGTACCCAGCTTTCTCCCATATACATATACGTTCCTGTTGTTGCTATGGGAAATACCCCAATGGAAGCAACTTAGGGAAGAAAGAATTCATTCGGCATGCAATTCCTATTATAGTCCATCACCTAGGGGAAGTTAAGGCAAGAATTCAAAACAGTCAAATCATGTCCACTGTGAGGAGCAGTCAGAAACAAATGGACTCATGTTGCCTACTTGCTGTCCCTGTGTTTGGCTGGTTTTCTTCATTCTTATATGATCAGGGCTCAGCTTAAGGAATGGTACCACCCACAGTGGCTTGGGACAATTAATAATCGAGGCAGTCTCCACAGACATGCTCCCAGGCCAACCTGATCTAAAAAAAATCACTCATTAAGACTCTTCTCTTGAGTGATTCTAGATTATACCAAGTTGATAGTTAAAACTAACCAGTACAACACCTAACCCCCCATTGGACTGTATTTGATAATGTCTCTAAACATCACTTCCTGTATGTGTTTTAATTTACCTACAACTATATTGTGCAGGAAATCTTGACTCCATACTGGGCTTTTAGGTCTAGCCATGTGGCTACATTCATTCAGATAGTGCTGCACGGCTATTTTCTCCTAATCAAGCACTCCATCCTAGAGGCAGGAGGGAGGTTCATAAGAGTTAAGAAGCTAAGGAAATTTTCAAGGCTCATGAAACAGGAGACTCACAAAGCCCCATGTGGAGCTGCAAAGGCCTTAAACAGGTGTCGTCAAGAGGAGGCTGAGCAGAGCGCAGCTCCTTGCAAGATGGACAGGGAACTCCAGGGAAGCAACTTTCATGAGTCATCCATCACCCTTGGTAGAGGGAATGACAACATACAAAGAAAGTGGTGTTTGCACATTTAAAGACATTTTCATATTTAGAAACACATAAAACATAGTCCAGTAATGGTAACAGGGAGGCAGGGCTGGGAATGACACAATAGAGAAAAATTTGTAATAATCAAATATTGCTTTCTGGCAGTAAGTACAGTTGCCTTTAAGTGACGTATGCTCCTGGAAATGACCTCTCTTGTGCTCTCTTAGCAACCTTAATACACTCATTGCTTCACCAAACAGATCTGTGTGGAATTGTTTCTTTGTTCAATTGTGACTGAACTCTCTGGGGAGAATAGATGTTTGTTCTTATTTTCTCCAAAAAAAAAAAAAAAAAAAAAAATGACAGAAGTTAGTCGCTCTACCACGGCCTTGTATTCTGACACATGAATGTACCATATTTTACCTACCCATTTTTCGGTGTTGACGCAAGGTCATTTCTGCCATGAAAAGCTGAACCACCACCACAGAGTGTTTGCACCTCATATATATCCTTGGTGTACTCGCTGGGAAATTTTCTTCTGGGTATTCCCATTAGTAGGGTAGCTGTGCCATAGAGTGTGCCATTAAACACTGCCGGATGCCTATTTATACAGGGTCTGACACAGTGAAACTGACAGCTCCCGACTCTGTCTCCTCGCGCCCTCACCGGTATTTGCTGTTGTCTTCTGTCCTTACCTTGCCACTTTAAGGGCATAGGCTTGAGTCTAGTTGGCATAATTTGCTCCTGGCTACTGTCTCTCTATTAGACACCATTCTTATGACCCACTTGAGAAATTCCCATCTACACATTACCTCTACACATTTACACATTCAGTGACTCTCTGTTTGGTGTCTTGTCTCCCTCCATTGATTTGTAAGAATTCTGATATACTCGTTCCAATTAGGACTTCATCTGAAGAGCTTTGAAGGTTAAGAAACTTTTGGAAAGTCATCGATACCAACACTCTTCAGAGTTTTCTAATGTCTTCCTGTGATGTTACAACCTGGCCTCTGTATGCTAACTTTAACTCAATGGTGTTAATCCAGTCTTAGATCTGTTTTCAAGTGGACTGTTGAAAATAAGGGATAAGACACCATAGCAAAATGCAGGGCACAGTGAGGGTCAATCAACAGGCTCACAAAAGCTTGATGAAAGGAGAGAGGGATGGGTCGTCTTCATTGTTGACTATCAGTAAACCACAGGAGAGTAGAGCCGGGGGCAACAGAGATTAAAGAAGTGAATTGCTAATTCTCCCCTTCCCCACCCCCACAAATCAAGTATCACTGATATACCTTCTAAGAACTTTTTACTAATTCACTATTTGGGAGGGGGTTAGAGGGGCTCTACAGATTGAAATTTCAGTTCAAATTTTAAAAGATTAATGGTAGAAGTCCTTTCTATAGCTTCCCAATGAATGTGCAATCTCATTGGGTATGTGACAGTCTCTTGGGTGAGCCTTGTATTCGGCTACTTTGGAATAGATGTAGTAAGCTTCCTCTCTCTCTCTCTCTCTCTCTCTCTCTCTCTCTCTCTCTCTCTCTCTCTCTCTCTTATTTAGGGAAAATTCTTTTTAACAGAAATGTGTTCATAGGAAGCTAGACAGCTAGACAGAAATCAAACTTCAACCTGAGCAAAGATGGAAAGATTTCCCATATGGAAGTGAAAGCAGTTGTTGAGAAACTACTGTAGTTCCTACCCAAGGAAAGCCAGGTATAAGCATCAGACTCCTGGCAACAAACCAAGCTTTATTCTTTAGGAAAATCTCTGGGATCCTTGGTCTTTATTACATTTTTAATGACATATTTTGCTAACAGGTTGGTTCAGTAGAGTATTCCAATTCTGCCTTCACATCTGTGCAGAGAATTCAGCAAAGGCAAGAAGAACAATTAGCCTTGGACGAATACCTGGTAAAAAGGGGATCTGTGTGTGCAGGGCTTCTCCCACATGCCTGTTCATAAGCTTAGTTCATTCCTTTGTAATTTGTATTTTAATGGATACATGAAAACATTAAAAAGCATACATATTAGTGGAATCCCATATGATATTTTATGTATGCTGTGTTGTGAACTGCTTCAAACATTTGAAATAGTCTCATCTAGCTCTCTACTTGGTGCACACTCTGTCCATACTCACTCGGTTGTGCCAATGCACCTCAGATAGCTTGCTCTTATCTAACTCTGTCTTAGTGCTCATCTGCCAGTCTGTCTCCACTGCTCCTCATCCCTACTCTCCACGGTCTTGGGCAACCATTCTCTTCTCCACTTCTATGAGATGATTTTTTTTTCCTTTTCAGATATCAATTGTGACTGAGACCATGCAAGAGTTGTCTTTCTTTACCTAGCTTCTTCTGCCCTTCCTATCGCCTTTTCTGTCCCCTTTGAAATTTCTTTTTAAAAATTTTTTGTTCATTTTATATGCCAACCACAGTTCCCTCCCCGCTCCTGCCCCCTCCCTCTCCCGAATCCCCGCCTCTCCCCGACCCCTTTTGCAGTGCGGAGAACTGACTCCAGAGCACCAGCAAGGCAAGCTCTGTACCACCTAAGCCACTTCTGCCCAGGACCTCTTTTCCTTGATTGTTCGTTTCCCTATGTAGCCCGGCAGCCTGACAATCAGAGATGCGCCTGTCTCAGCTTCTGGAGCGCTGGGATTAAAGACCTGTGCTGCCATGGGCCGTGTTTTGATCTGCAACTCTGCCCACTGCTCCCGCCTTCGGTGGTCAGAGAAGTCTAACACTTCCGGGCAAGATGAGGAACAAAGAGTTTCTGTCATTTCCCCCATCAACCAAAGGAAACGAATGACTCACTCCAACATCATGGAATGTCTGAAAGAGGATTTCTCTTTCTGTTTGAGGGAAATTTTGGCAGGAATGTTGGTGAAATATTTTCCGACTCAGGGAGCTCTTGTGAACTGTTCTATTAACTTACAATTTCAGTGAACGTTTATTACATAGTTTGCCTGTGCTGGAGGATGGAAACATGGATGGATCACATCTACTGTGGGTGGCACCGTCTATGTCCAATCTCATGTTTGTTTACATTCTCATGAAGGAGAGGTTATGATCACCTGAAGACTCTGAAATGCTCAAGGTTAGACTGTAATGGTGGACAAGGCTTTGACCTTGGACAGAATGGGTGAGGAGCCTGAATGTCTAACAGTTTGTGTGTGTGTGTGTGTGTGTGTGTGTGTGTGTGTGTGTGTATGTATGTGGGGGCTTTTCTCTCTTTGTCTCAATAAGATACAATCATTTCCTCTATAAGTAGCTTTCTCTAAGTGAAGGAGCCCGAAGAGAACAGATCATTCATATACAGTGCAATCCATGCTCCAAGAAGGTGAGAAGAGTGCCGTGGAGGCCATGCCCGGGAGAATCAACTTCAGCTGTCATCAGCACAGCGCTTGACTACATGAAGTTTTCAAAACATGTATAAACCTGGGACGAGGAAGCTGCCTCAAGTGAAGGAAAAGCTTGCACTCTGGGACTACCAAGGACCATCAACGGGTGAAGGCATCAGTCTCTGGATGAGCAAGACAGTCATGTCAGATTAGTTCACGTTCATTACTGATTCCTGGTGACAGCCACACTTTACATCAATGACAGTCAAAATCAGGTACTTCTTCCTCCCTCTCAGAAGGTGGGAGCCACTGCTTCATGGCACTCCCTCTTACACCTAGCTCTCTGCCTGGCTTGGGATTTAGCATGCTCAGTTTGAATCTCTGAGAAGCTGATTATTCTGTTTGTAGTTAGTTCAGGACCTTATTTTCTCCTCTTACATGTTCCATGGTCTTGCCTGTTTTCATCTCATGCCTCCTTTACAGTTCTCACAGATGGCACCAAAAAGGCAAGGTCTAAAGTTCATATATGTTTGAGAGAAAACGTACCAAAATGAGATACCAAGATGAATTCTGGTGGTAAACTTTACATTTTCTTTATCCCAATTCCTCTTTGTTAGTTATATACAGGCAAGTAGCTTAAATCCCATGGGGAAATTGTTTGCCTGTTGGTTAGGGTCTGTCCTGACTGCCTCTGCAGTCTGATTTCAGAGGAGTGGGCACATACAGAATGCAATCTCCTCTGGTCCCCAATATCACAACCGTCTAATGACCAAGAGGTTAGGGAAGAAAGGGAGAGGAGATCAGGGACGCAGAAAGAGATGAGGAGAGAGAAGGAGCCTGTCAGTCTAAGCTGAGAAATAAATGGAAGAGGCATTGGAAAATGCTGGGATAATGTTGTAATAAATCACTACTTCTTAGCAGTCTAACAGAACAGTATCCCACCAAGAGCCAGTAGGATTTGAGGAAAAATATCAATCTTCAGCAAGCTTTATCCTTTTGAGCTCAAATCAGTGGGCATCATTATGTCTGATCAATCATTAGTCCAGGACAGCCTGAGTTACAGCTGTACTGCCATAATGTTGGATGCACTGCTCAGTGTGCAGGCGTTAGAAAATGGTTCCCAGAGCACAGACCTAAACGTGGGTGTCCTGTAGACACCACCAGGAGCCTGTCATGAAATCTGAGCTCCCATTGTGCTTAGTTGCGAATTCCATTACCCTAACATGGCCCTGAACCACATAGGTTATCCTGGATTTTTCTTGATTATTTGTAGTTTTCTATATGTCAAAATAATAAGATAAGGTATTAATGTATCCCAGTATCTCTAAGACATTGTAAGTAAAAGGAAATTGCTTTTAGCCTGTGACTCAAAATAATTCCAAATTTGAACTGGGGAATTGGCTCAGTGGTTAAGAGCAATTATTGTTCTTAAGGACCCAGGTACAATTCCCAGCACCCACCTGCTGGTTCACAACTGTCTGTAACTCCAAAATCAGGGGATCTCATGTCCTCTTCTGGCTCCTTTGGGCACCAGGCATGCAGTTGGTACACATACACACATGCAGGCAAAACATTCATATACATAAAATAATAAAAAACGTAAATCTTTAAAAACTTTTAAAAATAAAAAAAAAATCTTTAAAAAAAATTCCAAATTGGTTTAGATACTTTTTTTTTTTTTTTTCTGAGACAGAGTTTCTCTGTGTAGTTTTGGTGCCTGTCCTAGATCTCGCTCTATAGACCAGGGTGGCCTCAAACTCACAGAGATCTACCTGGCTCTGCCTCCCGAGTGCTGGGATCAAAGGAGTGCACCACCACCATCCAGCTGGTTTAGATTCTTAAAAAAAAAAAAATTGTTCAGGGATATTTCTTACAGGTCTTTAGCATCTGAATCTTTATTTGCAACAGAACTTGCCAACAAATAATTTTGGTTACATGCTTTGGTTTTGTTGACCTTGATTTGTTACTTTTCAAAATAAGTCATTGACAAAGCATACATATTATGGCTTCCAGTTCTGTGTTTTCATGAGATTTCTGTGTGTACAAACATTCATGTCTCTGTGTCTGTATATGCTTCTTGAGCATTTCATTGACTCCTTTTCTTCTGTTTGTTTGTCCTATTCCACTTTGTTTTATCTTATTTTACTTTTTTATTACTGTTTAGATGCTTGTTTGTTTTCTAATGAGAGAAATAAGGGGTGTAGATCTGAATGGGGGTGGGGTGTGGGGTGGGAGGACCTGGGAGGAGTTGGGGGAGGGTCGGCTGTAATCAGAATGCATTATATGGGAAAAATCTATTTCCAATAATTTTTTTAAAAATCAGTTATTGACACAATAATAGGCGTGAGATTTTGGAGTGAGAGCTGGTTTTAAATAATCAGATGAAATTAACATACTATAAAAACAACCATTTAAAAGTAAAGGCTTCTGGGGCTTTAAGACGGTTCAGTGATTCATAGCACTGGCTTGCTCTTCCAGAGAACCCAGCTTCTGAACTGCGCAGGCACCCCAGGCAGATTATGTGCACACACACACACACACACACACACACACACACACACACACACACACACCCCACTTATTGAAGGCGCTCTGGCCAACTTTGGCGGGCGAGCATGGCTCTGGCAGTACTTGCTCTTCTCTCCAGTACCCTCTGCCTTGCTAAAAAAACCTGTTAGATCATATTCCTAAAGGTAGCCCCCCAAGGTCTATTCCCTTATTTGGCCACATCCTCATCCTGAGGTTGACTACTAAGGTCCAGCTATCAAAGTATTGAAGTCCAGCAATCAAAAGTTCCTTTTGACTCACCTAATTAGCATGCCCATTTAAAATTAAACACCTCATCCTAACACCGGGTTTGCCTCTGTACGTTATAAACTGCCATTTTCCTATGGGCCATATCTGTCTCCCCTCTACCCAGAGGCAATCCTTTGTCCCACTCCAAGACAAATATTCCTGCTCCCTCTCCCTTGTTCCCTTCCCCTGCTCCATTGTCCTCTATCTCCTGTCCTTGTCTCTTATTCCCTGCCCTTCATCCTCTGAGGCAAATAAATCTCCTTTGGGCTGAGTATTTGGTCTTGGGGGGTCCTGAGCCGATATTTTTCCTTTCACCCATATGCACAAAATGAAAACAAATGCATTTTTAAAAGAAATAGATATCTCAGTGGAAATTAGTGTTTTCACAGTCCATACAAGCACAGCCAAGGAATTTCTACCATCCCAAAAGTTAGCACTGTAACCATTATGCAGTTAAGCACCCCTTCCTAGCCCCTTGCAAATAGAAATCGTCTTCATCTCCGGATTGTTCTCATGTGGATGGATTCATGTATATATCACCTTTGTACCTTTCTTCTTTCACCGAGCATAATGTTTTTGAAGGTTATTCATGTTGTAAATGTACCAGAATGCTCCACTTTTATGGTCAAATAGTATTCTGCTGTGTGTGCATACCATTATTGTATACAGTTGTTTGTGCATGTCTTTCAGTTTTTGTCAGTGGGGCTACTGTGGACATCATGACCATGGATGTACCTTTCTCTAACTGACATCCGTTTTCAGTTATTTTGGACAGCTACCTAGGCATGGAACAGCTGGGCACATGGTGATTTTATAGTCTGTGGTTAAAGAGCTGCTGCACTTTCCCAGGCCAGTGGCTCCATTTCATATTTCCACAGACAGGTGTCAGACCCCAAGTTCTTCACAGTCTCAACAGCAGGTTTCAAAAATTGATTATCTAATCTGTTTGTTCCTTGGCAACTTCATACATTTTGACAGTTTCCACTCCCATTACCCTCTCTCATTCCTTTTCTTCTTCTGAAGTCCTCCTTCTACTTTCATGGTGTGTGTGTGTGTGTGTGTGTGTGTGTGTGTGTGTGTGTGTGTGTGTGTTTAACTAGGGCTGACCACACGAGCATGGGTGTAGGGTTATTTATTGGAGCATGGACAATTTATCAGTGCCTACACCACTCTGCCTCCCCTAGCAACCATTAGCTGACAATGTCCCTCAGGAGGGATGGGACCTCATGTGCCCCTCTGTCATCAATTATGAAATGTTGATGGGTCCAGTCTTGTGTACGTTAACATTGTGGCTGTGAATCCATGAATATCACATACATATTTGTAGTTGGGTTTTTCTTTGGGCTGTCAGTTCACAAATAATGACACAGAGACTTATTATTAATTATGAAAGCTCGGCCTTAGCTTAGGCTTGTTCCTAACTAGCTCTTATTAGTTAAATTAACCCATAGTTTTTAATCTATCCTCTTCCACAAGGCTCATTACCTCATCTCCGTATGGTCCATCCTGCCTCCTCTGCGCCTGGCTCGTGATTCCGTTTTTCTTCTTCCCAGAGTTCTCTCTGTCCCTGGAAGTCCCACTTAAGCTCTTCCTGCCTAGCTATTGGCCATTCAGCTGTTTATTAAACCAATTAGAAGGCACCTTGACAAAGACACATCTTTATAGTGTAAACAAACATTCTGCAACACATGTCATATTTATGTGGGAAGGAATGCCTCTCTATCCTCTTATATCCTTTGGCTCTTAGGTTGTTTCCTACCCATCTTTCCTCATGTTCTCTTAGGGACAGTGTGAGGTAGCCATTGTTTCACTTTTAAGCCATCTAATAAAACCTCATTTCATCATTTAAGCCAATCTAATAAAACCCCTTTCACTGTATATTCATTTTATAGGTTCTATTGCTCTAACAGACCCTCTCTGATATAGAAGGTATCCCATACCTGGCTGCGTGATTTCTCTTTCATATTTCAGTCCAATCATGTAAGAAGAATTTGACCTAAGGACTGACTTATGTTGATCAAGAACACATAAAAACCTTACAGAGCCCTCTTTGGCTGATGATTCCAAGTGATGTTTTAGTTTACTAATGAAGTCACAGGTTCCACTGATTTATTCATGAAATCATACATTCTATTAATTTGGAGACCCAGACTGCAGAGTCATAGAGCTAAAAGGAAGAAGAGCTTTTGTTCTTCACTTCATTTCTTCCCCTCTGGGGAGCGAGGTCCATTACACAGACCCCAGGGCATCCCCCACCTTCCTGCCCTGCTCTGTACCTCTTGAATGCAGCACCATGCCTGTCCTGAATGGCCTGCAACTGTGGCAACCATTCCTGTGGATTCTGAGGTTCTGGGATCATCGGTAAAACAAACACAAGAGAAGACATTTTCCTAGGAATGATACCTCTCTCTCTTGTGTGCTCCCTCCAAACCTGAAGTCCTTGTGTGCCTCACCATGTTTCCTGTGCAGGCTGGTGGAATGGGACCCAGTGAGGAGCTATACCATCAGGTGCTTCTCTGTCCAAGGACTTTCTATCTTGCCTCAGCTGTCATTTCCTGAGTTTATTGCATCGAGTTAATTCCCCTCCCTTACTTCAGTGCTGCTCGTGAGCATTAGTTTTGATGAAAAAAAATGGATTCAAGCAGTGATTCAATAAAAGCACCCGTTCTCTCCCTACATTCAAGTACTTTTAGAGGTAGTCTCTTCATCGTCTGTAACCATAAGGCTCATCCACACATACATTCATTACTCATTCATCAGATACCAAATAAATACGGCTCTGCCTCTTTCCTTACTATATTAAAAACATTAGGTATACTTTGAGATGTGTTTAACTACTTTATACATTACAGACACAACATATTTCCTCATTTAAAATATAATATGCATTTTATATATAGATAACTTTCATATGGTTTTAGTTTTTCAAGATCTCACTTAATAAATTTATTTTAGGCATGGAAACACAGTTTACCAAGATTTTATAATGGAGTTCCAATAGCATTTCAACTTCATCTAGGTTTAATAAAGTGAGAAAAAGGAGAATCCAAGACAGATGGAAAGAAATGCAATGCAATGGTAATGGAAATTTAAAACGAAACAGATAAGAAGAGAAGCAGAAACATGGGCAAATCCTATTACAGGACTCCGCACATCACATTCTACACTTTTGGTCTGCTGCTTCTCTTGGATATGACAAACATCCCTTTGTCTGCTGGCCCTTGACCTGCCCCTGGTCCCACTCTGAGGGAATGCAGTAGAGAGAGCAATTGTCTCAGAGTTAAAAACATGCTTGCTGTAGTTGATGTCCTTCCAGCACATTTGAGTCAAGTTGTAGTGATAGTCATAAAGGTCGCTTCCGGTCCTCAGATTCAATAAACACTTGAGAAATTTTCTCTTTTGAACTCAACGTCATATGAGAATTTGGATTAGTTATGAATTGAAAGAAAATGCCTTTTCTTAATTTCAATGTCATTATCATCTTTTGAGACACCACAGAGTGCAGGTGATGATGTAAGCACCAAAGGGATGGAGAACTCGATGAAGAACTCAAAAATTCAATGGGAGCATGAGAGGCTTGCTAAAGTCTTGAACCTAAAGCAGATGTGTGCAAATATGAGATGGTGACCAAAAGTGATTAACTCTGGGGGAAGCAGCCACAGCTCAGTTTCCTGATTACTTACAGCAGAATCATTAATGTAGATATGTTATTGAGAGAAACTCAGCAGTCCTCTGAACTGAAGAAGACTTTGTTGCAATGAATATTGTAAAGACAAGAACAGAAATACAACTTACTTATTGCATAGGGAGTCATAGTGGCTTAAGGTCATGGGGTGTCCTTAGGACTGTGCCACTAAAAACACTCAAGACCCAAGATCTCACAACAGAATGGATCTCTGCCCTGTCATTCAACTCCAAATTCTCAGTAATGAGTAGGTTTGCTTGGCTTGGGTCACGTGTTCAATCACTGTGTTCTTATTGCCAGAAATGAGAAGTGTGGAAAGATTGACGGATGAAAAAAATCTGGGACTGGATTTGACAGTCCCATAAGGACCATTTGTACTGTCAAATGATGGCCCATAGAAAGAAAGGTACTTGACAGGCAAAATCTACAGTTTTCTACAAGTGCCTCTTAAGGAGACCTGGGGAGGTTTTGGGGATGGAAAATGTCAAGATAGGCCTTGATAAATAGAAAGGAGTTTGAACAGTGAATTGGGGACAGCAGGAGAAAGAACATTTTTTGAAAAGATATTTATTTTGAAATTAAAATATAAATATATAACTTCTCCCTTTCCTCTCCTCCTTCCCATCCCTCCCATAAACTCCTGCTGTCTCTCAAATTTGTGGCCTCTATTTCTTTAATTGTTGTTATACATCAATAAGGCAGTTCCACAGAGTCTGTCCAATAGTCAAAAGGGATTTATTCTGTGTTAACTCTCAATAAGCATAAGGGAGTTGGTCCCAGGATCCAGGAGGGGTGGGGCGCAGTCCAAAGAAGTTCTCTGGAGAACTCTGCCTTGATCAGCAGCACCAGCACCCAGCATCCAAGACCACAAGGTAGCCAAGAGAGCTAGCATGTACACATCCCAGGTCTTAAGGGGGTCCTTCCTCTGCCACAGGGGTTGGGGGAGGACGGGTACCTAGCAGTTAGCTGCTGCCCACTGGGGTCGGTGCTTCAGGGGTAAAACGCAGACAACCACCCCTACAATACATATTTGTATTCCTAAATACATGAAAACACCCTGCTCTTTCTGTATCATGTTATCTGTGTATGATTTCAGAGCTGACCACTTGGTATTGGATAACCAATTTGGGGATTCTTTCATGGGGGAAGACTATTTCTCCTGCTTTCATCATTCTTTAGTTGCCTGTAGTTCTTTGTCTGAGCTTGAGACCACATGAACTTCCCCCCTTTTGTGTTAGCATGTCTATTGATGCTGTCCTTGTTGGGAGTCTTGCTGAGGCAGCCATGTTGATGCGACTTCATGGGTGGTGTTTCTCTATCATGAGAAAGGGCATTATTTTCAGAGAGAACAACTTGAGCAAAGGTATGGAAAAGGGAGCTCCTCGTGATCTGGGAGGGGAGAGAGGTCTAGCATGTCTGGCTTGTGAGGATGCAGAGTTGGTAAAATGGAAGGATGATGGACTGATGGAGTGTGGCATCCAAGTTCCACGTCACTGCACAGGGTGACAAAGATTTTTGGATGCAATAGGTACAAATGCTTTTTATGTAGACTAGAAAATACTGATGTGTTCTAAGGGGTTTTGCAATCTATGAATTATTTTTATATTTTCAGGAAATAGTATTCTTCAGTAAATTGGGTTCCATCCTTAGATTAGCTTTCTCTGCAGTTTCACTATGTGCAAAATGAGATACATAAGTAGAAAACCTGACCATAAAATTCTGCAATTCCCCAGATGTAAACTTCAATGTGATATATGCACCACAACGATAGCAACACCCAGATGTGCTGATTTATAGCTTCTATTTCTAAAAGACATTTTCAAATAAATCAATCCATTTTCCAGGGATAAAAGTGTTTTTATCTGTTTACTTTTAAGCATCTAATATTATGTCAGTCATTTGTAGACACTTGTCCCCACTAACCCAACCCTGAGATAAAGGTTTGCTTATCATCATTCTGTATAGGAGAAAAAACAAAACAAAACAAAACAAAAAACAAAAAACAGGAGGGCTTAGAAAAGCCACTGGCTTCTCAGGGCCAAGTGGCTGGAGTGTGAGGCAAAGTCAGGCAGGATTCAACACTGGATCAAGCTGATTCTAGAGCGAGGGTTTCCTCCTTGGTGCTACAACTCCTCTACTTCCCTCACCTGACACAGCCATATCATCACCCTCCCAAGGTCCCAGAGAGAATGGCATGGCCAGATAAATACAGCTTGATTTGAATATGGGGCGGGGTGAGACAGCTGAGAGATGGGTGCTTTTGATTCTGAACATTTGAAGGACAGAGCTAGAATTTATTCAGTGCTAATTTCTAACCCGGAACCATTATATTGCATTTGATCCTTGTTAGGTGAGAATTATTCTGCTCATTTTGAAAAAAAAAAAAAAAGAAAGAAAAAGATTCATAGGCATTATAATTATCCAAAGCAAGTGACGGGGATAGTCATTATCCAGTCATTTGCTCAAGGTACTTACTGAGAATTCCCAGTCTCCAAGACACTTGTGTAAGCGAAGCCCTCACAGAACTCACATCCTAGGGTAGGGAAAGAGGAAATGTGTGCAAGAAAAAAAAAAAAAAAACTTAATTAAAAGCCGAATGGCAAATTAGGAAGGGAAGTCACAAGTGTTTTGGGGGAAGAAGTAAAGTAGGATAGCCTGAAAAATGAATTTTAATAAGATAGTTTCATCACAGAGTGCAAAGATTTGTAAGGTGATTTGTCAAAGAATAATCTAGCCTTTACTCATAGGCTCATTGAGTTCAGGGGATTCTATTTTGTTCAGTTTCTTCAAGTAAACTGACCTTCCCTTCATGGAAATGTCAAGAAAGCTGCTCCACCCCGCCCCCCACCCTTCCTCTCAGCCAGGCTGGTGGAAAACTTACCTGGAATCCTTTCTTCAGTGACTACACGTGAGAGGTCATTTCATGAATCAGAAGAGGCAAGAGCCTGGGAACATTGATGCCAGGGATCTAATCCCAGGTGTGCCATTAAGTACAATTTGACCTTGAGAAATCCTTCCTCCTCTGTGGGCTTGTTTCCTTGGCTGAGAAGCCATGTTGGCATCTAAGCGCTACCCTAGGGGCTATACAATTCTGCTGGAAGTTTCCATGGTGTCCCAGGTAGAATTGTTGTGACAGAGGGATGAGCTCAGTTGGAGAAATCTACCTTGTCCGATTTTGTGAGGAATTTCAGCACCAAACCTCTCTCTCAAACTTACCTGCAAATATCAGCCACCAGGTCAGTGCCCTGCTCTGTTTTGGATCAAGTCAGGAGCAGGTGCCCTGCGGCAGACTGTGCCAGCTCCAGGACTCACTTGCAAGGGTAGCTCAAGGTGTTGGAACCACTCTGCAGAGCCCCATATGGCTTGGGACCTGGTTACCTTAGCAATCAGTTCCCTCCCTATGCATGTCAATTACCAGGCAATTAAAACTCGTGACTATTCTGGCTCTTAGTTCCAGGGTCACAGTACCAGCGAGGGAGAGGCAGGGAGGGTTTCATTCTTTTACTTCACCTTTATTTCAAAGGTCCATTATATTTAAACAACTTTAACTCGTGCTTTCAGCTCTGAAACCTCTCCTACCATGGGAGTTGTAGGAGAGAGGTGTATTTGATCTTTTTGTCAGTTGATTTGTACATTTGTCATGTCGCTTTTCTTTTCTTTTAATAATTAGAAGCCCTTTAATGCTTCTCGTCACAGACAGAGACACATTGGGAATATCCGCCTCACTGTTTCCAAACCCCCTGTTACACAGACTCACTCAGTTCCTGTTCAGTCTTGTTTCCTTTCAAACACTCACTATTTGCTTTTTGGTGAGAGACAGGATTTTGATACGTAACCCTGGCCATACTTAAATCCCTATGATGCCCCTGCCTCAGCTCTCCCACCACACATGGCACAATCTACTAACTTCCTATCTAAATTTTGGTCTTCTGTTCACAAGTCTAAATTGACTTGTTCTAGAAAGCCTGCTTATTGTCGCTGTCACGGTCATGTCAGTCTTGCCCCCCCCCCCATGAATTATAGGTGTAGCTAGAATTAGAACAAGTTCACTTTCCACATATTCATGCTAATTATGCTAATCAATTTTTCTTCCAACTCCTTGAGGTAGAAGTCGCAATTACAATTTTTTTCAGTCTCTACCTGGCACAGGGATGTTCATCACTGAGGTCTATTTAATGGGGAGCTTAGGAAGTGCTACCATTATATTTAATTTGACAAAGATGGACATTTGGGCATTGGGGATAGAACATTTATAATTATGTAATCTTCCAACCTTAAAGCACCAGGGACCTTCATGATTAATATACTGATTTCTTCCTGTTATAGACAAGAAACCCTGGGGGGAATGGGAACAGTAACCTGCTGAAAGTTAAATCATCAATAAATGAAAAGCATGGGCCCAAGCTCAAGTCTCAGCCTTGCAAGCCATGCTCTTCTAACTCCCAGCAGTTTGAACCTTTTTCGCTATGACACATTTGATGGATGATGTGCACCTGACTGGGGCTCTCTGTGGGTTCAGCTGGGCACTTGTGCAGTTGCTGGAAAGGATAACACATCGTGGTCTCCACTTCTACCCCTCAAGAGGGCCAGCATAATGCAAAGGAAGCGTATTAAGATATCTGTTGCCTTGCCTCTTCTCTTAGTTTTGAAGAGTTGCAGAAATCTGTGCTTTAAATATTATTAGCAACAGAATGACTCAGCAATCCCACTATTGAGATCTATCCAAAGGATATGACATTGGTGTATCAAGGAGATATCTGCCTGCCTGTGTTACTATACAGCACTACTCACAACAGCCACGGTCTAGAACCAACCCTCCTAAGTGTTCACCACTGTATAAAGGAAATATGGTGTGTGTGTGTGTGTGTGTGTGTACACAACAGAATGCTGTCCCATCTTTAAAAAAGGAGGAAACTGACTGAAGCAACAGAGATGAACCTGAAGAATGCTATGCTAAGTACAATAAAGCCAGATACAGAGACAACAATATCACATGACCTCACAGGAGGAAATCCAAATGAGTTGTAGTGAAGTAGAGAGTAGAATTGTGCTTATCAGGCACTGGGGTAGATGCAGTTGGGAGATGTATACAAGGAAAGTAAGTTCAGGAGACCTATGGTGACCAGTTAACCACAGTATATAGTATATTTGGGGAGGAGGTGGTGGCGCACGCCTTTAATCCCAGCACTCATGAGGCAGAGTCAGGCGGATCTCTGTGAGTTCGAGCCCAGCCTGGTCTACAGAGAGAGTTCCAGAAAAGGCTCCAAAGCTACACAGAGAAACCCTGTCTCGAAAAACAAAACAAAAACAAAAACAAAAAACAACAACAACAAAAAAAAAAAAACAAAAAACAAACATACAAAAGAAGAATTGAACCAAGGCCTTGTACACAGTAGGCAAGCGCTCTATCACTGAGTCACACTCCTAGCCCCATAAGGGATTTTTGGAAATTTCTTACAGTAGAATTTTAGTGTCTTGTCACACGATTGGATAAGTATGTGAAGTAATGTATGCCTTTTACTGGATAATTTAGCCACTGTACCATGTACACACGTTTCAAAATACCATATCAAACATGAATAATGTTTATGACTTTTACTTTTTGATGAAAAGCAAATTTCCATTGTGTCCATATAAAGTGCACTATAAAATACGTTGTGATGAGGAAAACTGCCACCTTGTGAGCATTTGGTAACAAGGACCAAACACTGTTAAACTTCCATTTTTGCTGTCGGGGCCGGGGCTTTGAGAAGGTTCAGGTTGGGCTACCCCTGGCGCTTACAGAGGATGTGGACATTTTGAAGCACAGAACAGCTTAGAAGGATGGGGTTGCTGGGGCGGGAGAGGCTGAGGAGGGCGAGCGCGGGCCGGGGTCAGATGGTAGGGCTGTGGTGGAAGGGTCTCAGAAGCAGCAAAGATGGAGAGCGAATGGCGGGGGAAGGAGAGAGAAGGTTGCCACGGCGGAGATACACGGGGAGGGAAACCGGAAATCACCGCTGGGTGGGACATGGTTATAAAGGCAAACAGTACATTTCTGTTCAAGGGATAGGATTGGAAGCGTGAGTGTGAGGCAAGGGATGGAACGGGGGAGGGCAACTTATACAGAGTATAGAACGAGCTAGTTTCCATCTTAGAAACTTTTAAACTCTTCCTCGTTGAAGAGGCAGGAAGAGGGTTGCGCAAGTGGCTGGGGAGCAGAATGGACAGGAAGAGGCTCCGCAAGGGCTCTCCTGAGTTGCGCATCTTGCCGTGTGGTGGTTGTATTTGTGACTATAATGGAGTCCTTGAGGCGCCACTGTCTCTGGTGGATGACTGTATTTTTCCCATCCAAGTAAGAGACAGAAGCTACAAAACTGCTCACGTGACCACGCCTATTATGAGATTTCAAAAGCTTCATAGGAATCTCTTTGTGAAGCAATATTCAATTATTAGTGTCTCAACAGTAAAATATACATTAAACGTTTAAATGACTCTATGCCTCAGTTGCACCACCTGTTAAAGCAGATAATAGTAGTTTTATTATAGTGTTAGATAATTATGTCATTATGAATAATAGTGCTTATGTAAGAGGATTATGGTGAGTAAGTAGCTGTCTGTAGGGAGAACAGTGCTTCACAATGAATGTTATATTGACTATTGAATAAATAAAACAAGACAGTAGGGGACCCATGGATTGTCGGCATCGTAGGAGGATACGTTCCCTTTAAGAAATACAACTGGTTCTCAAGCAGGGAAATGATTCACCTGCTATTGCAGATGGATAAAATGGGGCCCTCGGAAACAGAAGGTCATCTGAGTCCTAACCAAGGATTCTTCTCACTAAGAAACACACAACTGAGAACACTGTAGAGACTCACCAATTCTAGCTTTGATGTCGAAGGGGCTCATCAGTCCCCACAGGCTTTGTCTTGTCCATCTCTCTATTCCCAGTGACAACCTGGATGAACTGTATGCAGACGGCCCTACATGCATTCACTCAGCAAATGGACTTGTGGAATGCGTTAAGTCATCATGGCTGCATGAAAAGAATTGTTTCTTAGAATGGATAAAGTAGGATTATGCTGAATGATGAGGGATGTTTTAGATGTGACAATTTTCCCCAATGTCTTTTAAATCCTGTATCCAAAAATAATCCATATCTTTGTGTCTGTCATCTCTCAGGTAATGCTTATTTTTAAGCAATTATGAGGCCGAGCACTGAGCTATCTATCGCCTGGCCCCTGGTGCCGGGGTAAGTTGCACTCCTTTCTCCTCCCAGCATGTCGGCGGGCAGCACTGTTGAGAACTGCCTCGCCTTGCAGAAAGGGCTGTGAGGCAGAGAGTTGCCCCACTTGCTGGCCATGTTTCATTTAATAGTAGTCGATGTCTCAATATCAATTAAAGGTCATCAGCCACGCAGAGTTTCTCGATCCCTGCTGTCCCCCACTGCTCCCTGGGTTTTAAGAGCTTTGCTTCCCGTCAGCGCTATTTTTGTTCAATTGGATCCTGTTGGGGATTTTTTTTTTTATGCACTTTTCCTGTTTATTTTTCTTCCTGTTTCTCAAGACAGGAATCAAAAGATAAGGATGAACCATTGTGCAGTGATCTTTACAGAATGAGTATTAAGTCATCGTAAAGGTTGTCCTTCCTGCAATACCCTCATCACACAGCATTTAGGGGCCAATGGCCAGAGACTGGGAAGTGCTTTGAGGTTTGGGGGCTACCAGAACCCCACCTCACTCCACCCCTGCATGCTTCTGCCCTTTATCACTGGTGTTTTCTTCACAGGAAGCGTGACTTCCCTAAGTCTTTGACCCTTGGTCACGTGTCTCGTCGTGCATCATTTAGCTCTGTGGTCATAGGCAGTTACTTCTGCTCCGCCCATGGAAAGCATTCGGTGGCTCAGCAGTCAGGGAGGGAGTTGAAAAGATGAGATCAAGAAGGCAGAGAAGTCACTAGCACTAGTGGTTACACCAGAGTGTTGATGGCGGGCAGCTCACTGCCCTCATGGGGTCCTGGTGAAAGAGGTTCTTCCACTCACCACATCTCAGGCCCATGACTTGATTCACAGCTGTTCCTCACCCATAGGTTTCTCTTGTGGCACTGGAGATACCAGGGCTTCGTGTGAGGTTCCCAAGTACGCCATCTTTGATCCCCTGCCTTCATGACTCTCTATTTCAGGATTTCACAGGTGGGTCCTCTTGCAGCCTGCTATCCGAGTTCCTTAAACTCTTGGCTGTTTGTATTGCACCCACCTGGATGGATCATTATCTCACCATGTCAGCCTTAATATTTCACACTCCAACCTTTACCATTTATGATTTGTACCCGACTTCTTCAAAGGAACTGAAAAAAATCTGACAAAATCCCCATCCCATCAAGATCAAGGATCACCAATCCTTGCATTTTGGGGCTTTTCTGTATCTCATATCCTCTCCATGTTACTCAGCTCAGTTTCTAATATGTATCATTAGAGTCATCCCTTCCACAACACCTTCAAGTCTATTTTTTTCCCTTTTCTTAATCAACTTTGGCTGAAAGGCCTCAAGTCTAATTTGATCCCACAGTCAGTCTACTTTGGGACAACCCAAGGACCACAAGTATGACTGGAGAACAATCACCAAAAAAGCCAGGATGATGGTGTAAGCCTTTAATCCCAGCACATGGGAGGTAGAAGCAGGAAAGTCAGGGGTCTATCCCTGTCTATATAGTATGTTCCTGGTCAGCCTGGGCTACATAAGTTCTTGTTTCTAAAACAGACCCTTCCACACCCATGGAAAATAATAACTAAGCATGTTGTCTGGTCTTGATGAAAATTCATGACCATGACTGGGTTCTGCAGGGTCTGTCAGACAATCTGGAAATACTGCCACGCCTCCTTTGTTTATCGAATCTCTCATTTGCTTGTTTCCCACTCTCACCTGTCCCCTCAAATCTCCAGAGAAGTTTGAGCTGATGGTTTTGCTTCTTATTAAGGGGTACAAGCCTGGGGAGGAAGGAACCTTCCCATCTCTACTTCTGTGTGTGGCATTTCACCTGCCTTAAGGCTGAGCTTTTTCCTATTCTTTTATTTTCTTCTTAATTTTTTCCATTTTTCTTCCTTTTTTCTTTCTCATTCCCTCTCTCTTTTTCCTCCTCCCTCTTCTCTTTGCAGTGTTGGAGATTGAACTTGGGGCCTTGCACATGCCAGCAAGGACAGCTTTACCTCCCCGCTGAGGACAGGAGGTAGGGTCTCCTATGGCCCTTGGTCTGGCATGGTACTTGCTATGTAGATGAGGTTGATCTTGAGCTGGTAACAATCCTCTCATCTCAGTCTTCTGAGAGTGGGGACTACAGGCATGTGCCATCACTTCTGGACTTTTTTCTCACTTACACAACTAAAACTGCATCTCTCCAGGGCTTCTCCTTTCTTCTAACGCCATCAGCATCCACCTTCACATAAGCACGAGAAGACGGTTCAATACTTCTTCACCAAACATCTCTTGACCATCGCTGAATGTGCCTTTTCTGTCCAGTTTCACAGCAAAAGTTTCCACGTTTTGTTTACTAGTTGTCTCTGATTTCTGTCATCCAATTTTGGCACAGCCATATCTGAATGGAACGGCAGAAGTCATAAAGCCAGCACAGCTGCTTGACAAAGATCCAGCAAAGCTGAGCCACATGATGGCTGCCATGCCACCTTTGGTTTTCATCTCCACCTGTTACATACTTGGAGGACTTTTAATATTTGTACAATTTGGGGATGTTGGATTGACGGAAAATTCCTTATGAATCATTTATGCCTTCTCCCAGGAATGCTGCTTCTAAGCTTACCCAGGAAAGTCCTGAACATACTATCCCCCCTACCCCCACACACTTTGGGGGAGATATCCTTATCTACTTGAAGGTCTTCCTTATGCCTTGGAGGTTGTGACACATAAAGAAGAAGCCAAAGGTCTCTTCACGAGGCTATGAGACATTATTGAAACATGTGTCCCTGTACTTACACTGGAACAAGATATTCAAAACAAAGTAAATTCAAAAAGGTCACCAAGATTCGGTGGGATAGAGGAATTGTCCACAGTCCAGATTACAAGCCTGTTCCCACTGTACACTCAGACAATTATGTGGCATACAACTCTGCCCTACATAGAGACATATTGATAAGTAAAGTATGGAGTGGAAAGATGATAAAAGTATGAGGTGTTAGGAGCTCCCTCTCTTAGAAGTTAGCTCATGTAGAGCCACTATAATGTCATATGACCAAGGAACAACGGAATGTCAGGATTAGACATATAGACCAATTCTATAAGGATATAAATGTGAACATTGATTGTATTATGTCAGAATTTGAATAATAATGGCAGAAGCTTTAGCCTGAGGATTTTTTCTGGGCACTCTGACCACTAAGAGTTAATAATACACTGCTTGGAACATGGCAAAATACCCAGGGTGGTTGAAAATTTTGTTTTGGTCTAGTATACTTGAAGCAACCAAAACAACTGGCCTGAGCACAGACTGCCATATGCCTCTAGATTCTCAAAAATTGGGTTATGGGGTTAATGAGTAAGAATGATAACTCTGTTTATTAATGATATCAAAACTTGAGGGGAAATGATTGGAAATGATAACTCTGTTCTGTCATAGTTTATTAATGATGACTAAAAGATGAGCAAAAGGAAGTGAAACACATGTCCAAAGACAAAAATGATATTATCTATGTTTTGGAACATCATAATGTATCCCTACTAACTAAATTCTGTATAAATAAAGAAACACTCTGGCTGCTAGTCAGTCAGGCTGCAAGATTCTCCCGACCACCATGGCCTGGCTCACTTCCTTCTCTGCCAAGTCCTTACATCCTCTGCAGGACCCATCCACCGCTGGAGAATGGCTCCCGGCACAATTTGCTCTTTCATATTCACTGCAGAGTGGGTTTCCCTCTCCTCAACAAAAACAAAACAAAACCTCAACAACTTAGATAGGGAGCAGTGAGCTCCATGCTGTTATGGGGTCTGAAGGACTCATGTGAGCTCTTTGCCCTCTTAATTCCTTCCTTCCCCAAGGTATCCTTTACTTGCCTTCTGGATTATTAGTCTCTCAGTTCCCTTCCTACTTCACTGGACAGTCCTGCCTGGCATTCTTCCTTATCTCTCTATGCTCTGTGTGATGGGCAGCTGGGCATCACTCTGTGTCTGCACCTCTTCCATATTGTCATCCATAGCGTTCCCATTTAGTTTAAAGTCTCTGAGTGCTACCTGTGTACTAATAATTCTAAAATACATAACCCCCTTTAGATTTAAAAGCAATGCCATGGCTGGTTGATATCCAGGGGAGGCCTGCCTTTTTCTGAAGAGAACTGGAGGAGGAGGGGATGGGGCAGGGAAGAGGGGAGGTGGTGAGGAGGGACTGGGGGAAGAAGAGGGAGGAGAAACTGTGATCGAGATATAAAAAATAAATAACTAAAATATAATAAAAATAAAAATAAATATGTTCATGTCAGTGTATAGGTATGTGCATGTGCATACAGGTGCCCATGAAGGCCAGAGTATTTGATATCCCATGGAGCTGGTGTAAGAAGCAGTTGGGAGCTGTCTGACTTCGGTGCTAGGAGGTGAACCTGGGTCATCTGCAACAGCAATATGAGCTCTTAGCCACTAGCTACCTCACCACCCTTGCTCTGTATGCCTTGAGCAGGGTCCTTCAACTGAACATAATATTCAAGGAGCCAATGCCCATTTGGGATCTGCTGGATGTCTAAAGCACTTAAAGTCTCACATGACCCGACTGGACCCTCAGTTTCCTTCATTCCACTGGCCCACCTCTCCTCTGGTCTTTTAGAGCTTGTGGAAATGTTATCTTTCCAGTTGCTCAGGATAGACTCATGCCTGAACCTCTTCTGTATCTCCTGTCTTACCTCCAGGCAATGAACACAATCCTGCATTCAAAACAAACCCAATTTTGACAATCTCAAGACACCCTTTTTTATATCACCACCATTTTTCCTTCTGGTGATTACCATAGACAGATGCTTATCTGGTTTTGTTGTTTGTACCCTTGTATATGTACATCTGTTTTCCTTCTCCTCCTTTTCCTCCTCTTCCTCTTCCCCTCCTCCTCCTCTTCCCCTCCTCCTCCTCTTTTTTCTTTCTTCTCTTTTTTTTTTGAGACAGGGTTTCTCTGTGTAACAGCCCTGGCTGTCCTAGAACTTCCTCTGTACACCAGGCTGCCCTCAAATTCACAGAGATCTCTGCCTCCCAGAGTGCTAGGATTACAGGCGTGCACCGCCACTGCCTGGACATTTTCTTTTTTTTTTTTTTTTTTTTTTTTTTTGGTTTTCCGAGACAGGGTTTCTCTTGTGTAGCTTTGCGCCTTTCCTGGATCTCACTTGGTAGCCCAGGCTGGCCTCGAACTCACAGAGATCCGCCTGCCTCTGCCTCCCGAGTGCTGGGATTAAAGGCGTGCGCCACCACCGCCCGGCTAATTTTCTTCTTTTTTAAACAGCTTCTAACTGGCTTCTCATCTCACACGGCATCATCAGCTCTGGCTCTCATCCTCTCATTTTTGGCCAGCTGTCCTGTCTTTTCCTCCATGGCCTTTTCTCCTCCCTCCCTCCCCACACCCTCCACTCCTGCCTCTGGAATTTGTTTTGTGTGTTGGAATTGAACCCAGGGCCTCATCGTTACTTGACAAACAACTTTATTACTAAGCTAAATTATCAGTCTCAACTGGTTGTTTTTGGAGCATCCAAGGCACACTCTAGCTTCCACACCTTTGCTTTTTAATTTATTCTCAAAACACTGTTTCCTCATGGCTCCCTCCATCACTCTATTTAGATTTTAAGTTAACAGGCAGGGTGTGGGGGTGCATGCCTTTAATCCTGGCACTCAGGAAGGAGGCAGAGGCAGGTGGCTCTCTGTGAGTTTGAGGTCAGCTTGACCTACGTAATGAGTTTCAGGCCAGCCAGGACTGCATAGTGAGGCCCTGTCTCAAACAGACAAACATATACAACAACAAAAACAAAAAAAAAAAATTCATGTTAAATAAACTTTCGTGATTGGGTTCTCTCTGTCAGAGCTACTTGGAGTGGTGCATGTGTGGACATAGACTCACTCCCCAGTCTTGCCCTTAACCTTGCTTTCGTTTTTCCCTGGTATTTATCACTGTATACCACACAATGTGTTCCCTTATTAATGACCTTTTCTCTAACTTTGTTCCTTCTGCACATTGGATACATTTCTATTACCTACAGCAGGGCCTAGAATACAGCAACATCCAATAAATATTTGATGAATAGATGAATGAATGTGGCTAATATAGTCCACGATGTGTATAATTGAATGGTTGTTTGAGTACTTCCAGGCTTTTCCTGGAACCAGGCTTTCTATCCTTGCAGTTCTTCTGGGAGGTGCTCTGGAGGCATCCGTGCATAATGTCATTCCGACCCCACGGCTTCAGCTTTGGGCCAGGATGGAGACCCTCAGCCAATGCTTTCATCCTCGGGAATTTGTTACCGGCATGAACAAAGCCAAGCCTTTTAACAACTCTCTAGCATGTCTTTCCGCAGCTGTTGCAGGTCTTGCTTTCAGCCAAATGGACCAGATGCAGAGGTATCTATCAGAAGAGAGAGCAAAATGTGACCAGAGAAAAGCAGAGGTGACAGATGGCAAGAGAAGCTGTACAGAATTCAATTCCCTGTTACCAGTTGTTCCTCACATCCAACTAGATCCCTGCCCCTCCTGAAACACTGGGAGGCACCAGGGCAGTGTCTGCCATTGATGAGGTTGCTAAACGCTAACTGAAACTGAACCAGCAGTAACCATCCCTGATCTGTTCAGTCTCCAATCCTTTCTAAGAAACCAAATCCAGTTATGTTGCAAAAAGAAAAGTTTTATGAGCATCTGACATCGGACCTCATTTGGCATTGATGGAAGGCAGTATGGTGTGGTTGAGCTAGCCTGAAAGCAGACAGTCCAACCCACTTCTGGTCCAGCATCACTCTGGTTGGTTATCACTCATCTTAAAACCCTGTGATTTCAGTTATAAAATGAAAGGGCCAGGTTGGGTGGCTTGTTTTCCAAATCTAGATTTCACAAGCTGGGCACCAAATGGAGGGATATTCTTTTTCTATTGATAAATAATTCAGGTGTTTAAGCAGTTGTCATGTCATGTGGCTGTAGCAAATGAACGATACCATTTCTGTAGAACGTTCGGCTTCATAAGTCTTAGCAGGAAGAAGATGTGTCTCCCACTATACATGTTAAAAACCCCAACAGTTGTGTTTCCCTTTCTCCTCGGTCTAGAGCCAAGTAACGTGACAGCAGCTGAGGCTATCAGACCCAGCCACCAAGACTGATTTAGGAGCTTGTCATCCAAACAGCAGAGGCAGCCAAGAACCCATTCTAGCTGCAGGTGGCTGCATGCAGCAGCTGCTGCAATGTCATGCTGCACCTGGGATCTCTCAAGTTCAAGCTCAAAGTCCAGTGGTGCCAGCGTGGCGCCCAGTGTTGGTGGAGGGAGCGGGCTGGGAGGGAGCCTCTGCTTCTCCTACTTCCACAGTGAGATAGATGGCTGAGACACCCAGGAATCTTTGCCATCAGCTCCCCCTGTTCTTCAAATTAAAAGCTCTGTTTTGAGAACCAGATTAAACACCCACAGGAGACTCTTAAGACAGTATCCTCACTGGAGTCAGTGTGGAGATGAAGCAAATGTTGCCAAAGGCTCCTTTAGTACCCCCGAGTCTGTCACCGACACAGGAAAAACACAGGAATGACAGAATCAGAGTGGACCTGAGAGACGATGATGCTGGTGTCTCACTTGTAAGGAGCAACAACTGGCAAAGCATCACTCGGGTAGGAACTCCACCCTCTCTAGCACATTACTAGAAGTTTTCTTACTGTCTCAACTGCCTCTAGTTAAAGTTTGTTTACATGTCTTTTTTTCCCCTCAAGTGGAACTGCTTGTTATGAGCCCATGGATTCAATGTTATTCCTTGCCTTCTACGCCGATCCCGATGCTCCAATTATAAGTGGCTTAGCCCAGGCGAGGCATTTAGTCTTCCTGTTCCAGAGAAGGCTGGTGTTTTAGAGCAGGCATCAACGATGCAGAGGGAAAAAGCAGGTCCCATGATCTAGTATCCAAGAACTCTTTCTCCCACGATGTTTTGATCACTTGACCTTATACTTTATTTTAAGTAGCACAGATCTGCAAATTGTGTTTTTTTTCTAGGGAAAACCCCAAACCATCAGGATTATTATTAATGAAAGTGAGCCATTGAGATTATTGTCTGTGAAGCCCAGTGGGGGAAAATCTCAATGATAGATCCTGGCATGCCCACCAAAGTGAGGTGGATTTCTTTCAGCAGCTAGGTTCCACCTCTACTCTAGGAAGTACTTTGCATCCTCCCATTCTATTTAAAACATGTCTGTGACTCACGTAATCTTTAACAATGGCCTGTATGGCATCCTTCAAAGCAAGAACACCAATACCTTTATATATTTGATTAGGTAGTTTATCAGAGCTGCCATTTTTTCTAAGAGTCTCATGGAGTAAGATGGGGAGGAATTATTCTCCTTTTAATAGTCTCTCCATACTTCACATAGTAGATTTGAGGTAATTATTATCTGCCATATGCTGTTCTCGGTATTAGTATAGAGAGAAAAACAGATAAGGTTCTTGTCCATAAAAAGCTTACATGCTGCCGGGGATGGTGGCACACGCCTTTAATCCCAGCACTCGGGAGGCAGAGGCAGGCAGATCTTTGTGAGTTCTAGGCCAGCCTGGTCTACAGAGCAAGATCCAGGAAAGGCGCAAAGCTACACAGAGAAACCCTGTCTCGAAAAACAAACAAAACCAAAACAAACAAACAAACAAACAAGCTTACATGCTATTAGGTGGTAGATTTTGATGTTGGAGACTGTGGTGGTTTGAGTGAGATGTCGCCCTAAGTGTCAATCATTTGAATACTTGATACCCAGTACGGGCTTGCAGGAAGATGTGTACAACTGGAGTCCTGATTTGAGGTTTCAAAAACTCTCTTGCCATTCCTGGGGTGTTCTCTCTACCTCCTGTTGGTGGTTGGTTTGAGATGTGAGCTCTCGGCTGTTCCTGCTGCCATGGCTTTACTCTGCCATCATGGACTCTACCCCTGAAACCTTCATCCCACATTAAATGCTTTCTTCTTGTGTTGGTCATGGTGCTTTTTCACAGCATCAGAAAGTAACTAAGACAGGGGGCATTTTACCAAAACTTTACCGAAATTTACCAAAAACACTCAATCCAACCAATTTCACAACCCCCCCCAAGAGTTCATAGGCTATTGAAACACAGCAAGTAAACAAAAGACAAATGATAATTACAGGTTGTGATTGTTATGAAAGGAAATGGAACCTGGGTGCATAATAGGCATTGATGGGGGCTAAGAGGTGATGATATGAGGAACAGCTTCACTTTCAAGGATGGAGGGAAGCTTCTTCCAGGAGGTGAGAGAACCCCTTCATGTGAAGGATAAATTGTTTCCATCAGAGGATGTCTCTAGCTCAAGGAAGGAACCCAGAGCAAGAAAGGCACTGGAGCATTTGAGCAACAAGAGGCCAGTGTGACTACAGCATTGTGAGGGAGGCACAATAGAGAAACTAAGGCAGAACGTGTTGAGCAGACTCACCCAGTTTCACAGACCTGAGGACACGCCCCCCCCATTTTTTTTTTTAACCTTATGTCTTGCTAGCTGTGACATTCCTTTAGTAGCATGGGTTTTACATTTTCCTTTTACTCCACTCAGTGGTGGCTGGCATAGTCTTTGGCTTAGGCAGCCAGTGACTTGGTTGCTAGAATGGGAGACCTGCATTCATAAGTCATTGAATTTGAGGTAAGTCCAGGAACGTGAAATGGTTTCTATGAACTACTTTCTTCCCAATTTTCAAGGTGAACTAATACATTGAGCCAGTGTCCATTCACCTGGCAATCACCAACAGGAGAACTTTTTGGTTTTATAGTGGCTTTGGAGCTGTTCAATAGAGTGGGGCTGGTTCAATAGCTTCAGCTCTCCCCCATGCCCCCACCCAGGTTTGCACACATCTGCAAAGTACATTAAAATTCATTCACACACAACTGGGAAAGTTTCCTAGAAAGATATTTGTTATTGTATTTTTCATTATACCCACTTATAATTTAGGACTTACAGTTGCTTAGTAATGTGTTACTTTGAGAGGTGAACAAGTCATTGAGTTAGCTAATCAAAACCGAATGCTTCAGGTTTTATACTGTGTTAACACTGACCTAGTACATTCCTGTACTTGTTAGTCTCTTCTTCAACTTGACACATACTAGGGTCACCCTGGAAGAGAGAACCTCAGGTGAGAAGATGACGCCATCAGAATGGACTGTGGACAAATCTGTGGGGCATTTTCTTGATTAATTGGTTGATGGAGGAGAGCCCAGCCCACTGTGGGTGGTGTCACCCCTGGACTGGTGGTCCTGGGAAGTATAAGAATGGTAGAAATGTAAGCCCAGGAGCAAGCTGGTAAGCAGCATTCCTTCATTGTCTCTGATTCAGTTCCTGCCTCCAGGTTCCTGCCCGCTTGAGTTCCTGTCTTGGCTTCACCCAGTGATGGACTGTGATTGGGATACATAAGCCAAATAAACCCTTTCCTCCCTCAAGTTTGTTTTCTTCAGTGTCTGATCACAGCAACAGAATAGACAACTAAAGTAGTTTTCATGGAGTTTTCTACTTTCTCCAGTATGTATGTATTCCTTATGTATTTACGTACATACATATGACTGTATTCACAATATAGTAATAGCTTACTGAGATAAAATGATATGTAATAAGCTACACAGAATTAAAGTCAATAATTGGGTAAATTTGGACACACCATCACATCTATAAACTATCTTCAGGAAGACAATCATTATTCATCATTTTCCATTCTCTTTATCTCTGTTTCAATCCATACGTGTGAACCTTTCTTACTCTCCCCGCCAGCCTTGGGAAGCTTCTCATCTCTATTTATAGCTTGTATTTTCAGGGGCTGAAAAGATGGTTCTACAATTGAGAGTGTTTGGTGCTCTTGGAGAGGACCAGAGTTTGTTTCCCAGCACCCATGTTAGGTAGCTGACAACTGCCTGTCACTCCAATTTCAGGGCATTCAGAGAAGTCCTGTCCTCTGCAGATACCTGCACACACATGGATATATATCTCCTATAATTTCTAAAAAGTAAAAAAAAGTAAAAAATTTTTTTTTGGAATTTCATACAAAGGGAATCTTATAGCATGGACTCTTTTGGGTCTTGCTTATTTCTCTGAATTTTTTTTTATCATATTTGTTTTGAGATTTATTTATAAACATTGCTGGTATGAATGGACAGTTCATTCTGTTGATTTTTGAATAGCATTTCACTATATAGATAGCTCAGTCTGGATCTGGTAAAACAAACAAACAAACAAACAAACAAACAAACCAAGCTTGTTCTAAACATCTACACACATTTTTGCCTGAAATAAATCTTTCATCAATTCTGGGTAAATATGTCGGAGTGTGTTGGCTGGTTTATGTGCTATAGCTTTCTCATATTAAGGAACCAGCATGCTTCATTTTCAGAGTTGTTGGACTATTTCATATTCTTTTAACAGTGAGTGAAAAAAAAAGCTCCATAGCCTTGCCAATATTTGTCAGGTTCAGTCTTTTTATAGCCATTTAAATAGCTGCAGTAATGGTATCGTTGTGGTTTTAATTAGCATTTCCCTAATGACTAATGATATCGAACATTTCTCACCAGATACCTTCTTTGTAAAATTCTTCTATAAATAATCTCTCCATTTAGAAAATAGGGTTATTTATTTCATTAGTCTTAAGTTTGGAGAGGGCTTTTACTTAGTCTGTATACAAATTAGCAATGGGATGGATCAGCAGCTTTAGGAATCAAATGTTTGCTGCTTTTCTCTTAACAATAGTGTCTTTTTAAAATTCTAACTTCATTTTGGTTAGGTCTAGTTTATGAATTTTGGTTTTTTTTTTTTTTAGAGAACCTGCTTCTGATGTATATCAAGGAAATCGTTGCTGGAATTCAAAGCTGTCACTGCATTTTTTTTTCTGAAAGTTTGATAGTTTTAACTTTTACCTTCAGGTCTATCCATTTTGATGTAACTTTTTTAGTGTATTTTTCTATTTTGTCTGGGGATATCCAATTCTTGTACCACTGGTTGGAGAGACCATCTTTTTCTATGAATTACCTTGTCTCCTATGTCAAAAATCAATTGCTCAGAACCACATCTCCTTGATTCCGGACTCTCTACTCTGCCATGCTATTGATTGATCTTTCTACTATGCCTACAGTTTTGATTTTTGTAACTGTAATTTGTTCTGAAGTCAAGTGGTGTAAGGTCAACTTTGCTGCTGGTCAAAGATTTCAACTTTTTATTTAAGCTGCTCAGGTCCTTTGCATTTCCATGAGAGTCAGCATGCCAGTTTTTAAATAAGAAAAATAAACTAATATAAAAAATTCTGCTGGACTATTGATAGAACGTGCATATAATTTATACATCAATTTGGGGAGAATTAACCACTTGAACATATTAATGTTTTAATTACTTGCATCTATTATTTTTCTCAGTAATATTTTATATTTTCTATGGTAAAAGTTTTGAATATTTTGATTAAGAATTTTTTTCATCTGTTTTACACACTAATTAAAGATCCCCCTCTTTCCTCCTCTCGTCTCCAGCCTACCCCCCAACTCAACCCCTACTGCCACCCACAAAAAGGCAAGGCCTCCCATGGGGAGGCACATCCAATAGAGGCAAGTCTAAGCTCTTCCCACAGCCTCAAGGCTGCACGAGGTGTTCTATCATAGGTAGTGGACTCCAAAAAGCCCCCTCATGCACTGGGGATGGATTCTGATTCTATTGCCAGGGGGTCCCCCAAGCAGATCAAGCTACATAATTGTCTCACCATGCAGAGGGCCCAGTCCAGTCCCATGCAGGCTCCACAGCCATTGATCCAACTTTCATGAGTTCCCACTAGTTTGGATTGGTCTTCTCTGCAGGTTTCCCCATCATGATCCTGATGCACTTGCTCATAGAATCTCTCTCTTCTACTGGATTCCTAGAGCTCTGCCTGGTGTTTGGCTGTGGATCTCTGCAACTGCCTCCATTAGTCGTTGGAGGAAAGTTCTGTGATGACAGTTAGGTATTCACTGATTTGATCACTGGGGCAAGCCAGTTGAGTTCAGGCACCCTCTCCACTATTTCTAGTAGTCCAAGCTGGAGTCATCCTTGATGATTCCTGGCAACTTCCCTAGCACCAGGTTTCTCTATATCCCCATGATATCTCCCTCCATCATGGTATCTCTCTCATTGCTTTCCCACTCTATCCCTGTTCCAGCTCGACTATCCCATTCCATTATGTTCTCATTTCCCCATCCTCTACCCTCCATTACTCACCCATCACCCCCAGTTCATTCATGGAGATCTCATCTATTTCCCCTTCCCAGGGTGGTCCATGCATCCCTCTTTGGATCTTCCTTGTTAGCTAGCTTTTCTGGAGTTGTGGGTTGTTGTCTGGTTATCCTTTGCTTTACTTCTAGTATCCACTTATGAGTAGGTACATACCATGCTTGTCCTTTTGAGTCTGGGTTGCCTCACTCAGGATGATATTTTCTAGTTCCATCCATTTGCCTGCAAATTTCATGATGTCATTGTTTTTCTCTGCTGAGTAGTACTCCATTGTGTATGTATACCACATTTTCTTAATCCATTCTTCAGTTGAGGGCCATCTAGGTTGTTTCCAGGTTCTGGCTATTATGAATAATGCTGCTATGAACATAGTTGAGCATGTATCTTTGTGGTATGATTGAGCATTCCTTGGGTATATGCCCAAGAGTGATATAGCTGGGTCTTGAAGAAGATTGATTGCCAATTTTCTGAGAAATCGCCACATTGATTTCCAAAGTGGCTGTACAAGTTTGCACTCCCACCAACAGTGGAGGAGTGTTCCCCTTGCTCCAATCCTCTCCAACATAAGCTGTCTGCAGTGCTTTTGATCTTAGCCATTCCAACAGGTGTAAGATGGTATCTCAGAGTCGTTTTGATTTGCATCTCCCTGATGACTAAGGATGCTGAGCAATTCCTTAAATGTCTTTCAGCCATTTGAAATTCTTTCTTTGAGAATTCTCTGTTTAGCTCTATTTGTTATTTTGATGTCTAGTTTCTTGAATTCTTTACGTATTTTGGAGATCAGCCTTCTGTCAGATGTGGGGTTGGTGAAAATCTTTTCCCTTTCTGTAGGCTGTTGTTTTGTCTTATTTACTGTGTCCTTTGCCTTACAGAAGTTTCCCAGTTTCAGGAGGTCCCATTTATTAATTTTTCCTCTCAGTGTCTGTGCTACTGGTATTATATTTAGGAAATAATCTCCTGTGCCAATTCATTCAAGAGTACTTTCCACTTTCTCTTCTATCAAGTTCAGTGTAACTGGATTTATGTTGAGGTCTTTGATCCACTTGGACTTGAGTTTTATGCATGGTGATAGATATGGATCTATTTGCTACCTTTTATATGTTTAGGTCCAGTTATGCCAGCATCATTTGTTGACGATGCTTTCTTTTTTTCATCGTACAGTTTTGACTTCTTTGTCAAAAATCAGGTGTTCATAGGTGTGTGGGTTAATATCAGGGTCTTCAATTGGATTCCATTGGTCCACATGTATGTTTTTATGCCAATACCAGGTTGGTTTTATTATTATAGCTCTAAAGTAGAGCTTGATGTCAGGGATGGTGATGCTTCCAGAGATGGCTTGTTGTACAGGATTCTTTTAGCTATCCTGGGTTTTCTGTTTTTCCAAATGAAATTGAGTATTGTTCTTTCCAGGTCTGTGAAGAATTGTGTTGGGATTTTGACGGAGACTGCATTGAATCTGTAGATTGCTTTTGGTAAGATTGCCATTTTTACTATGCTAGTCCTACCTATCCATGAGCATAGGAGATCTTTCCATTTTCTGATATCTTCCTCAATTTCTTTCTTCAGGGACTTAAAGTTCTTGTCATACAGGTCTTTCACTTGCTTAGTTAGAGTTATCCCAAGGTATTTTATATTATTTGTGGCTATTGTAAAGGGTGATGTTTCTCTGATTTCTTTCTCAGTCTGTTTATTGTTTGATTATAGATGGTTACTGCTTTTTTTTTTTTTTAGTTACTCTTATATCCTGCCACATTACTGAAGGGATTTATCAGCTGTTAGAGTTCCTTGGTAGAATTTTTGGGGTCACTTATGTGTACTATCATGTCATCTTCAAATAGTAAAAGTTTGACTTCTTCCTTTTCAGTTTGTATCCCCTTGATCTCCTTTTGTTGTCTTATTGCTCTAGCTAGAACTTCAAGTACTATGTTGAATAAATAGCAGAGAGCCTGATTTTAGTGGAATCTCTTTGAGTTTCTCTCCATTTAATTTGATGTTGGCTGTTGGCTGGCTGTTAATTGCCTTTATTATGTTTAAGTATGTTCCTTGTATTTCTGATCTCTCCAAGACCTTTATCATGAACGGGTGTTGGATTTTGTCAAAAGCCTTTTCAGCATCTAATGAGATGATCATGTGGGGTTTTTTCTTTCAGTTTGTTTATATGGTGTATTACATTGACAGACTTTCATATGTTGAACCATTCTTGCATCTCTGGGATGAAGCGTACTTCATCATGGTGAACATTTCTTTTGATGTGTTCTTGGAGTAGGTTTGTCAATATTCTTCTCCTTCTTCTATCTCTATTATTCTTAGGTTTGGCCTTTTCATGGTGTCCCAGATTTCCTGGACATTTTGTGTTATGACTTTTTTGGTTTTGGTGTGTTCTTTGACTGACAAATCTATTTCCTCTGTTGTATCCTCTACACCAGAGATTCTCTCTTCTATCTTATATTCTGTTGGTTTTGCTTGCATCTGTGTTTCCTGTTCACTTACTCAGATTTTCTATTTCCAGCATTCCCTCTGTTTGTGTCTTCTTCATTGTTTCTATTTCATGTTTCAGGTTTTGAACTGTTTCCCTCACATGTTTAATTGCTTTTTCATGGTTTTCTTGGCTTTCTTTAAGGGATTTATTGATTGATTTCTTCCAATTTTTTGTTTGTCTTTTCCTCAGTTTCTTTAAGGGGAATTTTCATTTCTTCTTTAAAGGCCTCTAGCATCTTCACGAAGCTATTTTAAGGTCACTTTCTTCTGCTTCTTCTACATTGTGATGTTCAAGTCTTGCTGTTGTAGAAGGGCTAGGTTCTGGTGATTCCATATTGCTCTTTATATTGTTGTATGTATTTTTGCACTGGCGTCTACCCATCTCTTCCTCTAGTGGGTGCAAGAAGTGCCTGTGTCTGAGAGAGCTGCAATTGGTCCACTCTGTGCTTGCTGTGTCTGTGTCTCAAGGGGCCCCTCTGGGTCCAATCTTAGCTCTTGGTCCAATTAGAACTGGCAGATTCTGTATCTCAGGGAGCTGCTCTTGACCCAATCCAAGCTTCTTGATTCTGTGACTCATGGAGCCACTCTTGGTCTTATCAGGGCTCTTGGGCCAGTCAGAGCTGAGGGATTCTGTGTCACAGGAAGCCACTCTTGGTCCAATGAGAGCTGGCAGATTCTGTATCCCAGGAGTTACTGGGTTGCAGGTGGATGGGTATTGGGGTAGGATGTGGGTCTTGTAGATTGCAGGGTCTGATGGGGGGTTTTGGTGGAGGGGGACTGCCCTTAGGAGTTTTCCCTGCTGACTGGCAACTGGGGCAGAGTTGGGTATGGGTGCCCAGGGACTGGCTGTGTCCCAGGACCTGGATCCTAGAGGCAGGTCCCTCTGAGTGGGAGAAGAGTCAGTCTCCTCTTGGTCCAATGAAAGCTAGCAGATTCCATCTCTCAGGAAGTTACTGGGAACACAGGCCAATGGGTATTGGGGTATGGCATAGGTCTTCTAGACTGCAGGACCCGATGGGGGGGGGTTGTGGGCGGGCCTACTTACAGAAGTTTTCCCTGCTGTCCAGCAACTGGGGCAGAGTTGGGTAGGTGTTCCAGGGGACTGGCTGTGTCCCAGGACCTGGATCCTAGAGGTAGGACTCTCCAAGTGGGAGAAGAGTCACTTACCTCTTAGTCCAATGAGAGCTGGCAAATTCCATGTCTCATGAAGTTTCTCTTGGTCCAATGAGAGCTGGCAGATTCCGTGTCTCAGGAAGTTACTGGGGTCACAGGCAAATGGATATTGGGATATGGCATGGGTCTTGTAGATTTCAGGGTCCGATGGGGGTTTTTGGTGGGGGAGCCTGCCCACAGGAATTTATCCCTGGCAACTGGGGCAGAGTTGGGTAGGGCTTCCCAGGGATTCGCTGTGTCCCAGGACCTGGGTCCTAGAGCAAGTTTTGAATATGTTTTACCAAGTTTATCCTTAAGCATTTGACAGCTATTGATGTGCTTGCACATAGCACTGTGTTTTGCATTTCAGTTTCCAATTGTGTATATACAACACACTGAGATCCAATTTCCACCATGATCACATAGGCTGGAACCTTCCAAATCATGCATTATTCTCAGGGATAGTCTTTTGTCACTGAGAAATATCCTCTGCTGTTTGCTCATTTTTATCAGGAATGGCTGTTTGATCATGTGTGCTGGTGGTTTACCAAGATTATTATTATTTTCAAAACCTTCCTGATGTGGTGATTTTCATTGGTTTAATATTAAAATGTTAAACTGTCTTCCATGTTTGGAATATGCTCACTTAATGATGATGAATACCTTTTTCAATTACTGTTAATTTCAGCTTGCTGAAATAATGTTTAGAGTTCCTGAACCTATGTTAATGAAGAATATGTCTATGTTTTTCTTTACCCAACATGACTTTATTTGTTTTTTGTAGCTGAATTTCTAAAACGATCTTGTTAAATAAAAAACACAGAGCCAAATATAGGGGTGAAAGTCTTAGAAAGATCAGGGAAATAGAGAAAGACACCAGTCAAACTTACCTCACCAACCCAGCAGCTTCCAAATGCAAGTTACTTCCTATCTACCCATACTGTTATTGCCTTGCTATTCTGCCCTCTCATTGACCCTCTTAGCCCAGCTATCTCACTTCCTCTTCCTACACAGCTCTGTCACTCTCTGTCTGTCTGTACAGACCTCCATGTCTCTATGGTTGATACTGGGACTAAAGGCGTGTGTCACCATGCTTGGCTCTGTCCCCTAGTGTGGCCTTGAACACACAGAGACTTTTGTGTTTACTTAAAATGGCTTGCTATTTCCTCTGATCTCCAGGCAAACTTTATTAAAGCACAAATAAAATATCACCACAGGTTTTGGTATTAGAATACCAATGGCTGGCCTCATGGAATATGCTGAGAAATGGTCTTTTCTCTCCAGTTTTCTAAAGAGTTTTTTATGAATTACTGTCAGGTCTTTTGTTTGTTTTAAATAATATTTTAATCATTCTTTGAGAATGTCATACAGTGTATTTGATCCTATTCTCCCTCTTTTCTCTCCAGCTCTTCCTAGGTCCTCTGCCCCCTCTCCACTTTCAGTCGCCACCTTCTTCCGTCTCCCCTTCTCCTTCTCTTCTTTTTCTAGTAACCTGTGAATCTGCTGACTTGAATATGTCTTCCTGTTTTATTTGAGTTTCTTCCTAGTGAGCGGCTTACCACGAGGGCTCAATCCCCAGGACCACTCAGAGTGGGGGGAGGAGAGTCCTTCGTAGTGAAAATGTACAAGATGCAGACATGCTCTAGAATGAATTAAAGCCCCCTACATATCAACAATTGTCATCAGACAAAATGTCAAAGCTAGTGAGAATGTGCTATGAAGTTAAGAATTAATTAGGGTAATTATGGAAAGAGTAAATAGGTGAGATAAATGGATGCAGTGGGAGAGGAAAGAGGATTAAAAAACAGAGTTAAACAAGTAAAAGGAAAAAAATTAGTCCTGAAAAATAAAGTTAGAAAGGGGAAAGAGAAAGTAGCCAGAGATTTTAAAAACTACAAAAGTGAAATGTGAAAAGAAATCAAAATTCCCAATAATGAAAAAAAGCATGACCAAACTAGATAAATACAAGAGAGGAAATAAATAAAAATCAAAACTTAAGCTGGTTGGTGGTGGCACAGGCCTTTAATCCCAGCACTTTGGAAGCAGAGGCAGGTGGATCTCTGAGTTTGGGTCCAGCCTGGTCTACAAAGCGAGATTCAGGACAGGCTCCAAAGCTACACAGAGAAATCATGTCTCAAAAAACAAAATCAAACAAAAAAAATCTTAAAAAAATTAATAAGATACAGTGGAGGGGAAACACTAAAAGCATAGTAGAAAGAATAAGGAAACATGGGTACAGCTGAAGAAAAATAAAAACAAAAGGTTGCACAATAAAAAACAAGCGTGTGAACAAAAAAGATGAATGTATGAAGGGAAAGAAAGAAAGAGAGAGAAAACAAGAGCTTTCTTAAATATGGCAAAGTAAAAAATGTCACTAGAAGCAAAGTCAAAAGCAAAAGGGGTATGGGTTGCCTTTTTGGTCGTTGACAGTTGGAGACCACCAGGTGTATGTATATGTGTGCAGGATCCGTAGGGTGCTGAGGGAAAGTGTGGAGTCTTTTCTCTGCTTGGTTTATTATACTGGGGCTGAGCCAGCATTGGGAAGTTTCTGATGTCTGTTTCAAGCTCTCTCCCTTCTTTGCATACAACTTGTTTAAAATATTTTATATTGGTATAGATTTTAGTTTATGTCTAAAATGTTTTACATTGGTATAAATTTTAGTTTATTGATACAAACTTGAAGTTAATTTTGGTATACTGTATATAAATATATATATATTGATGTAACCAACCGTCTTATTAAATAAGAAACACAGAAACAATGTAAAAGAGAAAGCCGAGAGGTCAGAGCTCAGAGCTAAAATCTCACCCTTCCTCCTGCTGTCCCAGCTTCGCGAAAGAGACCTACTTCCTGTCGGTTCGTTTTTTTATAGTATGTTGTTCTGCCTTCTCATTGGTTGTAAACCCAAACACATGACTGCCTCGTCACTGTCTGAATGTACAGCCCCCTAGGTCTTAAAGGCATATGTCTCCAATGCTGGCTATATCCCTGAACACACAGAGATCTTATGGGATTAAAGGCGTGTGCCACCACCGCCACACTCTTGCTATGGCTCTAATAGCTCTGACCCTGAACACACAGATATCTATGGGATTAAAGGCGTGTGCCACCACCGCCACACTCTTGCTATGGCTCTAATAGCTCTGACCCCCAGACAACTTTATTTATTAACATACAATCAAAATAATAATTCAGTACAATTAGATTACCACCACATTTCCCCTTTTCTATTTTAATAAAAAGAAAAAGAAAGCAAAAGGTTATAACTAACAAAAGAAAAACTATATACAAAAGTACAATAACTATATACAATATATACAAGTAATAAATACCTAAACAGGTATTTGACAAATCAGAGAAAACAATTCCATTATCTATCCTATTTTGGTAAATCCAAGATGTATCTAACGCACTTTCTATCCTAATTAATTTTCAATTATAACTAACTAATCTTCAACCATAACTAACTAATCTTCAACTCCCTCAGAGACCCAAGAAGGGAATAATATTAGCTAACAAAAATAAAAACAGGAAGTGCATGCAAGCAACTTCCAAAAAATTTTGTGAGTTGACAGAAACAGCCAGCTGCCTGGGCAGTCACCTGAGGTTTCTCCGCAGTGTTGGGGCATCATCTTCAGCCTATAGGCTTAGTGTATCTGACAGACTCATTTGTGAAGTAGGATGTACACAAGGTCAACAGTTCAACCTCACATTGGGTGAGAGCAGTCCACGTACCAGAAACACCTGAATTCCACTAGTGTCCTGTCATGATTCAGGATTTTAAATTCTGGAAATTGTTGACAGTTTTTAAATTCAGCTGTCCATTCTTCTTGGCTGTGTATATATGGCTTCATCTCAGCATCCCCTTCTTCTCCACATCCCTCTATTAAATGCCAGTCTACTTTTGAGAGGCATGAGCTTTCAGCTGCTGTTCCATTGTACAAGAGAATCCATCGGCCCTCTGACTGTTAAGCTGCCTTCGAAGAAAAGGGCACTGTACCTTTTCCGGATGCGAAGGCCACTTCAGGGATGGGGCCATATTGTCCTGGCCTCAGAAGATGCCTTTTGATAAAGCCATAACCACACTTGTTTTGGTAAGAATCAGTAGTCCCTTGTTTCGTGATCTGTCTGTCCATTTTGTCCTGTTGATTCGAGGATACTTTGTTGTCCAGTGGCTAACTTTTGCCAGAATGAAAGTTGACTCCATATGCAGTTTCTTCAATGCCCATATTTTCTCTAAAGTAGATTGGTACTGCCAGGAGCTGACATGTCTCAAAAAAGAAAAATTTTCTAAGTTATTAAAACATTTTAAATGCCATATTCTGTAGATCTCTGAAGGGTTTGAAGATGACCTGTCTAAAGCATCTCTGCTCAATTTTTAAAACATATCTAATATGACTACAAGTTCTATGATAATGTCTAACTACTAGCTTTCATTTCTTTATATCCTAATAGTTGATAATAATAACATTCAAGGATCAGAAATTTGCATTACATTGTTAAATGGATGGAATAAATACAATTAGAAATATACATATAGCATTTTCTAACAATATCAGTTTCAAATTTGTGTACAATATAAAACAATTCAATCCAATGTAAAGTATTTAAAATTAGTAATTGTCTTTTTCTTTTCTTTCTTTCTTTTTCTTTCTTTTTTTTTTAAACAAGAACCTTAAATCTAATCTCCTTTGCTTAGCCTTTTTCCTAACCCTTGACAATAACTTGTAACCAACCCCCCTAAATACTGAAAATTATCCCAGACCCAAAACCCATTAAAAAGACCAAAAAACCACCCGCCCCACACCACCTCTTTGGGAATGTGGGCGTCGTATTCTTAAAATTGCTTCCTGCTGGGTATGGGCGAAGTTTTCTTTATCCTGAAAGAAAAATTTTAGGTTAATTGTCAAATTCTAGGAGAGGTAACTATATCCTTCATTATCTAGTCTGTGTATAATGCCAAAGTTCAGGGTTTATCTCCAGTCCTTATTCAAGTAGTCTTTGAGACTGGATCATCTCAGCTAGTCATCTCAAATTTGCTCTGAGCACCTTGTAGTTCAAAGCTGATCTATGGATGATGTTTGTCAGCTTAATGATATTATTATTGTCCATGTGGAATTGTTGTTGTTGTGGGGCCCCATCTTCTTTCTGGAGACTTCAGTTGATGTTAGGCCTGGCCGTGATTTCCTGCAGAAAACTGATAAGAGACTCGAACACAAAAACATATATATGCAGCTAGCCTTTTTTCTAGAATTAGTTAGTACTCTATGTGACCATTCATATCTTAACAAAGTTTAAAATGTATATATATATTAATCTTGTAAATTTTGATATAAAATTTATACTTTGAGAAAAGTTTAAAGAATCAGAATAGAATCAAAGAGTTGAGATTAGTAATAGAATAGTCCCTTAATTAATTTTGCTTTTGTCCTGTACCATAGCAGAAGATGGCTCTTATTCTGGCATGATACAGGGAGTTTGCATTTTCCTTTTAACAACATGCTTGATTTTAAAGAAGGAGAGAGCCATTCTCCAACTCCAAGGTCAGCTTTAAATTTTAATTGAACTGGGACTATTAGAAAACCAATAGTGTTAAATCTTTAGAGAAAAGCAGAAACAAACATTTAGGAAGACATAAAAATTTTTTAGATAATATATACCCATACACCGTTTCACTCTGTTTCTTGGGATAGATGATTTGTCACTTTTCTTCAGTTGTCTCATTTGTCCAGTGTTCTTCAGATTCCTTAACCTTCATTCTCCTAAAAGACAAAAACAAAAACCTTTCCCCAAGACTAATTTTGGGGATGTTCCTTTTTGGCAAGTTATTATCTGATTAAATGAAAAGGCATGTTTTATTGATACACGTTAGTTTAAATTGGATGTTCATGCTGGTTGATGAACTATCACCTCCTCTAATTAAGAGGTCTCTCTTGTTCAAATCGAACCTTTATCAATTTTGATGGTACCCACAGCTTATCTTCTCCTGTAGAAACAAAAGCAAAACCACGTCCCCAATGTAATACATACCCTGGTTTCCATTCTGAGGTCAGCACATCCTTAAAGTATATAGGCTGATTTAATTCTGTAGTTTTTTTCTATTATCCAATGTCTCTCTGCAGCTGTTGTTCCTTTCTCATTGGCATTCAGAAAATTCAAAGTTAGAAGAGCATTATGCAGTCTATTTCTGGGGGTTTTTGTTACCCATTTCTGTTTATTTAGCATGTTCTTTAGAGTTCTGTTTGATCTTTCTATAACTGCTTGACCTGTAGGATTATGTGGTATGCCTGTAATATGCTTTATATTGTAATAAGCAAAAAACTGTTTCATTTTAACAGAGACATATGATGGAGCATTGTCAGTTTTGATTTGTGCAGGTATACCCATGATGGCCATAACTTCTAGCAAATGAGTGATTGCAGAATCAGCCTTTTCAGAAATCAAAGCAGTTGCCCATTGAAATCCTGAAAAAGTATCAATGGTGTGGTGTACGTATTTCAGTTTTCCAAATTCTGCAAAGTGAAACACGTCCATCTGCCAGATTTCATTTCTCTGAGTACCCTTTGTGTTATATCCTGCTGGTAATGGCGTTTGATTGTAGAAGGAACAAGTAGGACATTTCTTTACTATTTCTTTGGCTTGTTGCCAGGTTATGGAAAAATCCTTTTTTAAACCTTTACTATTAACGTGATGTTTTTTATGAAATTCTGAGGCCTCCAGCACATTTCCTATCAATAGTTTATCAATCTCATCATTGCCTTGTGCTAGAGGGCCTGGCAGACCAGTATGGGATCGAATGTGAGTTATATATAAAGGATGATTCCTTTTCCTGATTGTATCTTGTAATTGAATAAATAGTGAAGTTAATTCTGAAGCATCAGGGATAAATTCTGCAGTCTCAATATGTAACACCACTCTTTCAGCATACTGAGAGTCAGTTACTATGTTGAGAGGTTCTGAAAAATCCATTAATACCAATAGAATAGCATACAATTCTGATTTTTGAACTGAATTATACAGACTTTGAACCACTTTACTTAAATTTTCTGATTTGTAACCTGCCTTTCCTTCTTTGTTGGCATCTGTATAAAATGTACGAACTCCAGATATGGGTTTTTGCCGTACAATTTGAGGCAAGATCCATTCAGCTCTCTTTATAAGATCAATTCTATTGCTTTTGGGATATTTGCTGTTAATTTCTCCCAAAAAATTACTGCAAGCTCTTTGCCAAGGTTCACTTTCTGTCCATAATTTTTCAATGTCCTCCTTAGTTAATGGTACGACAATTTCTGCTGGGTCTATGCCTGCTAATTGACGAAGTCTCAGTTTTCCTTTGTAAATCAAGTCAGAGATTTTTTCCACATAAGTTTTTAATTTTTTATTTGGTTTATTTGGTAAAAATATCCATTCCAATATAATATCTTCCCTCTGCATTAATATTCCAGTAGGAGAACGCCTAGAAGGTAAGATAACCAAAATGCAATCCAGCTTTGGATCAATACGATTCACGTGTCTTTCATGCACTTTCTTTTCTACCAAGGCTAATTCTTTCTCAGCTTCAGGTGATAATTCTCTTGGACTATTTAAGTCCTTGTCATCTTCTAAGGTTTTGAACAAATTAGTCAGTTCATCATTTTTTACCCCAACAATAGTTCGTAGATGAGAAATATCTCCAAATAATCTTTGAAAGTCATTAAGAGTCTATAGTCTATCTCTCCGAATTTGCACCTTTTGGGGTCTAATTTTTTGTAGCTCTATTTTATATCCTAAATAATTAATAGAATCTCCTCTTTGTATCTTTTCAGGAGCAATTTGTAATCCCCAGCAAGGCAAAATTTTCTTTACTTCTTCAAACATTATTTCTAAAGTATCTGCATTTGAGTCAGCTAGTAAAATATCGTCCATATAATGATAAATTATAGATTTAGGAAATTTTTTACGTATCACTTCCAATGGCTGTTGTACAAAATATTGGCACAGAGTTGGGCTATTCAACATTCCCTGTGGGAGGACCCTCCATTGAAATCTTTTAACCGGTTGAGAATTATTATAAGTAGGCACTGTAAAAGCAAATCTTTCTTTGTCTTTTTCTTGTAAGGGTATTGAAAAGAAACAGTCTTTTAAATCAATAACTATGAGAGGCCATCCTTTTGGTAACAGAGTAGGCAAAGGCATCCCAGATTGTAGAGAGCCCATTAGCTGAATTATTTTGTTAATTGCTCTAAGGTCTGTTACCATCCTCCATTTACCAGATTTCTTTTTAATAACAAATACAGGAGAATTCCAAGGGCTGGTTGATTCTTCAATATGCTGAGCATTTAACTGTTCTTCTACCAGCTCTTCTAAAGCCTGGAGTTTCTCTGTTGTTAAAGGCCATTGTTGGACCCATACAGGCTTGTCTGTTAACCATTTTAAAGGTAGAGCTGTTGGTGTCTTTGGAAGATCATCAGTTATTGTGCCCTGTTCTTGTATAATATGGATGGCTGGTGACCACTCATTAGAACAATATCTTCTAATATTTCTCTCAGTAACATGTGCTAGTTTATGATTTGTTTCTGAGATTGGAGGGATGTTAATCTGAGTATTCCATTGTTGCAACAAGTCTCGACCCCACAGGTTCATAGTTATGTTAGCCACATATGGTTTTAATTTTCCTCTCTGTCCTTCTGGACCTATACATTCGAGCCATCTTGCACTCTGTTTCACCTGAGATAATGTCCCAATTCCTAACAGTTGAACGTTTACCTCCTGAAGAGGCCAAGTTGGATGCCTAAATTCTGGTGCAATTATGGTAACGTCCGCACCTGTGTCTACCAGTCCAGACAACAAAACACCATTTATTTTTATCGTTAATTTTGGTCTTTGTTCATTAATAGAAGTTTGCCAAAAAATTTTCTTTATGTTTTCTCCTGAATTTTCTATTCTCTCTTTTTCATCATCCTGACCAGCACGATTTATTCCAATAGGCATTTGGTTATTTAATCGCTCTCCAGAGCAGGCATTTCCTCTATGGCTGCAGGAAAGGTTTGAACTGGATTTGCACTGGGGGCCTGCCTGAGGCCCCTCTGGGAGTTTCCCGAAGACTGAGGCAAAGGATTACCCTGTCTGTCCTTTGTTGATCTACATTCGTTGGTCCAGTGTTTTCCCTTACCACACCTTCTGCATACTCCAGAAGGAAGGGGCATTCTGTTGCCATTGTTCCTTGAAGAAACATTGTTTCTGGGAATGACCTGTCTACAATCCCTTTTCAAATGTCCTTGCTTTCCACATCCAAAACATCTAACACTCCTCAAACCTTTTAAAATTACTTCTCCTACCCATGTATCATCATGCTCATCAGCTTCAACATTAATTGTTTCTCTAATCCAATCTTCCATAGGTCAGATCTTGCCCTTAATGGCCTGATTATTCTTTTGCATGCTGCATTCGCATTCTCAAAGGCCAAAGATTCAATTATTGCCTTACCAGCTTCTGAATCTGAGACCATTCTCTTTACTGCTGAAGCCAGTCTTTGTAAAAAATCTGTAAAAGACTCTTTTGGGCCTTGCTTCACCTTTGTAAATGACTCAGATTTTTTTCCTGGTTCCTCAACTTTGTCCCATGCATTCAAGGCTGCCGTTCGACATAAAATTAGGGTTTGGACATCATATAAACATTGTGTTTGTGCTGAAGCATATTGGCCTTCGCCCATAAGCTGATCCTGGCAAACTTGTATTCCTTTATCCCTCCAATGTTTTTCTATGTTTTTAGCCTCCTCCTTAAACCAAGTCAGAAATTGAAGTCTCTGGCTGGGTTCCAGAACACCTTGTGCAAGGTCCCGCCAGTCCTGTGGTACTATCCTATTATATGTTGACCAAGAGTTTAACATTTGCTTTACATATACATATATATATATATATATATATATATATATATATATATATATATATATATATTTGCATTCTTGTTTGAGGTATTATGTTTAACTCATTTAAAATTGTAATGGATAATTAAAAAATAGATTAATAATTAGTCATCTATGATAATCATATTTGTAGCCATGTTAGTTAAGTCTTCTAGATATACATAGATATATTTCAGATAGATAGGTAATCTTCAAACACTTCATAGACCTAGAGAATAAGGCATTTAAATAACTTAGAATTCTGTTGACATGAGACACAATTGCTCCTGGCTGTACCAATTTGATCCCGAGAGAATGTTGGGCTTCTAAGATATTTCCATTTGGAAGTTTGTCTTCTTGGCACAAAATGGCCTACTGGGCAAAGAACTGCCCTTGCCTTGACGGCTGACAGTACAAATGCAATGCTGTCCTTTCTGGACAAGCAGGACACAAGGAAAGCGACCACTGTACTCTGCCAAGACAGGGTAAGATGGTCTTTCAGAATTCCTGCTTCTGAAAATGGTCTGTCAGATACTCTAGGCCTGTAGCCAATTTGAATGCACCAACAATGCTGAGAAACATTAGGTGACTGTCCAGGCTGCCAGCTGTCTTGGTCTACTTTTGCAAGATTCCCGAAAGTTGCTTGCATCCATCTACCATTTCTCAGGTACCATTATGTTCCTTCTCTGGTCTTTGATGTGGTTGAAAACTAGATAGTTGTAATTTCCTCAGTTATGATAAAGGTAAGTTAGATATAAAACCTTAAACTCACAAATATAAGATAGATAGGACATCTTCTTTAATATTGTAGACATCTTTAATATTGTAACTATAATTCTTGCTCGGTAATTGTTATATGTAATTTTACCATGTTAAAGTTAAAACCTTCCTTTTTAAAAAAAGAAAAAGAGGGGAAGTGCTGTGGATATTGCTCTATATAAATAAAACACTGATGGCCAGTGATCAGGCAGGAAGTAGGTTGCCAGACAGGAAGTAGGTGGGACAAGGAGAGAGGAGAATTCTGGGAAGCAGAAGGCTGAGGAGGGAGACACTGCAGCCGCCACCATGACCAGCAGCATGTAAAGACTCTGGTAAGCCACCAGCCACGTGGCAAGGTATAGATTTATAAAAATGGGTTAATTTAAGATAAAAGAACAGTTAGCAAGAAGTCTGCCATGGCCATAGAGTTTATAAGTGACATAAGCATCTGAGTGATTATTTTATAAGTGGATTGTGGGACTGTGGGGCTTGGGGAACCTGGAGAGAAGCCCTCCAGCAACAGGTTCACATCTACTTTTGCAATCTGTGGACTGGGCAGGCTCTCCCACCCTCCCAGTACTCCCCAATTTGTTATACCCCGCCCCCAGGTGTCCTTCAAGTGTGCTGAGAGTTGGGTAAGCAACCACGGATCTGTACAGGCAGATCTATCTTCAGACTTTCAAAACCCACCCTGCAGCAATCACTAGACTGGAGGGGTGGGGCTGTGCCAAGTGATCCAGAGCTCCTGTACTCCACATCCAGGAACCTTACAGCAGGTAGATGACTCCTGTGTTTAACCCTCCCACTGACCTTAGGCACAAGGCGATCACACTCCAGTGCTATTTTCAGTTGATGAGATCTGCTCACAGGCACCAGCAGTGAGACCTTTCTCTACACACTTCTCCCCTAGTTTGTCAAGTTCTAGTCCTCCTACGCTCCACAACTGACCCCGAAGGCTGTCTCTTACCCTTGTTCTGTGCTTGGTTGAATTCAGCGTCTCTGACTTGTGATTATTACCTGTTCCACAGGCCCCCAGGGCAGGGCAGTTTTAAATAACAGATGCTCTCAACATGATGCCTGGCCACATGTGCGTGGGGACTCCTCCTCTCTACTGCTGACCCACCCCATAGAAGAACTTCCTACTCAGCAGCACCCACAGCTGGGTTTGAATCTTGTAAGACTTTTGGGTTTGTCCTTGTGGTTGGAGTGTCTCCATTTTTTCACCAAGATTGCCTGCTTAACCTTCTGGATGAGGACCTGATTCCTATCTCCCTGCTGAGAGCGCTATGGCAGGGACCCGGCTCTGCTGGACTTCCTTTTACAGGCGCATTGTTCTTCTCACGCCCTTCTATCGGTGCATTGCTGGCTGCAGAGTCCAGCTGTCCTGTCACTCCAATGGACTTCTGACACTCTTCTTTTTCTCTTTGGAATACTGTCCCTGCAGCAACCCCCAATCCTGAAGTTCTTCCTTCACCACGTTCTAGGCAGCCTTCTTAGGTGGAAGAACCCTTCATTTTCTTTGCGTTTCATTCGGTTTCCTTTCTCCATTTTCTTAAGAGCAGAGGGGATTGATCTTTATGTTTCTGTTTGAGGTGTAAGAAATGATTTCTCTTTAATAAATATGTTCTTTGCTTGTCACCCCCTATGGTAGGCTGAACTCCATTTCTTGATTCACAACATACTACAGTGTCCAGTTGGAGTACTTTGTTCAACTAGGAGCTATTTGGAAATGGGTTATTCAGCTTCCAAATATTATTTCTGTTGTTGTTTTCTTATCTCATTGTGATGTGGTCAAAAATCACACACACACACACTCTTTTCTCTTAATTCTTACATTTTAATTGGAATGTAATTATATTATTTCCTTCCCTTCCTTTCCTTTATCTTCTCCAAGCCTAATCCCTGTCCTCTCCCTCCAAACCTCTCCCATGTCTGCCTTACTCCCTCTCAAAGTCTTGGCCTCTTTTTCTTTATTATTGTTTTATACTTCCCCCACACCATATAAATACAAAAATACAACCTGTCAATTCTGTTTAGCATTGCATGTGTGTATATGATTTCAGGGCTGGCCAGTTGGTATTGTATAACCACTTAAGGGGTCATCCTTGGGGAAGACTAATTTCCCCTTCTCAGTACTCGTTATTAGCCTGTAGTTGTTTGTTGAAGGCTTAGGACCAAGTGAGATTCCCCCCCTTTCATGTTAGCATGTATATTGGCATTGTGCTTGTCCAGGTCTTGTTTAGGCAGCCATATTGTTACAGTATCATGGATGAAGCTTCCCTGTCACTTCTAGGAGACACAATCTCAATCTCACAGCAGATTTTCTGGTCCTCTTTCCACCCTCTCTTCTGTGATTTTCCCAAACCATAGATGTAGGGGTGGTATTATAGATGTATCCACTGGGTCTGAGCCCCTCAAGATCGGTTTTCACTGTATTTTGATCAGTTGTGTTCTTTGATGGTTTTCTGCTGCTACAAATGGAAGCCTCTTTGATAAGTGCTGAGAGACACATTTATCTGAGAGTATAGGTAAGTATTTAGAATAGAGGTAGGAATTATGCTGTCTAGAAAAGTGGAAGTAATAGGTTCTCCTCTAAAGTCCATGACTTCATTAGCTCTGGTTTACATTGTACCAGGCATGATTTCCTTCCTGTTGAGTGGGCATTAATGTCCAATCAGACAGCTGTTGGTTACTGCCCAGACATGAGTGCCACTATTGCACCTTTAAGGATAGTTTGTCATGCTGGTTATTGTGGCAGTTCATAGGCATTGTAGAGAGGGAGAACTATTGATTTCTTTCCCCCCTTTGGCAGCAACTTCCTGTATTATGAAATCTAGTCCTCAGGGATGATGCATTCAGGTCAATGGCAGCTTTGATCTTTGAAATCCCATGTCCAAAGTACACGACGAAAGACCACACAATCTATAACTTGAATCCTTTGAAGTTCATTGAGAATTCTCAGGGACAAGAATATTGACTACTTTGGAAAATATTCCACTTGTATTTGAGAAGAATGTGTGTCTTAGGGTTTCTATTGTTGTGATAAAATACTATGACCAAAGTATCTTGGGGAGGGAAGATGTATTTCAGCTCACTCCATCCCTGAGGGAAGTCAGGGCAGGAACCTAGATACAGGAACTCAAGCAGAGACTATGGAGGAATGCCGCTTACTAGCTTACTCTTCATGACTTGCTCAACTTGCTCTTATACCATCTAGGACCACCTGCCCAGCGAGAGTACTGCCCATAATGGGATGGATCCTCCCACATCAATCAAGGTAATACCCCACAGACTTTCCTATAAGCCAGTTCTATGGAAGCATTTTGTTGCTTGAGGTTCCCTCTTCCCAAATGATTCTAGCTGGTATGGAACTGACATCAAACTAGCCAGCACAAAATATATTCTGAAGCTGTTGAGTAGTACGTTCTGACAAATTCAACTAAGTTGAATCTGTCAGTTGTACTTTTAAAGTCCTTAAAATTTACGTGACTGCATGTGACTATGCTGGAGTGTGTTCATGTGAGTTCAGGTAACTGTGGAGGCCAGAAGAGGGTATTAGATCCCCTGGAGCTGGAGCTACAAGGGATTGTGAGCCACCTGACATGGGTGTTGGGAACTGCAGTTGAGTCTTTTGCAAGAGCTACAAGTACTTTTGACTGCTGATCCATTTTTTTTTAGCTTCCCTACTAAGTTTTAGTATGCCTTTCTAGTATCTATTGAGAGAGGAATATTGAAATCTTAAACTCTTATGGCCTATCGGTTTTTCAGCTCTTCTAGTAAGTACATGAAGATAAGTGAAGATATCCGAACTTAACGAATTAGCTCTTTCTTAATTGAAAATGATCCTGTGTGTGCACGACACTATTTGTTGCCCCCAAACTTTCTAGTCTGCCAGTAATCAATCTGTATTTTTCTATAACTTTATTTTTAATCTGTTAACTTATGTTTTTAATTTGAAGGTGGTTCTTTTAAATAGTATGTTGTTAGACCCTCTTTGTAAAATATAATTTGACAGTGTGTGCTTTTAAATTTTGTTCTGATACTATTTATGTTTGATGTGATTTTTATATGATTAGGTTTATTCCACTGTTTTAGCATTTTACTTCCATGTTGACCATATAGTTTTTGTCTCTCCTTGTTTCAATGTCAATTTTTTTTGTAATTACTTCAGTTTTCCAGTATCTTATTTCACCACATCTTTTACTGGCAAATTCGGTATCACTCCGCTATCCAATTTCAGTGTTTGCTTAGGTATTTGTTGTATTCATCAGAAGCTTAGGTTAGTGTTTCTTTGACTCACATCTGTATTAGTTACTTCTTCTGTTGCTGTGATAAAACACCATGACCAAGGCAACCTATAGCCCAATGAATGGCTCCAGAGAGAGAGAGAGGAGTCCATGAAGATGGGAAGGCACAGCTGTGAGCAGCAGACACGCGGGAAGAGCAAGAAACTGGCTTCACTAAGTCCTTATCCTCTACCACAAGCACGAAGCAGAAAGCGAAAAAACTTGTGATGACGGGCTTTTTACTCCAGAAGCTCATCCCTAGCCACATACTTCTTCTCACAAGGTCACACCTCCTACGCTCCCCCAAAGAGCACCAACGATTGAGGACCACGTGTCTGAAACATGTGAGCCTGTGGGGGACTTTTCATTCAAAGCACCACCGTGTTGCCACAATTAACATCACATTCTTTGAACAACAGGATTCTCCTGCTTCTTATCTTGGCCTTTGGGAATCTCTTCACACATTTAACTTTTACATGTATTTCGAACACCATGCACACTGGTAATATTTTGGTTAAAATTTAATAACGTTTAATGAGCCTTAATAAAAGCATTTTTTTGTATTTACTCATATTGTTCCCAGTTCTCTAGCTTGGAGCCTTTTTCTTCGTCATCTCCATTAATGCAGTTTTAGTGGGAAAACAATCTTGAACCATGGTTACAATTTTTCTTTCTCTTGCTAAGGCTGGTTTATCTTACCTTGTTGTCAGTGAAACTGAGCATCCTCGACTCTTAGGGAAGGGTGCATTGCTGGTCATCAACAAGTCAGTATTGCAGAAGCAGTAAGGGATATCAGTCCTCGCCCCCTGAAAACTCATGGAGCTCCTCACAGCTCGGTAGCTCTCTTCCTCCATTGGCATCTGTAAAATGCAATGTACCTGGAATAACTTTTGTCTGTCCTTCCAACATCGAAACCTCCGAGTGAAGTTGACAAGGTAATTTGGACAGCTCATCACCTCCTTAGCTCTTGGCATTGCTGCTGTGTTATAGGATTGCCAAGGCCTCAACAACTTCTGGCTTGACTGTTGGAGCTGCAGGTGCCACAGACAGATAGGGCACCAGATGACTACCATGAACATGGCCAGCACAGACCAGATTTTGGAGGGGAAATATAGTCATTTCCTACCCTCAGCCTTGGCTGGCATAAAGAATGTGAAGCTGATATCTGAAGCTGACGTAAGGTGGGCCAGGTGCCTCATGCCAGCCTGTTCACATTTGTTAGATGTTTTCTCTCTGCCAGCAATGCCAGGGAAGCTTGTTCTGACCTTGTGAGATACTAGGAGATGTGCAGACATGGAGAGGCTCTGGCATGTCACTCACCCAGGCTGGCATTGGAGTATAGATGTATGTCGGGGTGTCTTATGCCCATTCTGTGAGTCCTCCTAAAGTTGTGTGTTTTTTTTTAAGAGTGGCTACAGGTTCTGGCTGGCAGTTGTCTTCTTACAGTTTCCAAAGAAGCTCATCAGGCTGGGTAGATATTGACTGATGAGGAGGATAATGTATGCTGAATTTGAGGAAGAGGCTCAAGTTTAATTAGCACTTACCAATTGCACAGGCATGTGGCCCAGGCTGAGAGCAAGTCAAAGCTTGATCCATGTCCTGCCTGGCCTTCTTCAAATATGATGGAGGCACAGGTCATAATAAAAGATGACCGAGTGATAAAAGATAGTCATTTGAGATGACTTAATAAAGCAGCACACTCATTCCAAATGAAAATGTTAGTGGTGACTGGAGATCCGTGCAAATGTGGACCGGTGGTATCCCGAGGAGCCGTGGAAAACACAGACTCTCATCTTTCCGTGGGTTAAACCTCACACACAGAAGCCGTGAAGCAATCCGGAGGAGATGGAATGATGTGCTGAAGGACCAGAAGCCAGGTTCTTAGGGCAGAAGGAAGAGAAGGAGGAGGATGAGCATCCCCTTAGTGGTTTCAATAACTGAGGATTTGTTGTGGAACAACAAAGCAGTGGACGACACAGGAGTGTTTAGTCCGTCATTTCCTGGCGGGTATTACCTTTACCAACAAGTTCTTTTACTCTCTGTAAGCTTCATTTCCCTTTTCTACCAAATAGGTAGAGTGGTGTGATTAGAACCCATCAAAGGTTTTAACAGGATTAAATGATTTAACACGTAGTAATGAGCCATGAATTAACACATAGCACTTAACTGCTGCGTAGCACCACCTGTTAGATGGTAAACATGAAGACTTTAGGGAATTGTGATGGTGGTATTTCAGTGGTAGAGGGGCTAGCAGGGACCGTGCTCTGGAGATCTGTAGTCATCAAGGCCTCAGCAGTATCTTCTAGTCACACCGTGTATCCGATGCTGAAAATTCTATACAATTAGCTTTGGGGGTTCTGCTTTATGCTTTCTGTTTTATGCCATTTTTTTTTTCTGACTTGCTTTGTTATCTTATACCCAGAAAGCCAGGATTAGCGGATGAAACCAATTAGGGCCCGACTGGACAGAATTGAACTCACTGTAATTTGTTCTCGTCCTTTTGATTGTGAGTCAGCTGTGCATTTCTGTTCGGGGGTTTAAGGAACCCAGCCCCCCACCGGCCTCTGACCACCAGCTGGAGGGGCAGCAGGGAGAGCCTGGCATTTGACGGTGAAACGGCTGCATCCATCCCACGTGGGTCTGGCAGCTGGCCCACACCTCGCCTGGTCCAAGGATTCTTTGGCCAGGTTTCAGGTCAGCAGAAAGTGATTCTTTTTTTTTTTTTTTTCTTTCCCCTGTTCATTTGAAGAAAGCAGAAGAATCACAGAGCTTTAATGAGCGTCTTTAATTGGGGCTTTTTCTCCAGAGAGAAGTCGTCCTCTTGATGTCTGTCATAGGAGAAGGGAGATGAGTAATCCTCATGACCCAAGCACGGCAGGGCTCCATGTCAACCACAGCAGACTTAATGCTGGGGGCGCAGTAGAATGTCAGGCGGAGGTACTTCCAGGAGAGTGGTTGTTTGAGAAGCAGAGAGGCCGGCTGTCTACATGAAGCCTGTGGCTAGGACCCTTTATCTTTGGAACAAAGGTGTATTAGTTGTGTTTGAAGTTTTCCAAGTGACCATGTCTTTACTGTGACTTGGCGATCACTGCAGTAAGTGTGTGGCTGGCACCATGAATTCCTTCAACACCAGCTGGAGCCACCACTGTCCACAAGGTATTGATGAGGAAATTGTAGTTTAGAGAATCTCTTCTCATACTTCGCCTTTAATAGCCACAGATTAATGGTCCCCACTGAATTATCCCATTACAAGATCTGTGCTGGGGGTGAGAATTATCAAGTACTCACTGTGGGTGAGGAGTGGGTTGAGAGTGTGTCGACTAACATTTCAAAATGTGGGTAGTGTTTGGAATGGAGCTCCACCTCAATTCCTGGTACCCAGGCACCCAGGCATCCCTATACCCGAAGAGTCTGGAATGTTTGGAAGGAGTGTGGTGGAAGATCCACCTTGGCTCCCCTCCCCAGCTCCTCCCCAAACCCGCCCCTTCAAAGCCCACCAAACACAGCTCCTCCCCCAGAGAGGCTCAGGATGACTCCCACAGGGAATGTATAAGTGGCATCCCAGAAAACAGACTGGTGGTTCTTCCAGTCTCGAGTCCCATCTCCTCTCTGAGGGGCCGGGGAAATCGCCGAAGAGTGTTTTACCCATTAAACCTGGGCTTTCCAATTTGGTCTGATTCAGTTTGTTGTGACGGCGGAGAGGCCTTCAGGAGGGCCTAGAACTTATCATCTAGGAAGACAAGCTTTGGACTCACGAGTCTTTAAACTTTCTAGACCTTTATTTAAGTTATCCCCAAAGCAAGAGGCTTGACCTCAGAGGTCATGAGTTCCTTGTCACGAAAAGGCATTCATTTTCTGTTGGATAATACTTATGCTTATGGAAGTTTTCAGAGAGTGAAATCCTTGTGCTGGAGAACACATGAGATCTCTCTTGCATTTTCTCACTCACACGAAACTGCTGAGGTTGGCTACTTACAATGCAGCCCAGGAGGGAAAAATAACTCAGGCCTATCAGAAAACCTATCAAGGAACATGGGTCATTACTAGGGTTAGCCATGCAGTCACATGACTTTTATCTTCTAAAGACTGTAAATCAATAACATTGACACGATGAATTTGAGCCCAGTTTCTTTCCTAAAATAGAAGGGTACAATTTATCATATATATGGACTGTTCAAATGGGAGGCCTCCCGCAACTCCAGTCCACAATTGATTTTTGCTACTTTAGAATGCAAACCTCTGTTCTATTATTCCTTTTGTAACACAGTTTTTCCCAAGTGTGAGACAAAACTCAGTGTGTCAGTGTATTTCTGCAGCTAAGGGAGAGATCACATGACTGATGCCCAGCCCAGGCCGGGGTGGTGCACCAGGAACAATAAATGTTGCTCTGTGCTAACTGTCAGCCTGTCAAGTGAGCATGCAACAAGTTATTTCCTCACCTCCAGAGGTTACAAACAAGACTTTTAACGTTAGTAGTCCTTGGATTTTGTGACATCAAGTGGGCTCAAAGTTTGAATATGTGTGTGTGTGTGTGTGTGTGTGTGTGTGTGTGTGTGTGTGTGTGTGTGTAATTATACAGGCCTCACCTGAACGATGATGGATAATGGGATACCAAGTAGTCCCAACATTAATATTTGATATTCTATTATGTAGGCTTCATTCTACCATTCTACAGTGGTACCTGAGTACCGGCGAAAAGAGTGAGGAACAGATAGGACAAATGCTCACTCTCCCAAGACCCCTGGGACACAGCAGCAGTGGGGAGATGGTAAGGGATACCGGATCCCACACTCACCACGGGGTCCATTCCGTCCTGCCAGGCTCGTTCACTGAGCTCCACTCCACACCTCAGAAGCTGGGCTGTGAAGATGGGCAGGTTCGGCCCTGTGTGAGTGCTGAGGTGGCAAGAGGCAAACCGCTCATCCCTGGGTGTGGTCTGGGCTGAGCTGGAGCTGGGTGTAGACTGTACTGAGGTGGTGGTTAATTAGGGAGGGTGATTTCTGGCACTTGAGGCTCTGTGATACCCTTTTTTAGCTAATCAGTTTGGAGGCAGCAAGGCTTGCAGCATTGATCACTGCTTAAGAGCTTTGGAGGCATACCTGAAGTGCAGCAGGATGTCAAAGCATGTTATTATTAATGTTATTGTTATCATCATCATCATTATTCTCACATTCATTACAAAGTGACCTCAGTTTCCCCTCCCTCCACACCTCCCAGGCACTCTCCTCACTTTCTTTCTCCCCTCCTCTGTTTTCCTTAAAAAAAAAAAAAAAAAAGAGCAGGTGTCCCAGGGATATCCACTGAACATGGCCTAACAAGATACAGTAAGATTGGGCACAAACCCTCATATCATGGCTATGTATGGCAACCTAATAAGAGGAAAAGGGTACCAATTGCAGGCAAAAGAGTCAGAGGCACCCCCTACTTCCATTGTTGGGAGTGCCACAAAAACACCAAGCTATACAACCATAAGGTATATGCAGAGGACCTGGCTCAGACCCGCCCAGGGTCTGTGTTTGTTACTTCAGCTTCTGTGAGCTCCTGTGAGCACTGCTTAGTTGATTCTGTGGCCCATGTTCTCATGGTGTCCTCGACCCTACTGGCTCCTACAATCCTTCCTGTCCTTCTTCTGAAGGGTTCCCCTGGCTCTGCCTAGTGTTTTGGCTGTGGGTCTCTGATGACAATTGGGCTAGGTACCAATCCATGAGTATAGCAGAATATTATTAGGAATCATTTTTTTTTTTCGGTCAGTTGTGTTTGCTTCTGTCCTGGGTCTCTAAGCTGTCCTGCCTCTGGTCCCTGGCCATCCAGGCAGTGTCCGATGGGCTCCCTCTTGGGGCATGGGCCACAAGTTGGACCAGTCATGGGATGGCCGCTCCCACAAGTTCTGTGCTACCCTTGCCCCAACACATCTTGCAGACAGGGCAGAGTGTAGGTTGAAGGTTTTGTGGCTGGCTTGATGCCCCAGTCCCATTGCTAAGAGTCTTGCTGTTTGTAGAAGATGGCCAGTTCAGGCTCTGTACTGCCCATTACTAGGAGATTTCGATAGGGTCACTCTCTTAGGTTCCATGGAGTTTCCACTGCACTAGCTTTCTATATTGCCCCTCAAATGTCCCCTAATTCCAGTTGTCTCTTTCAGCTCTCTCTCTCTCTCTCTCTCTCTCTCTCTCTCTCTCTCTCTCTCTCTCTCTCTCTCTTCCATCTGATCCCTCTTGTTTTCATCCCCATCCATCTCTAGTCCACCCACAAAACTTATTCTATTTCCCTTTCCCAGGGAGACCCATGGGTCCCCCCTTGAGCCCTCCTTGTTACTTAGCCTCTCTGGGTCTGTGGAATGTAACATGATTGTCCCTTACTTAACAGCTGATATCCACTTATAAGTGAGTACATATGTTTGTCTTTCTGGGTCTGGGTTACCTCTCTCAGGATGATCTTTTCCAGTTCCACCCATTTGCCTGCAAATTTCATGATATTGTTTTTAACAGTTTTTTTTGACACAATGGAGTTTTTAATACTCTATTGTATAAATCATCACATTTTCTTTATTCATTCTTCAAATGAGGGGCATCTAGGTTGTTTCCAGGTTCTGACTATTACAAATAAAGCTGTAATGAATGTGGTTGAACAAGTGTCCTTATGATAGAGTAGAGCATCCTTTGAGAATATGACCAAGAGTGGTACAGTTCGGTCTTGAGGTAGATCAATTCCCAATTTTCTGCGGAACTACCACAATGATTTCCATAGTGGTTGTACTAGTTTATATTCCCACCAGCAATGGAAGAGTGTTCCTCTTGCTTCACATCCTTGCCAGCATGAGCTGTCATTTGTGTTTTTGATCTTAGCCATTCTGACAGGTGTAAGATGGTATCTCAAAGTCATTTTGTTTTGCATTTCCCTGATGGCTAAGTATGTTGAGCATTTCTTTAAGTGTTTTTCAGCCATTTGAGATTTTTCTGTTGAGAATTCTCTGTTTAGCTCTGTACTCCATGTTTAAAATTTGGATTATTTGGTTTGTTGATGTCTAGTTTCTTGAGTTCTTTATGTATTTTGCATATTAGCCCTCTGTTACATATGGGGTTAGTGAAAATCTTTTCCCATTCTGTATGATGCCTCTTGGTCCTATTGATGGTGTCCTTTGCCTTACAGAAGTTTTTCAGTTTCATAAGATCCTATTTATTGATTGTTGTTCTTAGTGCCTGTTCTTAGTATTTTGTTAAGGAAATTGTCTCCTGTGCCAATGAGTTCAAAGCTATTCTCTTCTGTTAGGTTCAGTGTAACTGGATTTATGTTCAGGTCTTTGATCCTCTTGGACTTGAGTTTTGTTCAGGGTGATAGATATGGATCAATTTGCATTCTTCTCCATGCTGACATCCAGTTAGACCAGCACCATTTGTTGAAGACGCTTTCATTTTTCCATTGTGTATTTTTGGCTTCTTTTTAACAATAAGATGTCCATAGGTGTGTGGATTTATGTCCGGGTCTTTGATTCGATTCCATTGATCAGCCTGTCTGCTTTTATGCTAATCCCACAGGCATGGGTTTTTATGAAGTTTTTTTTTTTTGGTGTTGTTGTTCTGAAAGAGAAAGAAGATGTTTTCAAGCATGTCCCATGGAAGGTGATGTGATGAGAAAGGGTGAGACTCTAGGTCCAAGATGAGGAAAATACTTGTCTAAAGCTCTTGAAGAGACGATGAATGTAGGTGTCCCTTCTTGGAAGTCAAGTTGTATGAAGCAGAGATTCTGTGATGATCCTCTTGTTCCCTTAACTGCCTGGCAACCTGAAGATGCCAGTCTGAGCGACTGAGGCAAATGGTTTAGAAGCTCTATTAAGGAACAAACCAGCTGAGGCTCAGCTAGGTACAGTGTCAGCCTCTAGGGGGCACTGTGGCAGGGAGACCACAGCGAGGAATGCATGGGTGCATCTAACACACCTGTGGAGGGCTAGTGGCGGGGCGGGGAGGGTTGTGTAGGGATGGATGTGGGTTCCTGCACTTTGTATTTATAGTGTACAAAAGCCTTAAACATATGGGTCATTACAGTGCAAACATTCTATACAGGGTGACCTAGGCCCCTGAAGTAGGTAGACTGAGAGTTTGTTGCCTGCATAGTGAGACCTTATCTTAAAATATAATAAGCAATCCAGTAAGCAAACGATGAGATATAGTATAAAATATGACAACACATAAGACACTTACCTCTTTCCTCCTCGGCTCTCTGATGCTTTTCCTTAGGAATGTGTCTCTGCTAGCTCATTCTTGATGTCCATTGATTTTTAAGTATGTAATTAAGTGGCTATGCTGAGGAAAAGTGCATATGACTTTCTGTCAACCCTAAGCCTTTTGGTTTATGATCTGCTTGCTTTTAAACATCTTAAAATGGCATTCTGTCACTATTTCCACATTACAAATCTTTGTAATAGGTACTGCAACACAAAGAACCTCAAATAAGACAGGGACCCTGGGCTGTAGGAGCTAACAACACTGGGAATGGGAGAGAAGACACATTTCCAGCTGCCACATAGAAGGCTCTTTGTGGTAAGTAGCTTCAGTGGTAAAAACATTTAGGGACTGAGACAGAAAGATGCATATCTTGTAGGTGCTAGCAAAGCTGATTTGATGGAAGAGCTGACCTCTTCATAGACGAAGCCATCCAGACGGTATGATTTCTTCTCATTGCAACAAAGACCTTTAAATTACATTAGGGCTGTGCACATCTCTAACAGAGGCAGAATGTTTATTTCCATAGTGGTTGTAGTTCATTAGCCCTATATATATATTATATATATATAAATTATATAAATTATAGTGTTTATTATATTTATTAATATATTATATTAATTAATATTCCTGACTTGAATTTTGTTGTTGTTGCCTGGTTATGTGTTAAGCATTTTGTTGTTTAAAATATCTCAAGTCATTGATCTCAAATCCAATGGTACCAGAGACATTTTCTCTGCCACTCCATATATAGTTGTTGAAGTTTGAGGGGGGTCCCCAATAAATACCACTCCTATTGTTCATTTTGGTCCTGAACCAGAAGGAAAATGAAACTCAAGAGGAAAGCAGATTAACAGTCAATACATTTCTTTGTGATCAATGCAGATGTCGGATGCATTATACATCAGTGCAGCACAGTTTCTGCTCCTGGGCCAGCAAGCTTACTCACTCTGAACTCCAGATGTGGAAACCCTTAACTGCACTGTCCCACCTCTGTTGAAAGGGCCTGCAGATTTGAGAATGTCTATAGAATGGGGGCGTGGAGAAAGAGCAGAATGCAATCTTCCCGCAGAAAGATTTCAAAATGGCAAAAGGGAGATGAAAGACCAGTGTGATTCAAGCTTGTGTTTTAGTCCTGGCTGGCCACATAGCCTCTTCTCCCTCGTGAGGAATGAATAAAGCGTGGTAGGATGTGAGCCACTGTGAAAGTGAAAGTTCCCCCTCACAGGAGATGGAGTAGAGGATGTTCTCCCACAGGAGCAGCCCTAAGAAATAAGCTGGAGCGACTGAAGCCGTTCCGTTTTTTTTTTTCCCCACATGAGAGAGTCAGACAAGACTGGATGAAAGCAAGGAAACCCCTCTCCCTAGGCCCCTAAACTCAAACCACAGAAATGGACTCCTTTGTTCTTTCCGTTCCTCTTTGAAGAGCCGTCTCCATTTCCCTGGCTGGACATCTTGGCCTCAGGATTCCCTTCATCATTAAAATAATCATTTGATGAGAAGTGTCAGGCAGATAGGACACCTTTCAGGAAGTGATGGTGACAGAAATGAGTCTTTTACATTTTGGGGTTTTTAGATTTTAAATTTTTATATTATGCATATGGGTATTTTGTCTACATGTATGTTTGTAGACATGTACATCCCATTTGTGCCTGGTGCCCACAGAGGTCAGAAGAGGGCATCAGATCCCCAGAAGTGGAGCTGCAGATAGTTTTAAACCACCATATTTGTGCCAGGAATTGAGCTGAGTCCTCTGTAAGAGCAATGTGCTGCTGAGCCATCTTGTCAACCCCAGAAATGAGTCATTTAAGTCAGTGATTTTCTTAGAAGCTGTGGCTAGCCTATAATTTAATCTTACATTAGTATATCTTCTATCTTGTGTGCATGCATGTGTGTGTGTGTGTGTGTGTGTGTGTGTGTGTGTGTGTGTGTGTGAGAGAGAGAGAGAGAGAGAGAGAGAGAGAGGCAGAGAAAGACAGACAGACAGTGAGTCCCTACTTACTCAAGAACTCTCTGGCTTGCCCCAAATTCCCTGAACCTATCCATCTATCCTCCAACAAGACAGAAATATCTATCTATCTATCTATCTATCTATCTATCTATCTATCTATCTATCTATCTATCTATCTATCTGCATTCTTTACATAGAGAATTGTCTCATGCATTATATGCTAAAAATTCACACGTCATACCTGGCTCCAAAGCAAGGCATCCTAGTCCATCAGGGAGCAGGCCCAGTTTCAGGCCCAGTTTCAACCAGAACTGCAATTCTGATGAGGTAATTCAATCTCTTTGCTCCTAGTTTCTATCTTCTGTAAAATAAACTTGACTGTTATTGATTATGCTTGAGGTCGATAGGTAGGAATTTGCTAGTTTGAATATTCTTTAGAATACTAAGAATGGACATTATACAAATTTTTTCTTACAAGAATTCTAACATCAAAGTAAACTAATAGCCCACTGTAATACTTTCCCTACCACCCCATCTTCATTGTAACACTATGTCGTTACACTTCCATGGATTTGTCTATATAATTCTTTTCTTTCTAACTGATGAATTCTACTAATACATAGTCCCCAGATCTGACTTTTCCATGTAATACATAGTTTACAATCTCCTTTCACACCATGAGATTTCTCCATCAATGGACAGAGATGCGCTATGGGTGTAATGCCGTCTACCAACTGCATTTTTTGTGAGCACTTAGGCTGAGCTCAACATCTGCTGTCAGGACAATGCTATGATACAAATGTCAGCACACACACTGCCTTACGTGTGCATGCTACTATTCTCTGGAAGATAGGCACCCAGAAGTGGGATTGTTGTTCCAAGGGTGTACATATTTAAATGTTGATAAGACAATTTAATAAGTAGGATTTCAGAAGTGGTATTTGGAACACTTTCCCTGCTTCATGCTTCCTAGTCATTGAAACCACCTCTTGGCATTTCCTCTTGATGCTCTATTTATCTTTCAAAGTAGTATCTAAAACATAACTCCCACTTCTCATACATCTCTTACCCACTCTTCCCTATGTCATAAAATGATGATCCTAGCTTCCCTGTTCTCATCACCAAGCCACAAGCCTCCTCTATCTCCACCTTCTTCTTAGTCTTCATGACCATCCTTCCTCGATGGTTTATTCTACTTTCAAAATATAACTAGAATCCAGTCACTTTGATGTCTATCTCACCACCTCACTGCTCTGTCTCCTCCAATATTTTTCTAGCAATTACAGCTTCTATCCACTCCCCCATTGCTGATTAAAACATCTTCTTCTATTTCAACCAGAGCCGTGTCTTTAAAATGTGACTTTGATAGTATTATTTCTATACTTTCAATTCCTCAACGATTCTTACTTTCCCTAAAATAGGACTTAAAATCCCTTGTGGACTTGAAGGTGCTCAGCTCTCTAATGTTGCCACTTCCCATCTCCTGGCCATTCTTATAATTCAATTGTCTGGACTTCATGTCCCATTCCTTCCTCAAAGTCTTCATGCTTCCTCTCTGCCTGCCTGGGAATTTTTTTTTTCCCCGAGCTTTGAATGACAGGTTCCTTTTCATCTTTAGTTCATAATGTCGTCTCTTTGCCTGCCCATTCTCTATTAAGTAACCCCGCCTCCCTGCTCCAGCTGCTTTTGGCCACATTGCTCTCTTGACTTTATAAGCTGTTACCAGAAGCTAAAATTCTATGTAATTTTGTTTACCTGTTGATTGCTGTTCTCTCCTGTGATTTAAATATGAAGTGTTCCCTGTAAACACATGTGTTTGGACACCTGATCCCTAGAAGGTAGTGCTGTTTTGAGAAGTTGGGATGCCTTGATGAGGAAGGGGCTAGCTGGAGAAAGTTGGTGGCTGAGGGTGGGTAGGCTTCCTGGATTATAGGCTGGCCCTAGCCCTAGCCTGACCTTTCTGCTCTCTGATCTGCTCAGATGTGAGCAAGCAACCTCCTGATCCTGCTGCAGAGCTGAGAGCTGCCCCTGACCTTTCTATGACAGACTTCGTCCTCAAACTGTGAACCAAAGCAATCTTAAGAAGATATACTTATCAGGCATTCTGTCATGGCGACATGGAAAGCAATAATGCATTCTCATGGAAGGGATGTTCAGACTGCCTATTATTCTTCCCATCCCTTACATACAGTAAATGTGAAACTGCCAGATGATGACTAGGGAAAGGAAGGCTTTCTTGGAGAGGCTGTACCTCATAAGAAAGAGCCTCAGTTACAGGAGAGCAGAGCGAAGGACCAGGACCCCAGAGGATGCCATGTCTAAGGACAATTGCGTGGCAGGTAACGAGACAAGGACTGGATGCCACATCTTGTCAGGGCCAGAGGGGCTGCAAGGAATTTATTTTGGGTCCCCTTGTTGCTTCCTCTACTATGTCAAGCTGGAAACTACCACATGGGAGTGTGCTTCAAACACCCAGGGTTTAAGACTGCTTCTAGAGCTTCACTTGTTTGAAAGTGGCTCTTGGCATATTTACTTTGTCTTACTTTTGTAAAAGCTTACTAACTCTGAATTCACAATTGAATTTTCTTGATTTGGCCTATTTGATCACTTAGAGTAGTGAGAGCTTAAAAAGCAGTATATCCGTAGTCTGTGACCTATTACCATTTTCTCTAAGTCAGCACAAGTACAGATTTCCCCAAACTTTTTAAAAAGCCATAATGCTTTTAGAGCTATTATAGTAAGTGATGATCTCATTAATTTTCATAGTACACTGAGTTACTTATTTTTCCTTAAGGGAAGCTCATACTCTCTTCACTTTAAGGTATTTTTAGGTATTCTGAAGCATGTAATTTTATATATATATATATATTCCATTCTCCATTTGTCCCCATTTCAGTAATTTTAAGTGCATGCTTCATATCTGGAAAAATAAATGACATTTAAAGATGAAGGATGATTTATTTGCGGCATCTCATCTCACGGAGAGGAGGCTAAGGAAGGCCTGTGAGTTTCAGCATCTATTTGTCGTCATGACACCTGTCATTAGGCAGGAAGAGAAAGGACCCGCTTGACTGCTTGCAGGAGGCAGAGCTCACAGAAGCATTAGAAAATTCAGAATTGTTAAATATAAAGGCTTCTTTTTTCTTCAAGGGAAGAAAGTGACTGATACCTGTTCACCCAGAAGGATGGTATAGATGTTATTGAATGACATGGTGAACTTTTGCTATTCTATGGAGCCAGGCTTCACCTGAATGCCCCCCAAATCCTGAGCCCTGTTTAGACCCTAAGCCTGAGCTCTTCTTTCAGTGAATAGAACCATCCTTATGAAAGAGGACCCATGCATTTTGCATCCTTCATCAGTAGACTCTATCCTGATGCTTTTTCCAGATCCTTCCAGGCCCTTTCCCTGAGCTCCGTTTAGCAGTCAATAAAGCCCATTCTCACTGTGAAGGGCACAGGTGCTTTGCCACTTCACAAGGGAGTTTTTATGTAGCCATCCCTGAAGCTGTGCTGTGATAATTGTCACATGGAAACATCCCCCCAAAGTTTTATTGTGCTTAAATGTGTAAGAAAAATAAACTATGAGGTCAGACTCTGGAAATTTTTGACCCAGCACCTGTTAAAGTGGTGTTGACCTGAGTCTCATTCTTCACCCTGCATGGATCATTTCCTGGCTCGATGTGCCCCTTGCAGGGACCCTGACACCTGCTCATCACCCAGTTTCCCACTGTACCTTGGAGTTTGTGGAGAAATTATAGAACAAGGTATTTTTGCTATTCAAATAGAGACAAAGAGGAAAATGTGGTTTTTCGAAGTCATTTTTCAAAAGTGTTGGCCTGCAGCAGAGACACCTGTCTTTATGAGATTTGTTGGTGAGGCTGATGCAGGGAGTCTCTTCATGCAGGGCAATTTTGTTATTGTTACCTGAATTAGTATAAATAAGACATTCTTTAAAATACCATCCTGTGATCAACTGTATGAATGTATACACTTTCTGACTAGTGAGCCCAAACTTCATTTTTCATTCTTATGCCTGATTTTTTTTTCCTTATGGCTAATGCATCACTTTCAGATTAAAGGAGCTCAGAGTGTTTGTAACTGAGATGCCATTTGATTCTTATTTTAGCCTTAAGCTAACCCTTTAATAAAACAACTTCTGGTTGTTCTGCTGGACAAATCATGAATGAATTTCAGAATGGGTCTGCACTCTGGTGACAACAGACTTAGAACAGCCAGGCTCTTTTGATTAATTTATTTGTATCCATTGGCAGAAGGAATAATATTACATCTATTTTTTAAAAAAATTTTTGGAGAAGAGATTAGGGTCAGAAAAGAAAAAAAAAATCGAGAAAGGAAGAACGTAAAAAAGAAAGGATGTAGAAGGGAGAGGGGAGAAGGAAATAGAGAAGATGTTTACAAATATGGGTTTTGTTTTGAAGAACTCACATCAACTTCTTTTTTTTAAACAAAATTTCTTGTTTTAAAGCAGATATGCATCTTCATACTCAAGGACAGCACAGGCAGGTCTAGCGTGTCCTTCCTCTGTGTCCTCTATTGGTGGCACCCTACTCAGACCTTCAAAACCCAGAAACCTGTAGGGCACATGTGCAGGCACGTCCTCTGCATCCTTAGGCTATGCAGGCAAATGTCACTGCTGCCTGTGAGACACACAGCTAATCTGCCATGGGCAAGCCCCTTCTCGATGCCTTTTAACCTTTGATCCCAACCTCAGGCCCTGGAAACCTCTAGCCCGACCTCTGGCTCCCTAATTCTATGATTTCAGTGGTTATATCATGATGTTATGTAGAATGGTATTTTGGGTGTGTTTTTTTTTTCTACTTAATATGATTTTCTGGAGATTCAGTTATAGTTTGGTCCTTTTAAATTCCTGAGTAGTATTGTAAGAATTGTGTTTTTAAATAAGTTATCGATTGTTAAAATGCTCTTTATTGAGTATAGCACTATCTAGTTAATTCTAACTTTGAGAAAATTAGTAGATCTTACATGACACAATCATTTCCTAAGATGTAGACTTCTGACTTTTCGTATAGACTGTATATTCTCATGTCTCAGTACCCTTCATTCACATCTCTCCTTCACAAAATTGTTCTTCAAACCTTAAAGTCAGTGTGGGTCTCCTCTCTGCTGTGCCCTTATGAAATGAGGGGGATGTGCAATGCCTCTTTTCTCTCGTTGCCTTTATTAACTACAGGCCACCATGTTTCTCCACTTATTAGACCGGAAGCCTTATGAGATGTAAAATATTATACAATTTCTGATAATAAATAGTTCTCAATTAATGTTGGATCTGTGGCTTTTGAGATTAAATGCGATTGTCTTCCAAATGCTGGCTTTATTGGTGCTTAGATATCGCCTTGGGAGATGTAAGAAACATCCCGATGCTGGCTTCCAACCCTCAGAGATTTCAGCTTAAGTAATCGGAGGAGCAGCCAGGATCCTGGAATTGTAAAAGCCTTCTAGATGGTTCTGACATGTGGTCAAGGTATAGAACCATTGCCTTAACCAGCATCAAGAAGCCTGCATTAGCTCGATTTAATCTACAGAGGAGACACCAAATTGTATTGTTAATAGCCTATAGGGCTATTTTTGCTATAAAAAAAAAAAGTAAGCAGTTACTTGCATTTTGATGCTTAGATGCCTCTGATTGCTAATGGAACATTTTTATGTGGGATCAGAGTATGATTTTGTCAATTCTGCCTGTCACTTTGGTTCTACAAACACATTCTGCCAACAGCAAAGTGAGTTCTCTCCTCTCTATAAAATGCAAATCAATTCAAAACACATTTCTGAAGCTTCTATAGTGTCATTAATGAGTGATTCTCAACCTTAGCTGCACATTAGATGTAACTGGGGAGTTTTTAAAATCCCAGAGTTGGGGCTGTCCCCCACGCTGATTAATCCAAATCCTCTGAGGCTGAGGCTGAGTCCAGGCAGAGATGCTTTGGAAAGCTCCCCAGGTGATTCCAATGGGCAGCCATGGTTGAGTGACATCTTAAACAATACACTCTGGGTGCATCTCTATAAATGCATAGTTAATCCATTTATTTATACGAGCCAGTGTCCTATCGACCATTCTCACGCTTCACAAAGCTCCACGGTCGTCAATGCATGTGTGACACTGTGCTCTGCAGAAATGCCTCCATGCCCACAAGTTTGATGGCTTCTTGCAAAATGAAGCAAATGAAAAAGCATGTAGCAAAAGAGCACAAGTTTTCATGTGTCACACATGAGGATACCAAGGCATAAAGAAGTGGGGCAGGGCTTAACATGTGGCTGGGCTTAACCTGTAGCCTGCAAGGCAACCAGAGTTTGAGATTTAGAGATATGCTCACTCACAGGGTTGTGCAAATACAGGCTGGCATCTGAGCCAGGGTGTCACTACAGGTGAAGTGCCACAGGATCTACCTCTTATCCTGGTAATAACCTTGGAAATAGCTTACCCCCAATTGTGTAGATAGACAATGTAGGGGGAGAGAACCATGGCTGATCTCAGCACCTGGGCTTTGCTGTGTCTATTATCTTAAGAGATGAGGAAATATATTTACATTGGAAAATGTAGCCTTCTGTCTGCTCTAACCTACTGTATTCCTAACTGCTGCTCCACTAAAGAGTTCCACATTATAATCCCCAATCCTGTGACGATGTCATCTTATGTAGCAAAAGGGACTTTGAGACATGGTTAAATTAAGAACTTTGGGATAGGGAATTATCCCGTACTATCTATAGGCCCTGTCATTTTGTTTTGTTTCTTCCAGAAGGAGCCTGGAGAGCCAGAATCAAAGAAAGATGTGAAGACAGAAACAGGGGCTGAAGTGATGCCATTACTGAAAAGCGGTTACTACCTAAGGAAGGCAGAGAGTTCTGGAAGCCTAGGAATATATGAAACGGTTCTCAACTAAAACCTCCTGAGGGAATACAGCCCAGAAGATCTCTATTTATTTGTCTCCTAGAACTATGAGATAGTGAGTTCATGTTGAATGAATTCATGGCATATTTTAATGTCAATAGACAATTAAGTACTTAACTTCAAAATGAGTGTTTGTCTAACCTACCAAAGCCATACATAACTATTAACTACTCGTATGACAGAGCTTGGCTACACAAATAATTGAGTGATTATTGTTGGCTACAGCAATACAAATAGGAGTGTAAATCTTGCATTGGCTGATGGGTGAGTTCATAGAAAACACCCTGATCCCTCCCCCCCTACTGAGAGCCTACACTTGCTTCTGTGGTCTGGCCAGGTCCTATCTGTTCCTCTCACCTCCATCTCAGCGACTGGAGGAGAATTTTTCTTCCTGGGTCAGGTCATAAGGTTGAACAGGCTTTCATTACACACGCCTTCCTGCTGTCTCATGTGAAGCCCATAAACGCAGACATCAAAGTATGGAAGCTTTATTTTTCTCCTTTCACAAGAAAGACATTGAGAGATTAACTGTCACAGACACCCTGGAACAATGCCTGTGCATATGAGAAAAGGCACAAAAGCCGACTGGAAACTCAGTTCGATGTGATACATGACATATATACAGCCCAAATTTCCCTTGACAAGTATGTACATTTGTGTGTGTTTGTGTATATGTATTTGCACATGAGAGTGCGGTTGCCCCTGGAGACCCTCTGGAGCTGCAGTTACGTGGGTTTGTAAACTGCCTGACAGGTGCTGGGGGCCAAACTTGGGTCCTGTTCAAGAGCAGTACTGAGCTTATCTTCTCAGCCAGCACTCTCCGGACAGGACAGTTCTTTAGGAAGATGCCACATTGAAGACCAACTTCTCAAAGTCTAATGCAGTCAATTTTTCTCCAAATTTGGAACTGATTCCTATTCTCTGGTGGATTTCCAAATAGCAGTCAGCTCATGTTTTAGGTTCTGGGTGGAATAAGAAAAAAGTCACATTAAATATGTCTAATTGGGTCGATGTGGCCATTGGCATTTATGGTGAAAGCCACCTGGGAACTGAGCCAACAGAGGGAACTGATCTTATTTACTCGGGAGTGTGCCCTCCACTGTCTATGAACGATGGACAGAACGGTCAGCATTAGTTGGCATGTCACAGCTATTTCTCTCTTCTCTCGCTTACATTTCATGTTTGCTGCTGTCTCTGATAAGCATATGCAATTACATTAGAAAAGAATATAAATGTATGATGCTATTCCTTCATGTCCTGAGTCTTTTAACAGTAACTAGACAAGGTTTTCTGGAGAGCCAACTTTCCTAGTATCTTCAAGGAACTAAGCAGAGATTGGGCAACCAGAATCTAGAGAAAAGATCAAAGCACTGGATGCAAAATCCGAGAGTCTTTGCAATCCTTTTAAAATCAAAGTTCTCCATTGTAATATATTTTTTTTAAAGATTCATTTTACTTTATGTATACGGATGCTTTGCCTGCATGTATGTATGTGGACTGCATAACCAGAAGAGGGCATTGTATTCCCCGTAACTAGTGTTGCAGAGGATTGTGAGCTGCTGTGAGGATGCTGGGAATTGAACTGGGGTCCTCTGCAAGAGTAACAAGCGTTCTCAGCCACTGAGCCATCTCTCCAGCCCCTACTGTGAGATTTCTACTGCTGTTTCTCCTAGAAAGTTAATTATTTCCTTCTGGGAATATTAAGTGGGCATAAATGAGAAGGTACAAATATTTCTCTTGCTTCTTATTTTCTTTGTACAATTATTTGCTCTCCATAGAAATTCCAAAACACCACAGGAATATTCTCTCTTCTCATGTAAAGTATGATGTCTGGCTAAAGGGCATCATTCTGTAAAATGGGATTTGGCATGAGATATCTAATTGTGAACTGAACCAGTAAGGTCTTCAGTGAATTCAAAGCCCTCACTGTGGTGTCTAATTCTAACACGGGAGAAGTGTATTTCGGAAACTGTATTGCACTTAGCCTCCTTTTCCTCCCCTTACATTAGCTGCCACAACATTTTCCCTCCACTGGGTTTTGTGCTTAAGGGACCATGAAGGAGAAACCTTCTTCACAGCCCTTCTGGCACTGGCTGTGGTCCATGGCTGTCAGGAGCCTGCCATGTGTAAATCACACACCTAAATCCATTCAGATAGAGCCCATCCATCACATGCTGGCTGTGATGTGGGCAGCAGTGTCGGTAAATCTGGGGAAAATAATGTATTTGTGCAGTGAGATGACATCCCATAATGAGATTGTGATATTGTACAGCATGTGATTCGCTATTTGTGACAAAGATGAATTTCACAGTGAACATGGCTGCTGAGAGGCTGCGGGTCCTGGCCAACATGGAAGGTGGAGGCCCCTCTCGGCCATCCAGTCAGAACTCCTCCCTCTTGGGAATGATTTCTCAGGACTGCCAAGAACAATTTGCCAAATTGGATTTTCTCCAAAGGGTAGCCGAGTGTGTTGGCAAAGAAAAATCTCTGAAGAAAAGTGCACAGAAGATGATCATCAATATTCCTTGACTGTGTCTATTGTTTATGGTATCAGAACCCAACAGTCTACCTGAGGTTGTGCCATGGACTCTTATGCCCTCGCTTATAATCGATGAAAGATAAAAACTGCCTTTCTGTGCAAAATAAATTACATAACTCCTTCAGCTTCCTACCCTCGGAGTCATGTAAGTGACTATTTTATAGATTCATCATTTTTAAGGGCTTAAGTTGTATTGAGTCCCATGATGAAAAGTGTGGTCCCCAGCCTAGCTGTATTATTACCAGAGAGCCAAGTAGCAACACAGATTCTTGGCTGCCATCTGAGCCCACTGAATCAGAATCACTTTAACAAAACCAGCTGGGTCTCAAACACATTAAAATCGTAGAAGCCCCAGAGAGCCACGTGTTGTGGCACACCATTGTGCCTGTAATTCTTACCTTTGGAAGACTGAGGCAGGAGGATTGCTTAACCTAGGACTTCCAGGCCAGCTTGGCAACAGAATGAGTCCCTGTCTCAAAAGAAGGAAAAAATACTAGAAAAGTACGGTACTGTGTTTGAGATGTTCTAGTATTTCATCAGCACCAAGAATAATAACACTGGTAGTATAATGCAAGTCATTGTATACTCTTTTCAATTTACTTATCATATTTACAATGACAACATTTGAGCTTTCCCATAACCTCATGAGACACATGGGTATCATTATCTTCATTTCATAGTCGAGGTAAAGGTCATAGTGATTAATAGTTTTGGCAAGGATTTATATAGGTGGATATAGACAATAAATTTAAGTTTAATCTTTTCTCCTTCAACCCATATTCCTTTCTCATCATTAGTAGATATAAGCCTTCATCTCCAGGTGTCCGTGTCTCTTTTATGCTCTGAGTTATTCCCTATCACAAACAAGACTAGGCATAAATAAATGACCAGCTGAGCTCAGATCCCCTATGTGGCTGAATCTGTTCAGAATTTTCTTACTCTAAAGGGTTGAAATTTGTCTTTTGGTAAAGGTGAAGCTCAGTGGAAGAGCATCTGCCTACTGAGTGTGAGTCCTGGGCTCAAGCTTCAACACAGGGAAAATATCCCACTTGAATCATTTTAGGTTTAGATGCCGACAAGTCTGACAGCAGCACCTCCACACGATGCCTTGATTTAGGATTGACCACATACCTCACGGCCCTGATATTCAAACCTGTGTCAACGAGCTCTGCGGTTCCTTTAAAGATCTATTCTTCCTGAAAAATTTCCTAAGCCAACACTGAAATACAGACCAAGATGGCCAGCTCTCTGCATTATATACTACTTCTGGCAGGTGGCGGGGAGAAACACCTTCTTTTTGTTACTGAAGGGATGACATTTGAGTCACTAAGTGTCAAGTATATCACCACCTTTGCTCTTGGGTCCTTTATGGCTTTGGCCATGGAATTCACAGAGGGCTTTAAGACAGGGTGAGATGGGAGGCAGGATGCTAATGAGACAGACCTGGCAGGAGTTAGGCAACCTTGGCTGCAATGCGCCGCCCTTGAGGACCCTGAAGCTCTTAAGAACCTGCTGGCTTGTAAATGCAGCAGCGGACTTGACAGAAAGTGTTTCCGGGCTGGAGAACAAGGGCAGGGGAAGTGTATTAGACACATGTCCTTTGTTACGCTAGTGCATGCAAATATACATAATGAAAACAATTCTTTGTAAGATCTTCATATGAGATTTTTATTAATGAACAGTTGTGCTCAAAGTTGAGTATATGTGAAGGGCATTAAAGCGGAGAAGTAAGGTTTCTTATTTCATATTTTCTATTGACATATTTGAAAATAACTCAACTTATCTAATGTTGGGCTAGTCTGGCCTTTTAGAAGGGATTTTAAAATTCAAAAGGAACATTAATAACTTTCAATTTTTAAAAAATATTTTTATTGATTCCTTGAAAATTTCATATGACATATTTTGATCATATTCACCCACAACCACCCCTCTTAATCCCTCCCCGATCCACTCTTACCTTCATAACTCTCTGCTAACTTCCTGTCTTCCCTTTTACAATTCAATAACTTATCAATTCTACTTTTTAAAAGATTTCATTTATTTTTACAAGCATTGGTGTTTTGCTTGTATGTATGCCTGTGTGAGGGTGTCGGATCCTCTGAAACTCGAGTTACAGACAGTTGTGAGCTGTTATATGGGTCCTGGGAATTGGACCCAGGTTCTCTGGAAGAATAGTCAGTACTCTTAACTGCTGAGCCATCTCTCCAACCCTATCAATTTCTTATTTTTGCTGTCCATATACTTCTGGGTGTGGGACCATCTACTGGAGTGCAGTCGACCTACCAGGAGCCACACCCCCAAGTGAAACTGGCTTGCTATCTGTGAGAAACCATTGGCTGTCCATAGCTCCATAGCTAGGGGTGGGTTCTCCTGTGCCCCTCCCTCTCCATCCTGGAACGTCGAATGGCTTGATCTTGTGCAGGTCTTGTGAAGGCAGCCATGGCTCCTGTGAGTTCGAGAGTGCAGCCATCCCGTCATATCCAAAAGATAGTGTTTTCTCTGGTCCTTCCTGATCTCTCTGCCTCCTCTTCCGCAGATGGCCCCTTGGGCCCTGGGGGAAGGGTGTGGTGACTCAGACGTTTCACCTGAACCAAGGATGTTGTAGCCTCTATGAAAACGATAGTAGCAACAACCGTCACCCAACGCTAACTCAGAACTTAGCCTGAGTTCCTGTGGAGCAGTGACCCTTGCGTTTGTTTCAGAGATTTGATTGTTCTGTCCATTAGCCACATTCTGTGTTTTCTTTGTTGCACACATAGGCCTTCACAAAATACTGCTAGACGTGCAACACACCCATTCGTATGACCCATTGACTCACTGTTTCTGCTCTACAGTCCTGAGATGGTAAAACCCAGCTCTGACTGCATTTCTGTGCCTCTTTCCTTCCTTCCCCAGAAGCCTCATCATGTGAAAGCTCACAGGCATCGAACCTCTCTGGTTTATAGAGTCATCTAGTGCCACGGTGTTATTTACGGCCACATCCTTGTTAAAATAGTAAACATGATGGGGTGGCCTCAGTCTCACCCGCAGCCAGATGGGAAGGAACATCATCTTCTGAGCTGGGAAATACTCTTCTCTTTGGGAGGGTTTGCCTTACAGACTCCCATATGTTCTTTGTTCCCTACCCCGCCCCCCACCACCACACACACCATGGAGGACAGAAAAGACCCAGTCTATAGCAAATCAGGAAGAAAAGAAATTTTTTTTTTTTTTTTTTTTGGTTTTTCGAGACAGGGTTTCTCTGTGTAGCTTTTGCGCCTTTCCTGGAACTCACTTTGGAGACCGGGCTGGCCTCGAACTCACAGAGATCCGCCTGGCTCTGCCTCCCGAGTGCTGGGATTAAAGGCGTGCGCCACCACCGCCCGGCTAGAAAAGAAATTTTGTAAAAGGTTCTTTAAAATAATTTTCCTTGACTCTTCCCCTGCACATTAAATGAGAATCCTTATGTAACTTGTTTTATTTTTTAAATTATTACTTAATTTTATGTGTATTGGTATATTGCCTACAGGTATGTCTTTGCACCACATTGGTGCCTGCAGAGGCCAGAAGAGGGCATCACATCCCCTAGAACCGTAGTCACAAACAGTTGTGAGCTACCTGTGAGTGCTGGGAATTGAACTCAGGTCCTCTGAAGAGCAGCGAGTGCTCCTGACCACCGAGCCATCTCTTCAGCCCTGGGAAGCAGTTTGGAAGGGTCCAAGCTGTTGCTAGCTTGGATACTGCTTCAGTCCTTTCCTTCACTCATGTTGAAATGTGTTTGGTGATTATTTTCAAGTTTGGTCTTCCCCAAAGAAGAATAAATCAATAAACTAAGACAGGGGAGGGGCCCACATAATCTCAGCAGCTATAAAGTGTTCCCTGAACTCCTGGGTTGAGTGTTGTGATGTGGATTCACAAACAGAGGCCAGAGAAGTGCAAATAAGCGTACCAGTCAGATCACAGCTACCCTGCTAGGGAACAATAAAGACTGGAAAAAGCCCTCGCAAATGTGGGGCTGGAAGCTGAGTTCTGGGGCAGGAATGGGGCCAGGGGCAAGACTTTGCTCCCTCTAACTTTTTTGTCTCATCATCGCCCCAAAGTTCAAGACAAAAGAAACAAAAGTGGTTTGTAAGTCTTGAATTCATGCACCTTCCCCTGAGAGTCCCTTGCTTGAGGGGGTCAAGACAGTACCCACTACAGGTAACAAGGAGAAGGCTAACAGACAGAATGCCGCCACCTCCTGGCAAAGGAGTACAGGATGCTTCCTCCCCACCTCATACCCACTCCCTCGCCCCAGCCCTGCTGTCTATACCATGGGTCCCTCTGCCTTCTCCATCTCCTTTCCATTTTCTCTCTTCCTCCTTCCTCTTCATACTTCCCGCTCCCTCTTCCTATCTCTTTCCTCTTCCCCATCACCTCCTTCTTTCTTTTCTCTCTTCCTCTTTCTGTCCACACAAACTGTCCTGAGAATAATATCTGTACTACACTTTACAGATGACAGATTTTTCACAGGAAGTATTTCAGTTAACATTCACAAGATCTGATGAAGTAGCTTACCAAATAGCTTACCCAATAGAATACCCAATAGAATAGATTACCCAATTAGAAAAATAAAAATGACAGAGATTCCGAAAAGATGTGCCATTTCCAGAAGGTTACACAGTGGCTACCAGGTGCAAGCCAGGAGCCCAGGCACTGAGAGATATTAAGCAGCTCTACCGCACAACAACATGTGCAGTACAGTCTTTGATCTGGGAATGTCCAGGATGACCACAGACAAGACAGTACCCACTACAGGTAACAAGGAGAAGGCTAACAGACAGCTCTGCATGGTGGGGCAGTGTGTCCCTGAACTTGAAGGATGAGAAGCAAATCGTGTACATGAAAAGAGATTTTCTTCTATGTTTTTCACCCTTAGAGTTCTCTTGGAGTTTGCATAATGCAAATTGAATAAAAAAATGTGATGTCTTCTCAATTTAAAGTCTGAAAAGGCTCCTCCTCACAAATGTGAAGCAAGAGGCTGAATGCCCTGAAGGGATGGGACCAGAGGGAAAGCGACTTCTTAAATGAGCTCCTAAATCCTTGCTCCCTGTAAATTATCTGTTAATCTCCTCATAGTTAAGACAAAACAAAACTAAAAAAAAAAAAAAGTCTAGATTGCTCTACCTCTAGTAATAATCAAATTTAGACAAGTTCTATTCCAGTGTATTTCCAACGGATCCAGTATGAAGACTAGAAAGGCCAATCCAGCTGGAACTAGCTTTGAGAACTGGTTTTAGGTGCATGAGCAATAAGGAAAACTGTGTCTTTCAGGAGAAATTTAAGAATAATCCCCTGTTTACCATCTTATGCCTGTGTGTAATTGGGCAGGCATATAATTAAAACCAGATGCATTATGGGAAGGGGCATGTATGAGAGTAAAAAGAAACGTGTGACCTAAACTACCTATCAAAATAGAGAGCCACTGTAGCTACATCCTCTGGTAGCTACCCCTCCCCCATAAGAAGAGACCACTGGCTGTGACCTGGTCTGGGCACTTGCTCACTCACGTGGCTGCTGCTCCCATATGATCATTTCTTTCTCATCTGTACCATTTACTTTGGACTACTTTTCTACATTGCACGTCTTTGTTAGTCCGTTCTTTGGATAAGAGGCCAGGAACCCAGACACACCTGGCCCAGACTTCAGTATCTCCATCACTTCTACATTTGCTCTCCTCTCTTCAGGAACAGGACTTTTTGAAAGAGTATTTCTTGTGCGGTGCTTTCCCCAGTTCTAATTGTGAACTCAAACTCCTTCTAACAGCAAGGCAATACAGCATTCACGTTAAGAGTCTCTGTTTGGCCAGACTGTTTATCTCTAAGAAGGCCTTCTCAGTCTTGTGACTAAACAACATTGATTGCCGAGGAACAATCACGTAAAGATTCTAGCACTATCCCTTCCTAAAGCTTAATTTCATTATTTTAAAGTTATTCTTAATAAAGTATATTTATTGTATGAAATGATGGATTTTATTATGACATTCCGATGCATGTATGTGATAGATTTTAATCATATTCAGTCTCATTACATACCCTACTTGTCTCCTTCCTCTTCACAAATTGTCCTTCCCTTGGCTTTTAAATCTGGTTATTGTTTTAAAGTTTAGAGTTTATGGATGAGAGAAAATGTGTGATATTTGTCTCCTGAGCCTGGCTTATTTTGCTTGAAATGATGATCTCCATTTCCACCCACTTTCCTGCAGATGGATTAGTTCATGGGTTAGCTTTAGCTCAAACACAACCTCATGATGGATGACCTTCATCCATCTAGCTCTATTCTCTTCTTGTTCTCTCTCTCTCTCTCTCTCTCTCTCTCTCTCTCTCTCTCTCTCTCTCTCTCTCTCTCCTCTGTGTGTCTCTATCTATCTCTTTCTCCCCTCTCCCTCCCTCCTTTATTTTGAAGTGATTTTAAACTCCCCAAAATTGCAAAAACAGTATTAATACCACTCATAATTTATTCCCATTAATTTTTGCTGTGATATTTTAGGTGGGATTTTTTTCACCTTAAAATGAGTTACAAAATGCAAAGATATTAAAAGCATCATTTATTACTTTGACCTAAATATTTCAAGAAAAAAATTAGTTAAAAAATAATTGGAAAATGATTGATTCTGTGACCACTAAACATCAAAATTTTAAAACATTTAAAGAGAAGTGTTCTATGTATTAATTTGCTGGGGCTGCCATAATAAAGCACCACAGTTAGGATGACTTGAACAACAAACATTCTTTTCTCACAGTTCTGAATTTTGGAAAGCCAAGATTAAGGCATCAGGAGGATTTCTTTATCCTGAGGCCCCTCTCCTGGTCCTTATGTCTGTCCCAGTTCATCTCTTTTTGTTAAGAATGGCAGACATATTGAGTTAAGGCCTCACTGTTATGTTCCCTATTAACCTGATTCACATTTTAAAAAAGATTTTAATTTTAAGTTTATGGGTGTTTTGCCTGCATGTATGTCTATGCACCATGTGCTGTGGAAGCCAGGAGAGGGCATCAGATCACCCTGGAACTGGAGTTACAGGTGGTTGTGGCCTGCCATGTGGATGCTGGGAATTGGACCTGGGTCCTCTGCAAGAGCAGCCAGTCAGTGATTTTAACCACTGAATCATCTCTATAACCCTGCTTTTAGAAAGCCTGTCTCTAACTACAATCACATTGGTAGTTAGAATTTCAACATTGAGTTTTGTAGGGAATATAATTCACTCTGTTATACCCGAGATATCCTAAGGTGAAAAAAAGTTACATACTGAAAAAAAGTAACTTCATTTTTTAAAAATGCACATATACACAGAGAAGATTGGTATTGGGCTTTAGCAGTTACGAAAGGCATTTGGGATACAATTAAGTAAATGGTGATCTGGGAGAAAACTTGTTATGAACTGGCCTTAATACTACACATCACATTCTTACTGTTGTTAGCGTTATGAAGCTGACACATCTCCAATGAGCATTACAATGGGTATGAATATTACAGTGATGCATGTATGAGCTAATACTCTAGTCAAGGCTTCCTCATGTAAAATGTTTTGTAGTTCTTACAGAACTACAAAAAGTATGGCTATAGTGTGCATGCATGCGCGTGCGTGCGTGCGTGCGTGCGTGCGTGCGTGCGTGCGTGCGTGTGTGTGTGTGTGTGTGTGTGTGTGTTTGGCTATCTGTCGTGTAGGGGTGAGATGGAGGTGGGAGGTAGGGCATGGTTCTGAATATGAAATGTCCTATAGTTATCATTGAGAATGACTGTTCTTGATCCATAATATTAAAATATCTCATGTATAAACAATTCTCCAATCTTATCACTTCTGTTGTGTTATGAAAGGATGTTTTTAGGCGAGTTCTGTTTAATCTGTATGGGCAAGTCATGTTCAAGCAGGACACTGAACAGTTTTGATTTGCAAGATGTGTTGCACCTGTCTTCCGGGTCGCTCTGGGGAACTGGGGCTCCACAGAGAAGGAAGAAGTCGGTTGAATGTTTTCAGAGATGCTCACCTTCAGCTCAACAGCCTCCACTTGCTTAGCATCTAGGATCACACGTGGTTATGGATCGAGCTTCAGTAATAGAAAACAACATCCAGTAAGTAGTCAGCATCTTTCGCCCACGCAGAGCAAGTTCCACCCAGCCTGGTGCAGACCCGCCTTTGTTTGAGAAGCGACTGGCAGCTGCCACAAAACGTCTAACCCAAGTGTCTCCAGACTGCCAGAAAGTTTTATTTCTTGATGCCCGTCCTCTCGAGGTAAGCAGCTGGGCATTCCCTCTCCAGAAGGCCCCTGAAAAGCTGTCAGGCCCAATCTGGGTGAGAGATGAGAGGCTGACCTAGGGTTAAAGGCTCCACATCCGCGGCACATCTCCCCAGTTATCTAATCTGTCTGGAGAAGAAGCTTTGTGCAGAGCAAGCGTTATTTTATAGCTGACCCTTTAGCAAAGGGGAAGCAGTGACTATTAGGAGAGGCAGTCAGTAGTCGTCCTGAGATAAAGCTGCCTGGGTAAATCCTATGCTTTTTAAACTCAAAAAAAAAAAAAAAAAAAAAAAGGAAAGACAAAAATCTGGAAAGCCCACATAAATCATGTACAAAAGATGTTGTGTTGCTTGAGTTCTTGAAGGCACACACACATTCTCAGAGAGAGTGGGGAGAGGGGGAAAATATGCCTTAAATCCTGTGCTGAATTCTACCTGGAAAAGGCACTGTCCTGCAGTATCTGCGAATCTGGGAAAGGCTGTCCCCAGACTTGCATTTTCTCATCTGTAAAACAGCACATGCAGCCAAAAGGAGGTAGGGGGTCTCGATTAGAGGGTCAGTCCCTGACGTACCATCCTTCTTCACTCATAGCAAATATAAATAATTGGTTAGAGTGTTTCCTCCCAACCCTCATGCAGCCTCTGTGCGGTCATTGATCAGAATCAGCAATGTGAGGCCAGCTCGCCCTGCCTGTAGTTTAATGATGCCCGCGGACCTTTGTGTCAGGTCTCAGCAGTTAGTGGCTTGGCTCAGGTGCTGCCTCTGGCACAGCGTGCAGTAATCAGCACCAGCAGGACAGAGCAGCAACAGTGACACCAAGATATTTGAGGGGAGGAAATCACAGGTTTCAGAGACGACACATGTGGATTCATCAAAACCAAAGGCCAAATGCCGCCCAGAAGGAAACCTGCAGAAAAATGCATTAGATGAGTAGATTTTAGCTGCAGAAAAATATATTAGTGTTATGCCCAGCTCATGCAGACCCCCAAAAGACCACCATGGAGACCGAATCCCATGTGTAAAAGCAAAGAGCCTTTATTTCAAGTTCCAGGGCTTGGTCCCTCTGTCTGTCCAATGCAGCAGTGAGAGCAGAGAGCTCTGAGCCCAGGCAGGGTGGGATTTTTATCATAGCAGAGGTTGGGGTGAGGGGATTTCCAGGGTTCAGGACGCTGATTGGCTGACAATTGTCTAGGGTATCTTGTTAGGAAGGGGAGATAGGTATGTGCTAGGCTCAAGGACATCTGGCCACCTTATCTAATGTTTGGAATATTTGGGATGTCAGTTACTTCCTCATCCCTGGGTGGATCCCTGGGTGGTGTCGGCTTAAGACTTTTCCTGGATCTGGGTGTTGCCTGCCAGTAAGCCTGTCTCAGAAGCTATGTCCAGGCCCCTAAGCCTGTCATGGCTGCTGTGTGGTCAAACTATTCTGGGGCCCCTTCACATTAGATGAGTAGATTTTACCTTTCAGTTTCCTGCAAAGTCATTATTCAGCACATGTGTGATCACATAGTGAAGAATGGAGGCCGGATCTCCTTAAACATGAAAAGTTTAATTTCTGGTTACATTATGAAGAGGAAGGTGGGACAAGGGTAGGTGACCATGGCAATGATTGATGACTCCAGAAAACTATTTCTCTTCAATTTAGCTCTTCACACCTGTGCTCTATAGGTAATTCTCAGCTCTTTAACCTGATAACAGAGGTTGGGGTGAGGGGATTTCCAGGGTTCAGGACCCTGATTGGCTGACATTTGTCTAGGGGTATCTTGGTAAGAATGGGAAATAGGTGTGTGCTAGGCTCAGGGACATCTGCCTATCTTATCTAACGGTTGGGATGATGGGTACTTCCCCATCCCTGGCCCATCCTGGCTGAATCCCTGGATGGTGTCAGCTTATGGCATTTCCTGGATCTGGGTGTTGCCTGCCAGTAAGCCTGTCACAGAAACTGTGTCTGGGCCTCTAGGCCTATCACGGCACTATCATGTGGTCAAGCTGTCGCCCCCCTCACACACACACAATACCATGTGTGTGAGTTATTTAAGTGCTCCCAAGAGAAACGGGATGAGGGTAAGGAAGAAGCCAAGATGTTTCTTCTGGTGAAATACCAACTTCATTCAGTCTGATTCCGCAGGACACTCGGGAGTACAATTAAATATTAAATTGCTCCCTCCTGAGGCAGAGTCACCAAGCTTTCCTAATGCTTCATCAGGCTGTCACTGGCCAAAGGCCACCCCAGAAGGACGTGAAGGCTACATACTCAACTGTCTCCACGGGGAAGCAAGCTTGTCTGAAAAGGGTCACATGTGTGAGCATTTAAAGCAGTGGTTCTCAGTCTTCCTAATTGCCTGAGACCTGCTTTGGGGGGTGGGGAAGGGTTCAGGTCCCAAAGAGATGACTGCTAGCATTTTTTATTGAAAAAAGAAAACATGTTTTATACTCTATAGTTGCACATAGGATTAAATGGAAGAAAAGGGGCATGTGAGCTGGGGTGTGGCTCATAACCAGGGATTACGGAAGCTAGCATTGACCTTGACAAGTTGACAGGCACCAGTCATGTTAATGGAAGGGCCACAGGACTCCCTTTTTGGTAAGCAGGAACTTTATTCTAAATGCCTGACCTTGGGAAAAGGACTTTGGTGAAGGATCAGACACTCTGTTATAGAATTTTGCAGTTTCTTGTATGGCTTAGTTTATCCAAATAGCTAAAGTTTAAAAGTGAGCAAAGACAAGGGTGACCTGAGTAGACCTTAGGAATTTATAAATCTTGATTATCAAATATACTTATTTATCAAGCGTGTGTTACTTACCTAAAATTTCTAGCAGATTGGTGTTAACTTGTGTGGGAGTAGACAGAGCTACCATGCTATATGGGTCCATGGTGGCAGGGATTTTTTCCAAAGAATTATTTTGTTCAAAGAGGCTGATGTTGTGAGCATTTTCATCCTTCAAAGTCTGCCCAAAATTTCCCAAAGGGAAAGGCGTAAAGGAACTCCCATAACACACAGTGAGAATCATTAAAAATAAAAGTAAAGGGGTGCTGGAGAATGGTGATCCTCAAAGTTGAAATGTTGGAACTTTGTCAATCAGCAATGGTCGCCATTTGGGCTATGCCACCTAATTCTGTGACCTTTTGATACAGTTCCTCACAGTGACCTCCAACCATAAAATGATTTCGTCACTACTTCATGACTGTAATTTTGCCACTGCTATGAATTGTAATGTAAATATCTGATATGGGATCTTGTCAGATCCCAACAGCACCTGTTGAGTGTGAAGGGACACCAAAATAGCTAGACAGCCATGACAGGCTTGGGGGCCTAGACACAGCTTCTGTGACAGGCTTACCGGCAGGCAACACCCAGATCCAGGAAAAGCCTTAAGCTGACACCACCCAGGGATCCACCCAGGGATGAGGAAGTACCTGGCACCCCAAACATTCTAACCATTAGATAAGGTGGCCAGATGCTCTTGAGTTTTGCACCTATTTTTGTTTCACAGTTACCCCTAGACAATTGTCAGCCAGTCAGGGTCCTAGACCCTGGAAATCCCCTCGCCCCAACCTCTGCTATGATAAAAACTCTGCCCCACCTGAGCTCAGGGCTCTCTGCTCCCACTGCTTTGTTGGACAGACAGAGGGACCAAGCTCTGGAGCTTGAAATAAAGGCTCTTTGCTTTTACTTGCGGGATTCAGTCTCCGTGGTGGTCTTTTGGGGGTCCCCGAGATCTGGGCATAACATTGAGGAAGTTTGGGATCTGTCACATAAGGGGGTTTGTTTAGTCTTTCCGTATTAGCACAGCACATCACAAGTGTGATTCACGCTAGAGCCTCCCCTCAAGACACGCCTACAGGAACAGTGTACATAGGCTTCCAACCCCATGGACCTGTAAGTAAAAGTATTTCTGGTATTCTGGAGAGCACATGTGAGTTGTGCCTGAAGGTCTGTGTCCTCCATCTATTCCTCAGGCTCCGATCTCTAAGGAATATCACCCGTGGCCCCTACTCCATCTCATATTACTTCATTACCCAAGCAGCTGGAGAGCAGAGAGAGAGACTTTTTTTTTCCCAGCCTGCCTAGCTCTAAGATGGATCAGCGCTGCCATGTGACTCCAGGAAAACCACAATCCTGTTAGCTAGAATGACACAAGGAAAATGAACAATAACCTCCTTTTGCTGAGATGCTTCCCCTGGGAGGGAAGGCACACAGGCTAGCGACCTGGAGAGTAACAATGGCAGTTGTCCCGGGGAAGTAGGGTGTAAGCACAAAACATCAAAGCCAAGCCTGTGAGGGCTGCACACAGCTCTGGCCATTTCCACCTGTCACCTTTGTGTGGCTCACTTATGGACTCTGTGGGTGCCACGTCTGATTAATTTAAAAGGAGGCAGCTCCCCACCTTTCTCATTATAGAGAAACCCATTGGGCCTTGTCTTGACAGGTTAGGCACAAGATGACAGATGGGCCCGGAGTCACGTTCCCCTCCCCCCACACAGGCAGAGTTCCTTCACTGACCTCTCTCTCAAGCTTGGAGGACAAGGCCTTGTGGCTAGGCTGCTGCACAGGGCACCACCTGGTTGGCATCTTGATGGCAATTAAGACAATTCTCCATTGCATCTGCATTTCAACATTTCATGGTCTCTGAATTTATTATTTCGTGTGTGAAGCTTTTATAAGAATACATTCTTTATTCTGCTTCCACAAGCTAGTCATATTAAAAACAAAACTATGATTATAAAGCAGGACCAATATGGAAAAATATGTTTAACTCTGCACTAAATATCTGGACATATTCTAACAGTCTGCTTGAACTGGTTTTCTCCCGAGGGAGATAAGATCACGTGGGGATTATATACTCTCTGCATGATTTGGAGGCTTACTATAAATGAGATAAAAATACAATGGTATTTCCATTAGGAAAAGAACTTATTGTTGAATGGACTTTATGAGGAATTACACCTGTACCCATTTGTGCTTACACAGCTGTTTGTTTCGTTTTGAATCTTTCTACATATAGCCACGATGAGAATTATAGACGTATGTAATAATTCCGAGCTGACAGTTTCACTCAGTGTTATTCCATTTGTAGGTGCCTGAGAATGTAGTTGACATAGTTTTATTAGTGGATGCTTAATTGTACATGGGCTCGACGTCTATTTTTATAAAACAGCTTCCTCTGGAAATTATACACTAATGTCTTGCCAACACAGTGCACTGGAGCTGATAGCAAGAGGGTTGCCCATGGCTCCCAAGCCCTCTGACTTGTTACTACTATTTTTTTTTTTTTTTCGAGACAGGGTTTCTCTGTGTAGCTTTGCGCCTTTCCTGGAACTCACTTGGTAGCCCAGGCTGGCCTCCAACTCACAGAGATCCGCCTGCCTCTTCCTCATCGAGTGCTGGGATTAAAGGAGTGCGCCACCACCGCCCGGCTTGTTACTACTATTGAAAGGAGGTCCAAGGCATTTAAAATCACCCCTGGCTCATCGCAGGCACATTTCCACTCATTTTCAGAAGAGGTTTGTTGGGCATCTTTTACATGCTAGTGTTATACTTGGTATTTAACCTATTTCTTGAATTGTAGCATGGTGAGCAGAGGCCATCAGAGTTCAGGCAGCCCACCAACCATCACCAAGAAGTATCCTGAACCCAAAGGCCAGCCTCTGATGTGTTCTGATGTATGAACCCATGAGTGAGAGGGAGGACAAGGAGAGTACACTGTTTGACAATGAGTAGCATTCTCGAGATTGAAGGGACTCCTCTCAGGACCAGGCTCTAGGTTTCTAGAAGGTTTCACCTTCCCTCAGCCCTGCAAAGCTCACCCCCCCCCCCTGCAAAAGCGTCTCAGTGGATTAAACAGAGCTCTCTCCCCTGTCCTGGGTTGCTTCTCCATTTGTCTCTTAATCCAAGTAGAATCCGAACACAGAGCCCCTCGTGCTGTCCCCACAGCCCATTCTCTTTAGTTTATGGGAGACAAGGCAGAGAAGTAATCTAATTCGTTAAAGACACATAGTTCTTGTATGTGGGTGTCCGTGTTCACTTGCTGGATGCATCTTCAGTTTCACATGCTACAATTCAAGAAATAGGTTAATACCAAGTATAACACTAGCATGTAAAAGATGCCCAACAAACCTCTTCGGAAAATGAGTGGAAATGTGCCTGAGATGAGCCAGGGGTGCTTTTAAATGCCTTCGACCTCTTTTCAATAGTAGTAACATCCTTGAACTGTGGCAGTTTGGGAACTCTCCTAGAATGTATGGCTGTATGTGGGTGTCCGTGTTCACTTGCTGGATGCATCTTCAGTTTCACATTTCTATATCAGGTAGAATGAGGCCTGAGCATGCAGCTATTCTCTGTTCTTCCAGCTGGAAGTCAGTTCTTTACCGCAGAAAATCCATCTGCACTTCTTTGTAATGTGATTGCTTTTCATTTATATAATCCTCAGCCCTAGATGCTAAGTTCCTCGGGAAAAAGATCTATGTCTTACTTCATATACCCTCCCTCTCTCCCTCCCTCCCTCCTTGCCTCCCTTCCTTTTCTTCTTTTGGAGGCAAGATCTCATTACGTAGCCTTGGCTTTAAACTCACAGAAATTCACCTGCCTCTGCCTCCTCAGTTCTGGGATTAAGAGTGTACAAACACATCTAGTTCACATATGCATTTTCTAAACCAGTGGTTCTCAACCTTCTTAATGCTGCAACCCTTAAATACAGTTTCTCGTGTTCTGATGACCCCCAACCATAAAATGATTTTTGTTGTTACTTAACAACTGTAACTTTGCTACTGTTAGGAATTGCCATGTAAATATCTGATATGTGACCCTTGCAACCCACATGTTGAGAATTGTTTGAAACAGCCTGATAAAATTAATAGGTGTTGGGAATGGAGAGATGGTTCAGTGATTAAGAGCACTGAGTACTCTTCCAGGGGACCCAGGTTGAGTTCCCAGGACTCCTGTGCATCTCACAGCCATCTGTGACTCCAGTTCCAGGGGGAGTCCAGCATCCTCTCTGGCTTCTGTGGGCACAAGGTATGCACATAGTGTGCAGACATACATGAAGTCAAAACACCCAGAGACATAAGTAAATGAAAAAAAAAATTAAAATAAAATGGTTGTAGAAAAAAATAGAACTTTCTTTAGTTAAGGGGCTCATAAAGTTTTTTATTTTAAATTTTAAGTTGCATTAATATTTTAAGTTGTATTTCATTAAAATATTTAATTGACATAATAGTTATGCATATTTAAGAGGTAGAGTATGGTAACTCTAAACATATGCAAGGTGTATTGGTTGAGCCAGGCAGTTAGCATTTCCTTTTCCTTTATCATTTCTTTGTTAGGAGCTTTAAATTTCTCTCTTCTATTCTTTCTAAAATAAGTATTAAATTGCTGTGAACTGTACTCACCTTATTGTGCTGCAGAATATGAGGGCTTTTCCTCCGATGTAATTACATTTTGGTATAAGTTTTGCAACTGACTTGCATTGACTCACTTTTCCCCTTCTTAGATAATAGAGTGGTCACTATTCTACTCTTTACTTCATGTGTATGGTACATGCGCGAGCATGTGCATGCATGTGTGTGTGTGTGTGTGTGTGTGTGTGTGTGTGTGTGTGTGTGTGTGTGCAAATGTAAGTATGCATATAGAGACAATAGGTCAACCTCAGGCATCATTCTTCAGGAGTTACCTTGGTTTTGAGGCCATCTTTTCATTGGCTGAAATTTGTAGATTAGGCTAGAGAGCTCCAGAGATCTGCCTGTCTCTGCCCCTCAGTGCTAGCATTGCAAACATGTTCAACCATGCCTGGATTTTTTTCTTTTTTGCACAGATTCTGTTGATAGAAGTCAGGTCCCCCCTGCTAGTACAGCAAGGACATTGCCAATTGAGTTACAACCCCAGGCCTGCATCCCACGCCAACTTTTTTAGTTTCCACCTGTGAGTGAGAACATGTGGTATTTGGTTTTGTGCCTGGCTCATTTTACTTAACGTAATGTCCTCTCAGTTCCCATTGTTTATCTATGGCTAGTGGGTAATCTTGAATGCATAAGTAGAACATTGTCTTGATGCAGTCATCTCTTCATGGACCCTGTAACTGATTTTACATGTTGGCTGTGTGCTTAGTGCTATGACAAACAAGACATCCCAGGGTCTCCTTGATATACTGACTGCGTCACCTGGGGAGATACTCAGTGGTAGTGTATATACTCAGTGGTAGTGTAGTTTGCATGATAGTCACATTTCTAGGTGTTTGAGGAAGTTCAAAAATGCATATAAATGACTTTACTAATTTGCATTCCTACCAACACTGTATAATAGTTCCAGGACACTAAAAGTTTTAGTTGGCATAGGAGAAAAGGGATAGGAGAAGGGAAGGAGTAGGGTAGGTTAATCAAAATTAAGAATATATGAAGAAGCCTATGGAACCCCACTATTTTTTAAGCTAATCAAAAAGGCAATAAAAGAGGAGGAGGAACAGAGGTATCCTGTATGGGTGAACAGTGCCTGCTCCTAGAAGACTTGAGTTGTTAAATGAAAATCTCTATGTTATTCATGGGATGCCCCCTTTTGAGTTATTAGTCATGGAAGCCCCAGGGGCACTCAAAACAAGAGAGGCAATTGCCATTGTCTTTGGTTGCCAACCATAACTAAATAGTACATCCCTATTATTGAAGACACCATAAACTTTGGTTGCTGGATGTAGACAGGTCTCTCAATCTGACGAGGAAACCCTTTTGGCTAGCTCTCACAGTGATGCATGGTGCTATATTGGCCACCATGGGGGAAAAGACATCAATGGTCTTGCTCAGTGCTGGACCCTGTATAATGTAATACTGATCTGCCAGGCAAAATACACCCTTGGGTATAATAGTGGCATGATGGTTATGAGGGGAAGCTACTGCTTTCTGATTGGATTTGAGGGCTACTCTATAGGAGGGATTTCATGCTGGGACTATAAACACACTCAAAAGCCTATGTATGAGGAAGCTATAGGTCCTAGAGAGGAAACCGACTGTTGTTTTGCTAAATAGTCATATCAAATTCCTTTATATTCATGTTTATGTTAATAAGTATGTGATGTTTCAACTATGGTTAGAGAAGCTTCTTTTTCCACTGAGTGGTGGTTAATGCAGAGATTTGCAAGTACTGAGAATAAGTGACTCAGTGTGTTCATGCATAGGTGGGTTATCTTTATCAGCCTTCTCCCACCCAAGTCTCAGGAAAAATTGCAGAAGAGGGGGTAGAAATAATTTAAAAGTTGGGGGATGGGAAGGAGAGCCATGAAATGTTGTCTTCTGCGTATAACATGGTCATTGCCCATGTGAACTTACAGCAGCTATGGTTACCCATACAAGATTAGCAGAAGATCAAGCCAGCCCAAATTCCAGCATGGATCAGGGAGGGGCTCCCAACGTCCCCCATAACTAACAAGCTATTGTCAGTTGGCAACTGCTAAATGAGGGAAGAGTTCTTTTCTCAGGTAGTGCAGCAGTGAGTAGGTATCCAATGCTCTGGGGGATGGCCCTGCAATCACACACACAGAGGCAGTGCTAATTTGACTTAGTGTATTACTAATTTTAAAAAGAAGGTCATGGTTCCCAGCTCTCAGAGGCAGAGGCAGGTGGATCTCTGTGAGTTTGAGGCCAGCCTGGTCTACATAGGAAGTCCAGCCAGGGATAAATAGTGAGACCTTGTCTCAAAATATCAACAACAACAGGATGTGAAGTTGGGAAGGAGATGTGATGGAGGTCCTGGAGGGAGATGGAAGGAGAATGTAGGGGTAAATATGATAAAATACATTACATAAATGTATGACATTTTTCAAAGAATATATAAAAGAAACATTATTTTAAAGATGTAAGCTAGTATATGTGGCTATTTTTCAAGAAAACTTTCTTTACAAAAACCTGAGTTCCCCTTTATGAATCATTGTTATTTCTTGTCTTTTTAATCATTGTCATTCTAATAGGTGAGATGAAGTCTCATTCACACTCAAACTGTTTTTTGGTATAAAAGAACATAAATGGTTAGAAATGAATCCATCTTAATGTACTAGGTAAGGTGTTGAATCTCAAAGACCTATGTTGTATTTAGCTTGTCTTTATTATTCTGGGCAAACTAATTAACTCTATGAGTTCAATGATCTGTTGGGGAAAGCAGAAGCTGTTTTAAGAGTTTTAACGGTTTTACATGAAGTAATATATCTAAGATAATTAACATACTTATTTTCATGTGCCATGCACTAATTAAATCATACTTATTAATTTCTAGTAGTGATAGTCTGGGTGATAAGGATTGCTGACAAAGAGCTTTAGGCTCAAATGTTCAAAGCAGAACTAAAGGGAGAAGCAAGTGGCCCCCACTGTTTCCCCTGCTGGTACTTGTCCTGGTCATTGAACTTCATCCTATGCTAGAAATGAACATCTTACTGTTGATGACAGAGACTAAAGTCACAAGAGAACCAAGAATTGGAGAATTAGATTGGCCACTTGACGGCAAGATCTATATAATTCTTTCTCTACATTTTGTCCCATCCCCTAAAACACACACAGGCCGATAAACACTACCATGGACAGAAACAAAACAGTTATTCTTTGGTCTAAAATTTTGGAATACTTTTATAAAAAAGTTGAGTTGGAGAGCAGCCTTTTTCTTTTTTAAGTGTGAAGAGACAGACAGCCTGCTTAATGATGAATGAGCAAGCTCCTCACTCCAGTGTGAGAGAATCGTACATTTAATGCTAAAAATATAGACCAAGTTGCCAATGTGAAAATGAATTCCCTGGAGGATGGAGATAAGAATGCTGGCACTTCCTGAAGTGCTATTGCTTGTGGATTTGTAAGGCTGATCGAATACTGGTGTTTACATTAAGAACAGACTGTGATTGTATCCGAAACAAATGCTTACCCTTGCATTACAGAAATGAAGGCATGCGCAACAAAAAATGTTCTGCATAGGCGCATACAGATGCACAACAATTATTGTCATTGTGGGACTTTAGCTGCATGATTATGAAACATCAGCTTTCAACATAAAAATGAGAATAGGAAACATTAGCATCGTTTAAATTGCAGTAAAAAAATAACATTATTGATTAAAACATGAGGAAAAGGCTCCAATTTAATTATTATAGATGCTACAAAATCTTCCATTATATAACAGCTTTTCAAAACAATGCTGGCATTCATATACAAAATATTAAATCATCTAATGAATTATGCTGTGGAGGAAGAGAAAATGATCAGATTTCTTAATCCTGGTCTTCAAGTCTCTCTTTGCTTTCTGTTGTCTGACAAGGTCCCACAGGGACCTGTAGGCAGAAGACAAGGTCACTCGTTTTATTTTAAACCTCCATATGATGTCTTGTGATTTGTTTCAGTTCTATACTTGAAGTCTAATGAAGAGGGTTTTTTCCCTTTTTTAAAACTTTGCACCAATAACCTTTTATGTGTGTTAATTCAGAAGCAGGGCTCACAAACATCTTTTGTGTAAGGAAAGTACGATACATATTAAAAAGTTAATGGTTATTGTTTCATAAGTTCGATGGATAATATTATTATTTCATGCTATTCACTAAAATTATGACACCTAGATACCTGACTCTGTGAGGAAAAAACCACCAGCTGCTGCTCATATTTCACACCCGCTTGGTTAATTGTCTTGATGTATTGCAGAATGGAAATAGAAAATCCTGCTGCACAATTATAGATCCTCAGAAATGGAAGCAAGTTTGGTAACTGGCCAACCACCACAGCTATTTAGAACAGTCATGAACCCGAGGAGAGAGACAAGATTTCACCGAGGTTATTTCAACATTCTGTCACATGCTAGGCTGGAGGCTGGAAGACTGGATATTTTAACTTGGGATACAACAAGAATTGGATTAACCATCTACTTTTCAGTTGCCTTACTTCTTAAAGTATTTATAGTCTGCCTTGATATTTGGGTGCATTTGTAAAAGATGCTTCATTACACACTACTGATACTTCAAGGAAGTAAATCATCAAATTTTGGGAAAGGTCCAGATTCTTGAGACAAAGTTGGAACCACCACAGTTTTAGCTTTCTTAATATATTCTGATGTTTTCTTAAACATTAGAAAATAATTTTATCTTTAGGATGACAGATCTAAGCTATTTGTATATTCACTATAATATTGAAACATTCCATTTGAGCACTTGAAATTGTAGAAGTGATCTTTGCTGATTTTTAACAGTGTTATGAAAAACATGTTCAATCTCACCCTGTATTTAACTACTCGCTATAAACATCCTCCTCCTCAACAGCTGGCTCCTAGTTGCTGCCTATTTCTTTGAACAGAATACTGAAAAGACACACACTTGAGGTGGACAATTCAGTCATAGCCCTGGGCTTCATAACTTCATTCAACACTGAGTCAAGATCAAGAAGCAAGTTGGTGATAGCCACCTGTTTTCTGTGAAGAAACAGGACATGGACTGGCATCATGGAGAAGGCTTTTGTTGTTGTTGTTGTTATCTAAGGTTAAGCCTTTCTTGCTGCACACAAAGAGGGTAAACTTTCAGTTTTGACTTCCATATGTCACTGTCCATCATCTACCTCCTGGGTTAGGAGTAGTCTAAATGGGAGATCTTTCTGTGGTGTCAGTTGGTCAGAGATAGGCAAGAACAAGTTGTTGGATTCTTCTCCCTGTTTAAAGTGGGACGTGCCAAAAGCTAATATACCGTATGCAAGAAAGCTTTCACTTTGATGAGTGATGATAGCTTCCACAAAGCTGGCTGTGGGACATGATGCTCTGTCCCAGATGGCACCACCCACCATGGACTGGACCCTCCCTCAATGATCACTAAATAAGAAAATACCTTACAGCTGGATCTTACTGAGGCATTTCCTCAACTGAGGCTCCTTCCTCTCTGATGACTCTAGCTTGTGTCCAGTTGACACACAAAACCAGTCAGTATGTGTGAGTCGCCCTTCCCCAAAAGCTCTTACAAAATATTTATCCCTTCAGATTAATTAGACTTATATTTGGATTTTTAAAAATGATGATCATAGTGTTTTTTATATTTTTATTTTATAATTAATTTAATTTTACATAACAGCCACAGATTCCCCTGTCCTCCCTCCTCTCACCCCCAAGCCTTCCAGGGAGGCCTTGCCTTGGAGGAGGTGGGAATGGGGGATGGATTGGGGGATCATAGTGTTTTAACGATCCATTTTTGAGCCCTTTTGAGATGAAGTGTAATGCAACATAGTAGGGATAATTGAATTGTTAATTTTATTAATGTAAGTAGCAAGTAAATGATTATTCTCTTTCTCTGTCTTTCTCTGTCTCTGTCTCTGTCTCTCTCTCTCTCTCTCTCTACACACACACACACACACACACACACACACACACACACACACACACACACACACAGGCTAGCTCTAGACCCTACACTGTTGAGTAGGGCTTATTTTGGTTTGATGCTCATGTTTCTAGTTGACTTTAAAGGGGAAGATTTTATAAGGAATTAGATATTTGCAATCTGTGCTAACTAGATAACATTAAATGGTTATAAGCATATTTCATTAAGTAGAAGTCAATCCCTAATTAGTTTTACACTGTAATATGTGAAACAAATTATATTTGTATTGTCAGATAATACCATATTATAGAAGCATTATCCACATTCGCCTGATAAAAAGGACAGCATATATTACCTAATTTCACAGATTCATGATATGGGAGTTAAAATACACTTAGCACTCTGTAAATACAGGTATCAGAAGTTCAATGCCCCCAGAAACCTTATGCTTAGAGCTGTGGCTAAAACTCAATGCAGGAAGGTAGGGCTGCTGCTCTCAAGGCAACAGCTGTTGACAACTCCAGGTTGAGCTGGCAGATGAAGATAGGGCTCATGTGTTGGCACTGAGGGAAAAGAGATGCAAATATAGACATTTATAGGAACCATATCCAGTTATAAATGCCCTAAAATTTTACCTTTTCATAAAAATCATGTTCATAAGCTTTATAAAGCCCCTCTGCTTATAGGTCAGATTCAGTGCCCCAGGTCATTAGCTCACAGGTGAACTGCAAGATCCTGATGTCTAACCTTCTGACCCTGAGATCTTGTCTCTGTTGCCTATCATTTAGTTATTTAATTTACTTTGTAGAAATTCTTCCTTATTTTCTGCCAGATGTTTTCTATTTCACTTTTATTAAAATTATCAAGTTATTATGCAAACAATACATCCTAAGTTTTTTTTTTTAATGTGGAAAACAAGATTTCTGCAGAGGAAAAGTGATAGACCCAACCATGTAAAAGCTGTCCATCTTTAGCCTCTCCATGGAGTCATTAATGGATATTAGTGTTAGCCTTTTATATCTTTTTGGGGTAGCTCAGTTTGTTTAGTATGTTAAATGGTATTTTGAAAGGAATAAAACAAGACTTGGTGTTCCTAATATCATTTAAGTCTTCCCTTTCTTTTGGTTCTTTGTCAGAGATATTAGAGCTACAGGTGCGCAGCTGGCGATGTCTGTTGGCCGTAGTCTATGAATCATTCATAGGCTGAACCAGTGACACACTTCTTCATGCTTATGTGGAGAATATGGTATTTAAGAACAGATGCCAACAAGCAATTACTGCTCCTAAATGTAGTTAATTTTTAAAGTCACACCGACATCTCCCCGTTTTGATAAATGTGAACTGTTACCAGCAAACTCTATGTCTTGGGAAGTTCATGTGTTGTCATCTAGAAAAGAAACTCCTGAGCCAGGCTTGATGGTGTGAATTAGTTAGATTGTGACGGAGGACTCAACTAGTCATTTTGAAAGTGGATAGATGTCAAAAACATCTTCGCTTTTCCTTAAAATTATTCAAAGCAGACTTCACTGACAGCTCTCTCATAATGCAGCAGCCTCTCACGGAATATCCACCCTTTCTACAGCTTTCTATTAAAGCCACAGAGCTCAGTCATCAGCCAATTGACATTCTTGCAGTAAAGCCCTATTGGATTGGGCTTCTCCCCTATGGACAGTTCTGTGCTAGGCAATGAGGAGAATGGGTTCGATATGAGACTTATTCTCCAACGCCTGGTTGATCGCTGCAATGAAATGTAGGGTCCCTGACTATTGTTTATAATCTCCTTCCTTCTTTGTTCAAAATGCCCACATTGTGCTTGAGTATTAAGGAGAAGAAGACATCATACTCTTGCCTTTATAGGACATAAAATGTCTCATAAACTTGGACAAATAATAAGCTACACTGTAGCATACATAAAATAAAGTAAATGGTAGAGGAGTTTTCCGTTCTCTAGAGAGCTGCAAAGGAAGTCAGGAATTGATGGGAGTTTGGTTGCCGTCTCTTTAGCCTCATCTACAGTCATTAGATCCTTACATAGTATATTCTGCAAAACAGGATTGTTTATAGGTCTCTGGATGTAACCTATTGTTTCATGGCTTTGTATCTTTCCACATGTTAGTCTCTACTTGGGGTCCCCCGACTTGCCCCAGTTTGTTTACTCATCTTCTCAAAGCTACCTTCATCAGACATCTCTTGTTTACCACTTCACAGTCTCGCAGGCTCTCTTGTGTCCCATTCTAGTTATGGCAGCAATCCTACGCAGAAGCTCACACTAGCTTCATACAGGTGCATCCCAGCAGTGCCTCTCACTTTCCATGACTAGGGCCCACATAATCACCGGAGCCAACTTTCTGAGGTACAAAAGAAATTCCCAGGTTGCCATGAGAAAGTTTGTATATATCCCGAGTGGCTATGCCAAGGCAAAAAGAAGGGAAATGAAGGCACACAACAAGAGTTAGGAGGAATGCATGGAGGGAGAGAGGGTAAAGAGAAGGTAGGAAAAGGACATATACTTGAATAACTGTGGCCAAGTGGGGCTGGGAAGATTACTCATTCAATGAAATGCTTGCCTTGCAAGCAAGAACACCCAAGTTTGGGCCCCAGAGTCTATGTTAAAAAATAAGAAAAGCACATGATAGTACATTCATGACCTCAGAAATGGGGAGGTGAAGACAGGCAGATCTCTGGGGCTCACTGGCCTACCTCCTAGTCTCTTTACTGAGTTCAGGGCTAATAGGACACCTTGTCTCCAAAAACCAAGGTGAACTGTAACTGAGGAATGACACTCAAGGTTCTCCTCAGAGGAGAGTGTCTACGGATGTGTGCATGCGCCTGTGCCTACACATATGTCCATGCACATTCACATGCAATGAAGTGTAGATGTAACAGTTACCACCAGAAAGATGGTGGCTGAGGAGTAGCCTGGGCGTTTAGGAAGAATTTCAAGTGAAAATGTGAATTCCCAGATGTGCATCTGTCCTCGTAGTGAAACGAGTGACCGCTGGAATTGTTATCGACTACCTGGAAATTCTTGGGGTGACAAAGCCGTCTGTCATCCCATAATGTGAGTACATGCCCTGGGGTTCGAGGTCAGCAAACAAGGAGGGACAAGAAAGCATCACCTTTCAGGGTTTGCCTGAGGTGGGGGAGTCCCAGGTCCAGCTCTCCAGGAGCTGCTGCAAAGACGATGGCTCAGTGGCAGAAGATAGAGGCGGTGATAGAATCTCGGGAACCCGCAGAGGTTCCTTAAGACTCTCTGGAGCGATAAGGAGTGCTGAGAAATGGGGCTGGCACTTCGCAGTGACCAGCGTTCCATGTTAATTCAAGTGCCACCGGAAGAACACCACGAGGAGCAAGAGGGGAGGAAGGCTGGTTGTGAGCCCTACTGGTGCTGGAGGACAGCGCAAGATGGCCTAGTGTGTGAGCACACAACAGGATTCCGTGGGCAGCAGCAAGGTGCTATTCCAAAGGCTAAGTTAGAGAGGTTGAAGTTTTCATTATAGAGAAAGTGAGGGGGGAGGGGGAGGGGCTAGAGAGATAGCTTACCTGGTGGGAGCACTTGCTGCTTGCATTGGCTAGTTGTGCGTGTCAGCTTAACACAAGTTAGAGTCATCAGAGGAAGGAGCCTCAGTTGTAGAGTCATCAGAGGAAGGAGCCTCAGTTGAAGAAATGCCTCAGAGATGCAGCTGTAAGACATTTTCTCATTTAGTGATCAGTGGGGGAGGGCCCAGCTCAAGGTGGGTGGTGCCATCCCTGGGCTGGTAATCCTGGGTTCTATAAGAAGGTAGGTTGAGCAAATCATGGGAAGCAAGCCAGTAAGCAGCACTTCTCCATGGCCTCTGCATCTGTTTCTGCCTCTGGGATCCTGCCCTGTTTGAGTTTCTGTACTGACTTCCTTCAATGATGAACAGCAATGTGGAAGTGTGAGCCAAATAATCACTTTCCTCCCCAACTTGCCTTTGGTGTTTCATGGCAGCAATAGAAACCCTGATTTTAAGACACTGTATGGTGGTATTCTATTTGTACTGAAATGTGATTTTAATTGTATGTTAATAAATAAAGTTGCCCAGGGGTCAGAGCTATTAGAGCCATAGAAAGAGCATGGCGGTGGTGGCACACACCTTTAATCCCATAGATCTCTGTGTTCAGGGATACAGCCAGCATTAGAGACATTTGCCTTTAAGACCTGGAGGGCTGTACTTACAGGCAGTGACGAGGCAGTCATGTGTTTGGGTTTACAACCAATGAGGAGGCAGAACAGAAAGACTATTTAAAGACATACACACAGGAAGTAGGTCTCTTTCAGAGAGCTAGGAGCACCACAGGAGGAAGGGTAAGATTTTAGCTCTGAGCTCTGACCTCTTGGCTTTCTCTTTTACATTGGTTCTGTGTTTCTTATTTAATAAGATGGTTGGTTACATCTACAACACTGCTCTTTCAGAAGACCTAGGTCTGTTTCCCACTACCCATATCCAGTGGCTCATAACTGTCTATAACTCCATCTCAAGAGAATCTGATGCCATCTTCTGGCATCCACAGGCACTGCACTCACAGCACACACCCAAATGCAGACACGCACACCTCTGTACATAACTGAAAATCATAAAAACAAATCTTAAACAAATGCTAAGTGTGAGACAGTAGGTATGCTTATCTTGACTTAAATGTTACATGATGTATATATGTGCTGACACACCATGAAGGACTCATTAATATGCATATTTTTAATGTTTTTTATACCAATTAAAAAGTAATTGAAATAGAAACAATACAAGTAATAACATATGCTTTTTATCAACTTGTAAAAACTCCACTTCTTTTGGCATTTTCTCAAATTTTTATTTTATATTTAAGTTAAAAAAAAAACCTCTAGTGTTTTGGCTCTGAGTATTGACAGTGAGGGGGAAAGCTGTGAACATTTGAAGTTATAAACATCTGACATATGGAGGAGCTTCTGCAGTTATTGTCAAACATTGATACAGTAAACACCAAGGAGCGTATTAAAACATGGCTTTCTGAGTCCTAGGCTAGACCTTCTGTTCTGTGACCCTAGGAGCTCTTTTCCATGTGCACTGAATGTAAGAATGATATAATTCTAAATTATCCAAATTAAAAAGTTGCTTAAATAAACATGAAAAAATGTAAACAAAGTATAAACCTAGGAACTCCAGTTTAGTTCATGGGTAGAGCACTTGTCTAGCATGGGTAAAGCACTGGGTACAAGCTCTAGAACCACAAAAAAAATAAGCAGAAAATGCTTTTGTGTGTTAAAAACACATGTGCAAAGGCCAACAGCATTTATCATCTATCATAACCATTCATCATTATGATGAACGTTGAAGTGAATAGTAAATAGTCAATCATGTTAAATTCCCATCATTTCAAAGACAAAGAGTTATCTTTCACTTCTCACATTGAAAAATAGCCATTTGGGGGTTGGGGATTTAGCTCAGTGGTAGAGCACTTGCTTAGCAAGTGCAAGGCCCTGGGTTCAGTCGTCAGTTCCAAAAAAAAAAAAAAAAGAAAAAGAAAAAGAAAAGGAAAGCAGCCATTTGTTTACTTGTTTTGAAATATTAGTGTGGTCAGACGGAGTGTAAATCTGAAAAAGTCACTCAGTTTAAAATACAAATTAATCATTATGAGTAACTTGAGGAGGCCATAGACCTGTTTTCTCCATGTGTGTCCTGGGGACTGAACTCAGGTAGTCAGGCTCAGCAGAGAGTGTCTTTGGTAGTGGATAGCTGTTCCAGCTTTGACCTGGAAGAACTCCCCCACCAAGGCTTCTGGTAACTGTCATGCCTACCTATGGCCTGCCCCTGAGGCGTGCCCAGACAAGAGCCTCTAAGACCTGAGATCTGGATGTGCTGGCTCTCTTGGTTCCTGGTAATCTTGGATGTTGGGTGGTAGACCGAGCAGAGTTCTCCAGAGCACACCGCTGGACTGCACTTCACCTCTCCCATATCCTGTAACCTATCCCTTTACTTGTTGTAAGTAAAACCTCCAGGGTTTCTATTGTCTGTGCTGAAAGGTTGTGTGCTACAGGTGAATTAACTGTGTGATCTACCCAAATTTAACAATAGCAAATAAGCATAGGTCAGCTACTTACTAAATGAGTCATATGTACATGACTAAGATGGACTTTAATCTCCCAATCTGAAGCAAGACTGGCTTCCCCAACCACAATGGATATCGATCTATCTAGTAATAAATTCCTTCCATACTCACCCCAGTCGCAGAGATGAAGGTAAGTTCAAACATCTGTCTCTTAGTAGATAGAAGTAGGCTGCAGCATGCAAATTAACATTTTTCCTCACCTTTCCCTGGGAAAATAAATCACGTGATTTACTTACCTGCTTAGTTGCTTTAGTTCAGTGATTTGGTTCAGATTGGGACTAGAAAATGCATCTGGTAGTGGGTCTGCAGATAAATTTCTTCCTAAAGTTCCTGTCATTTATTCATGTTATAGAGTCAATCTTGGTCTAAATTTTCCCAGTTTTTAAATGAGATCAAGATAATACTTGCTGACTGTGGATTGATCTATGCAAAGCACTAGTCAGTTGCTAGGCAGTTTTGTTCTTCTAATCCTCAATAAGAAATTATCCTAACACTGTGTAGGTGACAGTAATTTGATGGAGTCTGGCAAAAAATAGCATAAAACACACTCAATTGACATGTAACACTAGTAAAGTATCATAGCCCATTGTCATAGAATCTATATTAAATTGGATGTGTAAGTTGAAACCCTCTGATTATATATTGAAGTGGTTTGGCATATAATATTAGACTTATTAATTGGCTAATAAAGACATTGTCTTAAAATTTTTTAAATTTGGTTCATAGTTCATGTGTTTCCACTAGTTTGGCTATTCGTCCCTGTGCTTTTTCCATTCTTGGTCTCAACAATTCTCGATCATACAATCCCTCCTCTTTCTCGTCAATGGGACTCTCGGAGCTCCACCTGGAGCTTGGCTGTGGATCTCTGCATCTGCTCCCATCAGTTATTGGTTGAGATTTCTAGCATGACAGTTAGGGTATTTGGCCATCCTATCACCAGAGTAACTGGATCAGGCCCTCTGGATAAGTAAGATAGTTGATTAGCTTGAACTGTTTGGGAGGCACCCAGGCAGTGGGACTGGGACCTGACCTTAGTGCATGAGCTGGCTATTTGGAACCTCGGGCCTATGCAGGGACACTTTGCACAGCCTGGGAGGAGGGGACTGGACCTGCCTGGACTGAATCTAGCAGGTTGAGCTGAATCCCGAGGGGAGTCCTTGCCCTGGAAAAGATGGGAATGGGTGGTGGGGAAGTGGGAGGGAGGCAGGAGGAGGGAGGACATGGGAATCCGTGGCTAATATATAATATTAAATCAAATCATTAAAAAAAAATTAAAAATTTTAAATTTTTGTTCCTGGGATAATGGATAGAAATTTGAAGTATTCTTTTTGTAATGTTTCAATTCATATCTATTGTCTGTCTATCTATCTAACCTAACTATCTTCTCTCTCATCTGTCTACTATCATCTATCTATCTATCTATCTATCTATCTATCTATCTATCTATCTATCATCTATCTACCTATCTGCCCATAATCTGCCTGTGTATCTATCACCTATTTACTGACCTCTCTTCTAGATAACTGAAGTGCAAGAACACTCTTGCTTCTCAGAGCTGTGGCATTGCTGTTCACAGATGATTTATTTCCATTTTTTTCTTACTCCAAAATCTACATGGGGTGGCTTAATCAAACGACATTCTTTGTCATGTTGGCTTAAACTTCTTTTTCAACTTGTTTCCAAATTATATCACATCAATAACATAGATTCAAATGTACAGTTTGGACCAGTAGAATTTTGCTGGTCAAGATCCCAAATGAAATTAATTTCAGTATTGGAAGCAAATAAAGAGGATAACAGGAGAGAAATCAATACCATCTGTGTTATAAATTCCCAAGAACACAAAGGAGCTTCTCGTAATTATATAATCTTATTACTAGACACGTCTGTCTTGTATCTATGTTTTCTTTCTCACCCATGTAATTTAGACAAAGGAGCATTCTACTTCTTTACAATAGGGAAGGAGTGGTTTATCTCAGGCTACATTTCTGCTTAAAATTGCTCCGAGAGCTAAATAACACACATAGTAACACAGGTGCTAAAAATCAGTTGGGCAAGGAAGCAATCACAGGAGAGGTCACAATCAGGAACAGAAGAAATCCTCTAAGAAGCCCATTATTCTACAAGGCATTTGATATTCCTAAGTGGCATGAGCAGCAAAGGGTAGAGTCTTCAGTAGTTTCATTGGATTGGGAGTGTTGAAATTTAAATGTTTGTGTTCTTCCTAATTCACACATTGAAGCCCTAACTCCTTAGTATGACGTAGTTAGAGATGATGGCTTTGAGAACTGATTAGGGTTACATTCACTTATGGGGGTGGGGCCATCAAGATGGATTTCTCAACACAGCAAGTGTGTAGAACTCAATACCAAACAATAGAGGGCCTACATTATTTTTGGTATAAACACACCCTCTAGAAGTCCATTCTTCCAAACTGAATTTCCAGAGAGGCACAATGGGATTCCCAATAAATCCTAAAGAATTCTGTGTGGTGTCACACACAAAATACTCCATACTAAAAAATAATTAAATAAGAAATTAAAACACGAAAAACAAATTTATTAGAAAGACAATATTTAGCAATTATCAGACCAAGGGGTTAATTACAAAATAAATAAATACAAAAATAAATAAATATAAACAAAGGAACTACATGTAAAAGTTTATTATGCATTTATTTAAAAGTAAGGCTTATAAGAAAAGAATCAGAGCAAACAGAATGTAGAAAAAGGATGAAATTGGAAAGTTATTAAATGAAAAATGATAAAAACATTATCATACATACAAAAATGATTTTTTGAGGAGCAATAAGATAAATTTGAGAAAAGAAATACACAATACATATAAATACCAAGTGAAATGCAAGAGAAAATATAAATGTGGTTGAATTCTTAAAAACATAAGATATGGCTGGGCAGTGGTGACACACACCTTTAATCCCAGCACTTAGGAGGTAGAGAGGCACATGAACCTCTGAGGTCAAGACCAACCTGGTCTACAGAATGAGTTCCAGGACAAGCAGGGCTACACAGAGAAATTCTGTCTTGAAAAAACAACAACAAAAATAAACAAAAACAAAACCCTCCAAACATAAGATATGTTCATGAACAATTTTTGCATCAAATTAAATAAGATGAATAATAAATTAAATGGATGAAGTGGGGGAATATAAATATCAATTATAAAACTGACTAAGGAAGATCTTTTAAAATGATCATGTTGGAAAATTTAAAAAGTCAATTGCATTTCTCTAATATATGACAGTTTTATAGGTAAATTCCTTCAACACTAAATGGAAAAGATTCCTTTTTGAGCATGCAAATTAATTTAGAAAATAGAAAAAGAGGAGTGTAATATAACTAGTTTTAAAGGCTGCAATTATAGTGTGATATTACTAACAGACACATCCTAGACATTACAGCATCAATAGACTCTGGATAGAGCTACATATGTAAGGGTAAGGTTGTTTCTAAAAGGGAGTAATAATTCAACATTAAGAATCCATTAGTATGAGACTAACAGTTTCAACAGGGTGTGGGAAAGGCAGGCAAAAAGGAGAATTGAACTTTAGAAATAATACTTAATTTTTCTTATTCTCAGAAGATATCTGGGCTGTTTTGACAAGATTCTATCCCATCTGGATATGGGCAAATAGGCAGTCCTTATATTATTCTCTGAACATTTTGACTTCAGAATTTTACAGCCTATTGTCTGTGGGACTGCAGGCGACACTTCCTGCATTATCAATAGATAAAGCTATCTCTTGTTGATTAGAGTCTGAACAAGTCGACTTCTTACTCTTAATTCATTCAGTTACAGCCGGGCTTCTGCCTTTGCTTATAAAAAATAAGAGCCATCTGTGTTGCTGGGAATAAGAAAATCAGATCGGCCTCAAAAGGTCAGGCGTGAGTTTCTCTGAGGTTTCTTTGTTCTTGGCTCAGTCCAGGGATTTGAAATGACAACTCTGTTTCGGTGAGAAGAGTCTATTCATGCTTCTCGGGGAAAGCGGCTTTGGCTTTGCGTGAGCGAGGAAGTACAGATCACAGCACCTGGGTCAGGCTGTGAGGGAAGACATGGCAGAGGCTTCAGGTTGCTTCATCTCCCTCTGCCATCTCCTCTAATACGCCTGTTTTATTCCACTCAAGGCCACTGGCCTGATGTAAAGCTGCCTGTGAGCCACTGTCAGAGAGATCTTCTCCATATGATCTTCTTCTACCCGACACGCAGTCCATCTCCTTAGAGAGACACATCCCAGAGCAAAGGCAGAATTCAGCAGCTGGGGCTCTACATTTTGGAACTCCTAGTTCTGAGATTTAGCTAAGAACCCAGATCTCTGCTGTGGGAAGCGATGAGTCCCCTTTTGAATTTAACCAAAACTATACTAATTTTTTAATTATTGATTCTTATCCATCCATTCATCCATCATTGATCCATCAGTCCCCCCCCCCATTCACCCCTCATCTTCATCAAACTGAGCTAAAAATGGCACTGTTGGCATTAGTTCTGATTTCAGCAAAAACCCAGAAGTGTTTGTGTTGTTTTGTGTTTCAGATTTTCTAGATGAGTCTATATAGCTTAGTTTTCTGTTCTTGACCGGAGCTAGTCTGAAAACGTTGGGTAAAATAATGTGAAAATGTCTTGGCACAATGGTTGACTCAACATAGATGCTCAGTGAATGTTCACTTGCCTATAATTTCTGCCTCGACCCTACAAAAGTCCTTTTCAATTTAGAGACAAAATATGGACTTAAATGACAGTTTCTAAGACCTTGGAGGGATTCTGGGAGAGGCTGGCAGGCTATAAATGGGCTGGATGGCAGTTTTTAAAGGATCTACATTATCCTAGTATCCCACTTTGCCTTCTGCTGCTGTGATAAAACACTGAACAAAAACAACTTGAGGGTAAAGGGCTTATTTGGCTTACAAATTACAGCTCATCATTCAGGGAAGTAAAGGCAGGAACTCAAGGCAGAAACTGACGCAGACACCAAGGAGGAATGCTACTTATAGACTTGCCTCTCCTGGCTTGCTCAGCTACCTATCTTCTATGATCCAGGACCACCTGCTCAGGGTGGCACCATCTACAGTGGGCTAGGCCCTTCTCTCTTAGCAATAAAGAAAATGTCCCACAGGCAGGGCCAACACCAAACTGATGGAGACAACCCCTCAATTGTGATTCCCTTTTCTTAGGCTTTTACGTCGAGCTGACCCAAACAGCAAACAAACAAAACCTCCTAACCAGCACACCTAGGGTACACTACCTTCAGACTCCTGTAAGATGAAAGTTCCTCTGGGTTCTAGGGTAGAGGGTAGACAAACCACTCTGTAAAGAGTGAGATACTGTATGGGATGGTCTCGATTGTCAACTTCTCTGGATCAAGTGATGGCTGGGTCTAGAAGAGTTTAATAGTGAGTGTGTTATAGGGATATTTCAAGGGAGAAATGTCATGGGGGACAGTAATGGGGGTTCAGGAGAGACCTGCTCTGAATTTGGTTATCACCATATAGTAGCTTAAGAGTCTAAAGAGAGAAGCCAGCAAGGGCAAAGCTCCACCCACCAGCAAATGGGTCTACCATTGCTTACATTGTCTGCATGCACTAGACTCCAGCTTCATTGGCCTCTCTACATGAACTCAATGCCATCATCTCTCCAGGGAGAGTCTTATGGAGGTGTTTTTTCTGTTAAGAGTTCCTCTTGGATCCACAGCCATACACTGGGCAGAGCTCTGGGAATCCTGTTGAAGAGAGGGAGAAAGAATTGTAGGAGCCAGGAGGGCTCAAGGTCATGACAAGGGCACCCACAGAGACAACTAACCTGGGCTCATAGGAGTTCATAGACTCTGGACCAACAGCTAGGGAACCTGCATGGGACTAACCTTGACCCTCTATATATGTGTGCCAGTTATGTAGCTTGGCCTATTTGTGGAACTCACAGCAGTGGGAGCAGGGCCTGTCCCTAACACTTGAGCTGGCTTTTGGGAATCTGTTCTCTATGCTGGGTTGCCTCGCCCAGCCTACTTCAACTTGATATGTCATGCTTGGTTGACATCCATGGGAGGCCTACCCCTTTCTGAACAGAAACAGAAGAGGAGTGGATGGTGGGGAGGGAATGGGAAGAGAGGAGGGAGGAGAAACTGAGGTCAGAATGTAAAATAAATGAAAACAAAATTAATTAATAAAAAAACTTCCAAATAAAATATTTTTATGAAAAAAAAGAGTTCCTTTTCCTAAATGACTCTAGCTGGTGTGCTGGTATCAAGTTGACAGGGACTCAATCAGGATTGTGTGTGTTAGCGTGGGGTGTGTGTATGTGTGTGTGGGGGGGGCTGTTAGAAGTTGACGTTGGATGTCTTCATCAATCACTGTGCAGGGTCTCCCACTAAACCTGTAGCTCTCTGATTCTGCCAGCCCGGCTTGCTAGTGGGAATCCTCCTGCTTCCACTTTCCCAGTAAGGAAGTACAGGCATGAGCTGATGGTTTCAGTTGATTACTTGGGTACTGGGGATCCAAACTCAGACCTGCCTAGCATTTTACCAGTTGAGCTATCTCTTTAATCTCAAACTTTATATATATAAAGTTTGTTTCATAGTATGCTACTACCTTACCTTAGAAGTTGTTTCAGGAGCTTAGTAGATAGGACCTAAGTTTCGACACCAGCACTCATGTCAAGTGGCTCACAACTGTTTGTTTTTCCAGCTCCAGGTGATCTGATACCCCCAACCTTTGTGGTCACCTGCACTCACTGCATATACCAACACACATATCCATAATTAAAAGTAATAAAAATCAATCTTTTAAAAAGTCATTATAAAGGTATGTTTATCATATAACCTTTCAGATATGACTATAGTAAATGGGAATCTTTGTTGAATTGACAGTTTGCAGATCATTACAATCCAGTATTACTTATCCCAAGTCTTAGTAGCAGCATCACCTTTATATTCCCACTTCACACGTATAAAATATTCTTTAACATAAACAGCTTCTAGTGACCAGGACGCTTTGCTATTACTGATGTTTTTGCAGTGAGAAAAATGCTCTGATGTGACCTAGCAGAGAGTGTTGACAACGCATTCACATGTTATTTCTTTTGTTTCTTCTCTCGAGACTGAGCTATACAAAGCTTCCTTTTTCTCTGTTGTTAGGATAGATGGCTGACTCCAGCAAGCCTACAAAGCCAGTGGAATGGATTATGTTTCTAAAGGTGCCGTGTGTCACAGAGAATGATGCCACTATCTGTCAACAGAGAAGGAGATTTTTGAAACTGTGAACTGAGCGCTGGGAGATATCAAAGCACAGCTCTGGAGGTAAGGGCTCAGGGTAAGGGCATGCAAGGCTCCTTTATATTGACTTTGAGTGATGTCATGAGCTGTTTTTGTAAGTAAATATTTTCAATAAAATAGCTTATTGAGGCATAATTGTTAACATACCATAAATCCATACATTTTAAAGTCTACATTTCAGTGAACTGTAATATGATTTTAGAGTGTGAGACCGTCTTTCAAATCTAATATTAAGCTACTACCAATCCCCTACAAAAGAGACCTCATGACCACTTACAGTTAGTCACCTGCTACCTATACCTTCAGTTTCAGGAAAACACTGGTTTATTTTTCCCATTCTGTCTATCTGTTTTTGTTGTTGTTGTTGTTGACAGTTTATAAGTCATGCTATATATGTAACTGTGTCTGGCTTCTCTCACTTTTAACATCTTGGAGGTGCATCCACACTGTAGTGCTTTGTATGTTTTAGCTGCTGATAATATCCATGGGTATGCCACATTTTGTTGACCCCTCTCTTAGTTGATGGACATTTGGGATGTTTCACCTTTTGGTTACTGAGAATAATGTAGTCATAAACAAACATGTATAATCCAGTGTGTAGGCAAGTCATATTAATAACATAATTAGAATTAAGAATTAGGGCTAAGTTGTTTTTGTTGCCATGTACATTTAAGGGAATCAACCTTTATTCACTTAAAAATTATTCACACTCACATCTGTTTGCAGGGGTAAATTTCCAGAAATCAAACAGGCAGTGAAGAAAGTCACAGGGGTATATTTCCAAAAATCAAACAGGGAATGAAGAAAGTCATGAAAGTTCACCAGCATATCACTTGCCAAGTAGCAGGAAGGGGTTAAGAGCAGTTCTGTTTAGTTGAGGAACAAAGTTGGCTGCCCTCATTTCTGGAAGAAAACAGAGCTTCTCGGGGGCCTGCAGGAGGATATCTCTGTTCTGGGCTTCTTATTTGTTCCATCAAAGCCAGCTCGGAGAACTATGATTCCCCTTTTTCTATATACAAAGAAGCTGGCAGTCTATTGTTTTATGTTTGTGGATACCACCTGGACAATAGCAGAGTAGACTGTGACCTCACTAGTTTTCCTCTGTTTTGACTGAAAGTTTTTACTAGTAACTTTACTAGTTATGCTGGCTAGTTTTCTGTTAACTTGACTCAAGCTAGAGGCATTTGAAAGGAGGGAAGTTCAACTGAGAAAATGCCATCCAGCCCTATCTTACAGAGGCATTTTCTCAGTTAGTGATTGATATGGGAGGGCCTAGCTCATAGTGGGTGGTGCCATCCCTGGGATGGTAGTCCTGAGCGGTATTAGAAAGCAGACTAAGCAAGTCATGGGGAGCAAACCAGTAAGCAGCTCCCCACTATGGCCTCTGCATCAGCTCCTGCCTCCAGGTTCCTGCCCTGACTGAGTTTCTGTCCTGTCTTCCTTCAGTGATGAACAGCAATGCTGAAGCGTAAGCCAAATAAACCCTTTCCTCCCCAACTTGCTTTTGGTCATGGTGCTTCCTCACAGCAATAGTAGCGCTGAATAAGACACTAGTGGATATAATGAAACCCACAGTGGCGAGAGCAGTGTTTCTTCAGGGCTGATAACCCAGCACCGCAGTGATTCCCTGACCTGTGACGTCATCAGGTAATCCCTATCAGGTCCTGTTCGGAAATGCCTGCTGCCTAGCCAGCTTCTCTTTTGTGATTTCTGCCTTACCCTCTCTTGAATTCTCTATTTCCAAAAAGTTCCCAAGTGAGAACAATGCTGTTAGTGAGAAAGACCACGGTGAAATCAAAGGGCACCACAGAATTAAGATATCAGCGGGTGGAGTACAGTTCAGTGGTAGAGCACTCATCTAGCATGCACAATGCCCAAGTTCAGTTCCCAGTAATGGAAAAGAAAAAAAAAAGAAAAAGAAAAGCAAATAGAACTGAGCCTTATACATTTCCAGCCTTGCGCCTTCCACTAGCTAGAGATAGTACCACAGGAACTTATCTAAACTCTCCAGGCCCCAGATGTCATTTACAGGAGCAGCTTGGACAGATGCGCTATAAGGTTTTCCCTTCTATAATATTTTATGCTATGATGTCTGCCTAGGATGGGTTTGATTTTCTTTTACACATTTTCAGTAAAATATATGGATAGCAATAATTCTATGTGGTAGAACCAGAAGGATTGTTGAGGCCTTGGAGTCTCCCGGGGTATAAGTCCTCCACAGACTGGCCTTTCCTCTACAGGTTCATACCAATAAAGTGATTGCTGAAATGTTAGACATCAGGTTTTATGAGATGGTATAAGGCAGTTGTAGCACATGATGCACAGTCCTCCATTCCTACAATTTACATTGGGATTAAAGAGAAGTTGTTCTCATCATTTTGTCCTTCCTCTAGAGTGTCAGTTCTCAGTCCAAAACTCAGAAATGTTGTCATTCTCATTTCATAGATAGAAAGCCATGGCCGAAGGTGGTACAAATGGTAGAGCCATCCTTCAAATCTTACTACAGCAAGGTCAACACTGAGTCCCAGGGTCCTTGGAAAAATTATTTTACAGCATCCGTCTCCTAAATATACCAAAACAACCTCGGACTGGGTCTGAATCCATATAGTCACATGCTCTAGCTTGATATCTGACTTTGAGAAACAGTCTGACCTCATACTCATGTCTTTGTCCCTTTTAGCCTCAAATTTTTCACTTATAGTCTGGGGTGGGACAGGGAAAGTAGTGAACTGTAATTTCCATTTTTCTGATTTGTGATATCTCCCAGTCCCTTCCTACAGCTTATAGAAAGTGACGGCTCATGCCATCTCCGCTCTCTTTTCTTCTATGAGCCAAGGCTGAGACTTTTTGAAGGTCGCAGGACGGTTGAATCCATCGCTTTCCTCGACTCTCTCCTGCTGTCTCAAAGGGAATGTGGTTTATGGCAGCTTTTACCTCCACGTTCTCCGGAGACTGAGATGGGAGAGGCCAGAGGGAACTGAAATGGTCTCTTTTGTGGCCGCTTCATTGACAATGACCAGCACTCCATTTGTCTTTGTTGAAAGAGCCAATCAGCAGGCTTAGGACCTTGGGCTCTTTCACATTCTTCCTTGGCTGATCAGTGATTCACGGAGTCCATTAAAATGTCTGGATGACCAAGAGCTCAATTTCCCAAGACGATCCCTGCTTGGCAGGGTAGAGGCTATTTCTCCTCTTTAGCAACCAGCGAAGAGTCAGCATTTGGGGTTATAGGGGGAGGGTGTCTCAGTACAATATATTAAACTTCCTGGCACTGCCTGGTGGCCTTGGGCCAGCAGCTGTCCAGCCAGCATTAGGCATTATGGGTGTCTGGTCTGATGAGTGGCTTGCTGACTGTGCAGGTGGGCTTGGGGGAGGGGCCTATGACTTCCCAGTTCTCCAGAAGATAAGAGATGTTTGTTGCAGATGAGAAACATTCCATTCCCGTTTCTTACCACACAGGACCACAGTGAGATGATTTCTACAACCTGAAAGTTATACATTTATGTAACCATGGAAAGGTTAGGATTTTCAAGTTTCTGAACAATGAGACTGAAGATGGTTATGTGGGCTTGGTAATGGGTTTCCCTCCCCATGAGCTCATGGATGTCAGTGTGCTTTGGAACCTGTAAAGTTCTCATGGAAGAGGCTAGTCTTACTGCCGGCTTCCATCATTTCCTGTATTCCCTAGCTTCTGAGTCCACTAAAGAAAATGTTCTTTTTAATGTCTTTCTCGGTTGCCCAGGGCCTGACCCCACTCAATCTTTGATGTAGATTTGATTTTCTGGCTTCTGCGTTTCCAGCTCTGCAGTCTCAGGGTTCTGCTTCCCCCTCTTTCCCCTCCCTCTCCACTGCCTTCATGTTGACAGTCCCACCCTACCCACACCACAGATGGTTGGTCTTAGGAGTACTGTGGTCCCTGTGCCCTCTATTGCCTTCAGGTGCTCATGGGTACCGGACACTGGGGTCAGAGCCATCTCTGCTGATTGACTCCAGACCAGCTCCAGCTACATCCTAAACTGTCACCATAATCAAAACAAAGTCAACAGGAGCAGCACCTGGCCACTGAGGCCTTGACGTGAAGCAGATCTGTGTGCTCATTCCCTTTTATTATTGTTATTTTTGTCATTGTGTAAACCCGGGAAGTTAATCTTCCCTGGGAGAAAAAAATAAGTCAGAATCAGAATGTCAGCTGGAGTCCTTCGATGTCCAGAGCTTCCTGCATTTCCATCTTGTTAGAATATTCCTCTCGGAAGAGGACATTTTGTATGTCACAGGTTACTAACCAAATATCTACTTGGGGTGGATAAGGGAAGGCTAGAGAGAGAGAGAGAGCAGCATGACAGGTGAATGCCCTCCAAAGAAGCCTGCTTGCTGAGCACACAGAGACAGGCCAAGGAGAAATTTGTGCAGTTGATGAAGATAGACTGAGATTTATTTGACTTGTTTTCATTGTATTTCTGACTTATCTAAACATAGGACTGACTTTAACAGATATTATCTAACTCCTGTGGAGTGGTGTTGGGGATCCACAACACTGCGTAAAGATGTATTTGCTGTGATTGGTTTAATAAAAGCTAAATGGTCAATAGCTAGGCAGGATGTAACTAGAGTTTTCCTGCCTTGCCCACAGTCAGGACAAATCTCTATCACCCGCCAGTCCCACAGCCGCTCAGACCCAACCAAGTAAATACAGAGACTTATATTGCTTACAAACTGTATGGCTGTGGCAGGCTTCTTGCTAACTGTTCTTATATCTTAAATTAATCCATTTCCATAAATCTATACCTTGCCATGTGGCTTGTGGCTTACCGGCGTCTTCACATGCTTCTTGTCATGGTGGCGGCTGGCAGTGACTCCTTCTGCCTTCCTGTTCTTTCTTTTCTCCTCTCTGTTAGTCCCGCCTATACTTCCTGCCTAGCCACTGGCCAATCAGTGTTTCATTTATTGACCAATCAGAGCAACATATTTGCCATACACAACATCCCACAGCATCAGGAGGTATAGATGGGACTTCCAGGCAGAGAGATAGGAAGTAGGTGATATATTGAGGCATGTGAGAGATGCCAGCAGACACAGAAGAAGCAGGGTGGGCAGTACGGGTCAGAATGTTGATTAATAGAAATGGGTTAATTTAAGTTATAAGAACTAGCTAGGAACAAACCTAAGCAAAGGCCAACCTTTCATAATTAATAATAAGTGTCTGTGCCATTATTTGGGAACTGGCTGGCAAAACAGAAAAGGACTCCTTACAGAGAGGTGCTGTAATAGACATTGTGGTGTGTGTGTGTGTGTGTGTGTGTGTGTGTGTGTTGTATGTGCATGTGTGTGTGTGGAAGCCAGCGGTTCTTCTCAATGGCTCTCTACCTTATTTTTGAGGCAGGATCTCCTGTCCTTTCCAGTTATAGTGGATAGAAGTGAGTTTACTTCAGAATATTCATTACAACTGGCTATTGTTATTTGTTTATATACTTCTATAGAAAAACATGTTTTTTTGCCTCATGTGGCTTGACCTTGTGACTGAACCTTACTCATGTGATGCTTCTTAACCCACAGAGTATACATTGTCTGATGCTCTAAATAAAGTTGGCTATCACATGAGACTTTAGTCTGTCTCATTTTTAGGCCCCACTGTCCCAGTTCAGGCCACAACTAGAGTGGTAACACATTACCTACTGACCTATTTCCCTAGCCCTGTGAAACATTTATATATAAGCCACATTATTTAAAAAGCTATAATGAAGATGAATGTACACAATGGTATTAGGAGACTGGTGTCATTTAGTAATGGATGTTATTTCAGTTGTGGTTTGGAAGTAGGCATAGAAAGTTTTCAATTGGAAAAAAATTATAGGCATATTTTAATCATTTGAATAAAAATCACCAAGTAGTTTGGTCAGAGAGTTAAAAACTGTGACCTCAGGATGACATACTGCACTCTATTCAACAATTCAAGTAGACCTTAACCTCTTGTCTATATTTTGCATAGATGTGCCTCAGAAATGTGCTATTAATAGCCAGTGCCATTGAGGTCAATGATAATGAAATCAGCGTCAGTATGTTTTAATGGCACTTTTCACAAAAGCATTTTTGTTTACTTAGAAGGATGGTTCTTTGGACTATTCTTGGATAGTTTGAACCCTCTTGACAACAGGGTTTTCAGAGGTGAGCCTCTCAGTGGGGAAGTTTACTCATAAAACTGTGAGTTTCTTTCTGATATCAATTGGACATTATGTCATAACCTTGCTTCCTAACTCTTCAGGACAAAACTGTCTGGGGTGGGCAATCTGTTTAGTAGGTAGTAGAATGCATACCTATTTGAATAGCATGTGATATCTAATAACATAAAGATTTTGCTGTTATTGTCCCTACTATCCAAAAGAGATTTTTCCCAGAAGATTAACAGTAACATTCAAGGACCGTTTTCTACAATTTTTCTATATCCCTGATTTTTTTTTTACACAATGCATTGTTTCATCACTGAGGACTAAGTAGAAACACGGTTCTCTCTACCCCTCACTCTGCTACATGCTTAGTTAAATAAAATGAGAATAAACTGTTTTTTAGATGTTTTAAACAACCAGAAAACATTTTTAGAAAATATTAACCATTCTATTATTTTCACTATTTTGTTCATAGTCATTCCAGATGGGCTAACAATGCTACAAAAATAGTGCCAGATGTAAATCCATCAAAAAGACTGTGATGAAAAATCCCTTTGTTATGTTATGAATTTTGGAGCCAAGTCATCTTAGACACATTCATCCTCCTGAAAAGCTTACTGGAAATAACTTGCATTAACTTACTAATAACAGACACTTCATTTCAGATGGAAAAGACAGTACAGTATCCAAAGTAATAAAAGCATATGTAAGGAAATATGGCAGAAATTTCAAATCATCGTATGTATTCCACCCTGACACTCCATTGCTGACTCCAATCTAATTTTCTAGTAAATAGCTTCATCTGTTAAATCACAACCATTATTCTACAAATACGGTCTATTCCTCTTGCCTCTCAGCCTCAGTCATTTCTGTTCCTTCGACCTGTAGTTTCTTCTGTGTCCATGTTACGACAGTAAATGGACCTATTTCCAGGTCTACACACACCCATTGCATCCCTTCTCCAGCCACAGTCTGTTGAAGTCAAATATTTTCTTTCTTGGGTTTTCATGGTCATTTCTGGTCATTATTTACAACTTACTAATTTTTTGGGACGAGAAAGAAAATAATTCACTCACTTTAGAAATTTCTGTTTCTATTACTAGATATCAAACCTATTAATGCCAAGGATGTCCTGAGCATTTCCTTATCCTGCCTAAGCCCTGGTATGGACCTTAGATGAATTACTGATACAGCCTTCAGTGTAATCAAATTCATTGTAGGGACTTAGTCATCACTCTCTGAGATTCTTCTTTGAATCTCTGGTGTCTTTCCTTCAGTTTCTGTTTGTAGACAGGGAATGGTTTCACCGAGGTTTTGTCCGTTCTGCTGCAACTCCCCACTTCTTCCTTGTCCTTGACTCCACCTTGACAACGCTATCCACTGAGTAGGTGGTACCTTCTGGGAGCTTCCCACTCTGAGCATCCTCAGGCAACATCTTGAGGCAGTTTTGATGCTCACAGCGAGGCAGCTAGTCCTCGGAATTACACGGGTAAAGTCCAGAGATTTGCGGAATCATCTTAAAATGAACAAGAGGTTTGACTGTAAGGCATTGGTTCCTACAGGAGCTGTCAGTCATTCTCGGCAAACTCTTCACCATAGTAGTAGCTTTATGCAACCGTTGTTATATGTCTTGATGTCTGCGCCCCCAGATCCTGAAATCTCCTTTCCTAATTCCTGGAAGTGAAGGCTTTGCTATATTGTTGTTCTCTAATTCAACCTAACTTTGTTGACTTTTAAATTTAGAATGCCGGGCGTTTCATATGATTGTGTCATTTTCCACCAACATGTGTTTTAGCAGATTTCCCTTCCCCTCATCTCCCTCTCACCAGCCCCTCCCTCGCTTTCAGCGTCCACTTCTAAACCTCCCAGTTTTCTTTCATCTTTCACATCCTGTGTTACTTTTTGCCTACCCCCTCCTTTGTTTGTTTTCATCCCCTAGTTTTATCCTCTCTTGGTAATTTTCTAGGTTTCTTATTTTGCCCACATTTACACACACACACACACACACACACACACACACACACACACACACACACTATTCTTATTTTACTCTTTTGCGTGTTAACTGTTCTTCCCACTATGTTACTTAAATGAGAAATTAACCATCCCAACCATGTGTGCCTTAGATAAGTAGGTTGCACTTCTTATCTGAAGGGACCTTACTGTAGCAGAAACACAGTATTTATAAGTCGGCATGTCCTTGACGCTTCCTTGTGACTCACTGGGCTTTGCAAAACAATCCCTCCAATGCCACATTTAGGAGACTGTCTTGATCTGTGCCTAGTGGTATAGGACTGGCAAGCTATGTAAAAAAGAGGTTTATTTCTGCTCATGGGTCTAGAGGTTCAAGGTCAAGGACCTGCATCTGGGGATGGCTTTATTATTGGAGAAGTTCCAAATCAATGCAGGCATCACAAGGTGTAGGACAGAGTATACACACATATGATCTTATGCTCTTTCTCTCTCGTTACAAAGCTGCCAACATGAATCATTAGTCTGGACTTTGACAATCCCCTCTGATCTTAATTGCCTTCCAAAGGCCCCACATGGAAATACCGTGGCCAGATTGAGTTTCTATCTTTTTAATACCCCACCATGGGCATTGAACTCTGACATGAATTTCAAAGGGAACAAAGAATATTCAAGCCACAGCAGAGACTGTAGCTAGTCCTGCTATGTGCAGTGCCCGCGGTGCAGTAGAAAACAGCAGGCCAGGAGTTCCTTTTGTGTTGGCAGGCATGCTTCAGTAGCTGGCACTGTCCTTTCCCCAAGAAGAAAACCGTCTTCATGAACTGTGGGACTGGCTGCAGTGCCGAGGCAATACTCTCTTGGTAGAAAGGTCAAGAGCTCCTTTCACCCATCACTGACCACTGAATTCCACAAACCTAAGGAAGTCACAGGAATCCATATTCACAGGAGTTCATATCTGATCTTTAGCCATTGCTCTGCTGTCAGTTCATGGCGCACTGACCAAGACTGAGTCATCATTTTTTTTTTTAAATTTAAGAGCCCAAGACTAATGTGTATATTCTATTCTAAGTCAGCTCTTCTGCATGGTCAGCTTGGAGTCAGCATGTGATCGCCATAACAACAACAATAAAGTTCAGAACGAGTGCACTTTCACTCAGTGACTTCAACCCTTTATTTCTATGAATGAATTTACTCAGTCTTGCACAACTAGCAGTTGACACTTCAGAGAGTGCTGGGACAACTTGTCAATACTGTCTGCTTGATTCCAGAAACAAGTCATTTCTTCCATGATTAAACCACCCGTGATAGGATGAAGGGCAAGGTATCTAGATTCTAGAAGGGAAGGGCCAATTTCTGTTTATGGAGAGGTAGTTGAAGCAGGATTTGGACAATTGGAACTTTTCTTTTCAGGGTTAAATATACGACTTCAATTTTCCCAAAGACCCTCTTCATTGAGATGTATCCACCGGTTCCTCATTAACAACAACAGAGAACTCCAACCAAACAGTGGGTTTCCTCTCTGAATCACATGCTAACCTGCTTGATAGATGTGAGACAGACTCATATAGAAAGATGTTCTGGGTCCCAGAGCAAATCTTACTGCTAGCACTGAAACTTGATTTTCCAGTCAACTAGATACTTATCCCATGACCTTATTTCTAAACCTTTTTCTCCTGAGAGAATTCTGTAATCCAGATTTTGATTTCTATATCATATTACTCGTCTGCCCATGGCTACAGAAACAATCCATCATGATTATGATCCTTCTTTCTTCCTCCTTCTCCATTTATTATTATTATTATTATTATTATTATTATTATTATTATTATTATTATGTGTTCGCATACAAAGTGATGGGTTTAATTAAGGCATTTTACATTTATGCATCATTATATGGAAGTTTCACACAATACACTCCAATTACACTCACTTCCTGTTCTTCCCAGAATCCACCCTCTCACCCTTGTGCCCTCTCCTCCAAAGGAAAAAGAACACACCAAGTCCAATTTGTGTTGCCCATACACTCATTGGAGCATGGTCAAACTCCCAGTGGCCAGCTCCTTAAAGATAACTGAGTCCTTCCCCACACTCCTTCCAGGAGTCATCAACTGTGAAGACCCACACTTGTACATCCCTATTGCAATTTTTAGGAACTCTCTTCAATGGCTTTATCTAGACTGTTCCTTTTTGAGGTGAGGAGGAGGTTGTCATAGAACACTTCAATGTCTCTCATTTTCAACCGCGACTCTGCAGTCATTGACACCACTACAAAAAAGCTTCCCTGCCCTTTACAGTCAGCGGCAGCATGAATCACAGACTTCTGAATGGATTCCGGTGGCAGCATGGACCACAGACACCAACATGACCTAGAAGGCAACACAGCTCACACACATCAATGTGCTGCACAGCAGCAGCAGCAGCAGCAGCAGCAGGGACCATGGAGATCTTTGAGGAGGCCCAATCTAGAAAATGAACCATTCTCCATCTTGGACATCCTGCTGTTGCTCAGAGCCAGGGCAATTGTGCAGCTGGGCAGCAAGTTAGGGTCCAGAGCCTACTCAGAGTTCCAGGCTGCTGCACACCATCCTGCTGGCCCTACTTGGTAACTGCATGCTCCCTTGTCCACTGCGGCTCTGCTCCCACACCTGTCACCACCGCCACGTTATTCTGGTCTGCCATCTTCCTTACCTCTCCACCACACATTTATTTATTGAAGTGACATTGCAAACTGCAGTGTGTGTCACACAATATGTGTGTGTGTGTGTGCGTGTGTGTGTGTGTGTGTGCGTGCGTGCGTGCGTGCGTGTGTGTGTGTGTGTGTGTGTGTGTGTGTGTGTTGCCCAAACAGCTTTACATATAAATACTTATTGCAACGAGTTACTGGTCTGGTTCAAAGTTTCTGGCTTCTGAAGCACCATAAATACTGGACTATTGCTGAGACTCCTGTGGAATATCCAGAGTCAGGGTAACCTTGTAGCTGACCAAGGTGTCTGGGGGCAGGGACCTGGAGAGCTCCAGGCCGCTATACACGTCTCTGCCCTGGGTGCTGGCCACCCTGCAGGCTCACCAGGTAGATACTAGCATGAAGTTTGTGGCCTGTGAGCCCCACACTCTCCTCCTCTCGGCAGGGGCAAGCAGCATGGGCTGCAGCCGCTGTGGCTTCTGCCACTCACCACCACGACCAGCACCGTGTTCGAGGCTCTGCTCTACCCTCTTTCCTTCCAATTTCACGAGAATGCTTCCCTTGGAGCCTCCGTGGGTCTCTCAGGCTCCTTGGAGCTGGGAACTTGGAGCAAATCTGTACTTGGCTCTTATTCATCCCTTTACCCATGGTGATTCCTTCCCCTTTCTCTCATCTTGTTGGTCCCCTTCCTTTGCCCAGAGAGTCTCCATCTCCTGCTTTCTTGTACATGAGCTCCATTCCTCTTTTACTTCCCCCTTTTAATTATCTTTATCTTCCCTCTCATTGTCCAGTTTTTACTTTCATTACCTACCTACATACACACTTTCATTCAGTGATTCCTAACGTCTTATTTCTATGAATGAATTTGCTAAGTACTGTGCACCTGCCAGTCAACACTTCCAAGAGTGATAGGACAACTTGTCAATACTGTCTGCTTAATTCCAGAAACAAGCCGTTCCTTGCATTATTAAACCACGCTTGATAGGATAAAGGGCGAGTAGCTGGATTCTAGAAGGGAAGGACCGTTTAAACACACACGTTTAAAGCTACAGTCTCTATATAGTAGAAAATAGAAGACGTTTGTCTGAGTCTGGCTTAATTCACTTAACATAACCACCTCAAGTTCTATCCATTTTTTAGAAATAAAATTATTTATTTATTTTACATCTTGATTGCAAGTTTCTCCTCCTTCCCCTTCTCCCATTCCCTCCCCCATCTCCCTTCTGCCTTCCCCATCTATTCCTTCTCTGTTTCTAGTCAGAAAGGGGCAGACCTCCCGTGGGTATCAACAAAGCATGGCATTACAGTAGGAAAAATAGGTTCCCAAAAGCCAGCCAAAGCTTTCGGGACAGCCACTGCTCCCACTGTTAGGAGTCCCATAAGTAGACCAAGCCATATGTAGAGGGCCTAGGTCGGTTCCATGCAGGCTCCCTGGTTGTCAGTTCAGACTCTATGAGCTCCTATGAGCCCAGGTTAGTTGTTTTTGTGGGTTTTCCTGTGATGTCCTTGACCCCTCTGGCTTGTACCATCCTTCCTTCCTCTCTTCAATAGGATTGCCTGAGCTTGGTCTAATGTTTGGCTGTGGGTCTCTGCATCTGTTTCCATCAGTCACTGGATGAAGGCTCTCTGATGACAATTGGGTTAGTCACCAATCTATGAGTATAGCAGAATATCATTAGGGATCATTATGTTGACATTTTCTTCTCTAATTTGTTTGGTTCTGCCCTAGATCTCTGAACCATCCAGCCTTTGAGTCCTTGCACTTCAGGCAGTATCAGAGATGGGCTTACTCTAGTGGCATAAATCTCAGGCTGGACCAGTCATTGGTTGGCCATTCCCAGAATCTCTGTGCAACCCTTACTCCAGCACATCCCATAGGCAGGACCATCCATTTTTTTCAAAACTGTTGTGATCATTCTTTATAGAAAAGGGCAATTCCATTTTGGAGGTGCACAACATTTTCTTTACTCATTAATCTCTAGGTAGAGATTCTAGGTTGTTTCCATTATCTTGAATTTTGTGAATGGTGTGGCAATTTATGAATGGTACAAGCATCACTATGATATGCTGGCTTAGAGCATATTGGCTGTAGGACCAGGAACGGTGACACTGGCTCTTGTGATAGTTTTAGTTTTAGATTTTAGAAAGCTCCCCACTGACTTCCATAGTGGTTATATCAGTTACAATCTCACAATCTTAGCATTCTGAGTGAGATGGGAACCCAAAGCAGATTCAATTTGCATTTCGGTGATGACTAAGGATTTTGGACATTTTTCCAAATAGTTACTGGATAATTTATTTCTTCTTTTGAGAATTATTTATTCAGTCATTGGCCCATTTATTGATTGGTGTTTAATTTTTGCTGTTCTTTATATATTGTAGTTATTAATTCCCTATCTGATGTCAAGTGGGCAAAGATTTTTTTTCCCATTTTATAGGTTTTCTGTTCACCCTGCTTCTTGTTTTGTGACACAGAAGCCTTTTAATTTCATTGTATCAAATTGTAGTTCACTTATCCACATACAATACAGTACACTATAATATATACAATATAATATAACATAAGTGAAATTCACACAATTATCTTATTCATATTATAAATGGACTTTGACGTATTTCCAGTTTTGCTTCCAGCCATTAGAATTAAGTTCAATATATAACGTTACACAATTTTAGCCATATTCAGATATGCATCTACTGAAATTTCTGGGACAAACATTATGTGAGTTTTCAACTCTAGCTAATCATTGCCTATGTTTTTCTATGATGCTCGTATAACTTTACTTTTAATTTATAGTTTGACAAACAATATTTGATGACTTCTATCTTACTATATCATCTTCAAACCTTGGAATAAATTTCATCATTTTCACTTTTAGACATTCATGTTAATGTATAGTGACATCTCAGTGTATATTTCTTCATACTTAAACATACTTCCAGGTGCAGAGAGAAGTGTGGAAGCTAGTCATGACAGGTCCTATTCATTCTTCATTTTATTTTTCTCTTGATACATAATCATGACATGTTTTCAGAGCTAAGAAATTAACATTGGTACATTGGACTTCCTTTCTCAACCTAGGTAATGTTTCTTTTCTAAGGTCAGTCTAGCAGAGTACGTTTCATCATGTGTTTACTTAGTCTTATTTGTTTTTTTGTTTTGTTTGTTTGGTTTTTTTGTTTTTTCTGGATCTCGCTCTGTAGACCAGGCTGGCCTCGAACTCACAGAGATCTGCCTGGCTCTGCCTCCCGAGTGCTGGGATTAAAGGTATGCACCACCACTGCTGGGCTACTTAGTCTTATTTCTTAGTAACCATTTCTTAGTCTTTCCCTGGTTTCAAGCATACTGGCAGCTTTGATGAATATTGGTTAGATATTTTATAAAATATCCTTTAATCTGGGTTTGATTGATGTTTCAGTCATGATACCTGGAGACAAGGGTTTGGGGGAAAAATATCACAGAAATGAAACATTTCCTTATGTCATAATCATCCAGGACAAGTCGTCCACAGCCTCCTTACTGGGGACACTAGTCTTGGTCACTCTCTGTGATGGTTGTTTTTCTGTTAACACCAACTAGAATCATCTGGAAAGATGGAATCAAAATTGAGAAAATGCCATCACTATAATAGCTAGGGCATGACTGCAGGACATTTTCTGGATTAATGATTGATGTGGGAGGGCCTAATCCACTTTGGTTGGTGCTACCCCTGGGCAGGTGGCACTGGTTATATACGAAGGGGAGCTGATCAAGCACTGGGAAGGAAGTCCTGAAGCAATGTTCCTCCTTGGTCTTTGCTTCGGTTCCTGTTGCCAGGTTCCTGCCTTGGCTTCCTTGTTAATGGACTAAAACCTGGAAGACAATAAACTGTTTCTTTTCCAAGTTGCTTTTGGTCAGTGTGTTGTTACAGCAACAGAAACGACAGCAGGGCCCTTGGTCAAACCACTCTCTGACAGGTATAGCCACTCTGAATATCTGTGGTTTTCTGGGGTCCACAATTACTGTTGAAAACATCACACTGGTTTTATTGCCGCATGACCTCACCACACCAATGCCCATTTTGTACCTTTAACTTGCATGTATTTATTTGTATTTTTAAATCTGTTACCCAATGTTACAAAAATTTTCAAAAATTCTCATTCACCATCTCTTCAATTCATCTGCTTCATTCTTGCTCCCTTCCATAATTTCAATAACGTGTAAATTAGACACACCAAATTTCCTGTACATTGCTTATTCCCTTTGTGTGGTTTTCTGTTTTGACTCTGTACTCTGATGTTGATATTTCATTTCAATTTATTTCTAACCAAGTGAACCTTTAATGGTTTTTAATCTACTAGGTTCATTCTTAGAATATTGTGGTAGTTTGAATGTAATTGGCTCCCATAATCTTACAGGGTTGGCACTATTAAGAGGTGTGGCCTTGTTGGAGGAAGTGTGTCACTGTGGGGGTGGGCTTTGAGATTTCCTATGCTCAGGATACTGCCCAGTATCTCAGTTGACTTCCTGTTGCCTGCAAGATGTGGAACTCTTAGCTACTTCACCAGTGCCACATCTGCCTGCATGCCACCATGCCTGTGCCCCCCCCCCATGATGATAATGGACTGAACCTCTGAAACCGTAAGTGAGCCACCCTATTTAAATATTTCCTTTATAAGAGTTGACATGGTCATGGTGTTTCTTCACGGCAATAAAAACCCTAAGACAAATATTAATGTTAATTACTATATATTTCAATTCTAAGATGTTCCATTTTTAAACATTTGCAATTCCAACTGAGTATTCTTTTTGTGTGCTGGAGCAATTTATTCAAGTAAGTCCATGATATCTGACAAATCCAGTTTCTAATTTCTCCTACTCTGTTGCTGCTGACTCTTCAATCTTTCAAGTTATTTAGGGAGGATTTGTCAAAGATTTATTTTTTTTTCCTGTTCTTAGTCTTTTAAGACAGACACAGATTTAGGGCAAATAAAGTGGATTCTTAAAGGCAAACAAAAGTGTGAAGAAGATTTAAGTTCAGCAATACAAAGTGATGAAAAGTAAAATACATTGAATAGGTGCTTTACATGAAAAATTGACAGTCCAAGGTGCTTACTTACCAGCCAGAGGCTGAATTATCTTCATTATAAGAACACAGATGCTTCAGTGTATGAATTATACCATGTAGCTGCCATCAGAGGAGAGTAGAGAGGGCATGGCAGCCAAGCCCTGGAAAGATGCCTCCTTCTTCCATGATTCTGGGAACACCTGTGCTTCAGGTACTCATGAAGAAACTCCTTGAGTAGCACATTTTCTGGCCAATGTGCACAGTCCCTTATTCAACCAGAATCTTCTCAAAGTGCTTTGGACTCCTTTCCTTTCCTTGGTGTACGTTACTTCAGACTGAGGATGTGCCCCATCTACTGATGAGGGTATCTGATGTCTGTTCAGAACCTCTGTTCTTACATTGTGCTGTCTGAGAGCCAGCTGGACCATCACCACGCAGCCTCTTGGAGATGCTCCATTCAGTTTCATGCTGGGTACCCATCAGCATTATTTTCCTCATGCCAGCATCCTTAGAGTAGAAACCGAGGCTGGATAGTGCTTCTGTTCCCACAGTTGTTAGCATGCAGCTCTATTCAAGAACCTGGAGGTTCTTCTACAGCCTTGTGACATGGTGCTGAAGATTACCGTGCTCACCAGAATCAGGGTGTAGAGGGATGTGTAGGATGTGTACAACACAGGATGTGTAAGATGTGTCCAACCCAGGATGGTCCTCAGAGGCCCAGGGCTTTCCACATCACCAGTGAGTCAAGACTGAGCCTTGTGACATTTGTATGATCCCCTTCACGCTTGTATGTCTTTGACTAAGGGCCAAGAGTTGCAGTCCTGCACTAGGAGAGATAAGTGAAAGCTTTAGCATATGCCCTCCTCCTTTAGAGCAGTGGTCCTCAACCTTCCTAATGCTGAGACCTTTTAATACAGCTCCTTATGTTGTGGTGACCCCTAACCATGAAAGGAGTTTTGTTACTACTTCACAACTGTACTTTTTCTACTGTTATAAATCATAATGTAAATATGCAGGCTATCTGATATATGACCTCTGTGAAAGGATCATTTGACCCCCAAAGGTGTCGCAACCCACAGGTTGAGAACCACTCTTCTAGAGCCTCTTAAGGTCGCTTGTGGTGTGTGTCTGAGGATATACTAGCTACCCTAGGTCACCTTAATTGAATAACAGATCCAACTATTTTATAATCGGATTTCAATCCCCAGGAAGTCTGGTCTATTTCAGTTTCCCTTGAATGCAGTCCATGAGACATCCGACATGAATTCCAGGAGGCAGATATTTTAAAGCTCTGCATGGTGCCCATAGCTCTAGTCTTTTGCAACCTCTGCCCCACTTCCCAAGTGACTCTCTGGGTCAGTGATGCCCTTTGTAAAAACATCAGCAATAAGGTTCACAATTCAGTCATTCTATACGTACATGTCCATCACAAACTGGTATGATGGCCTTGCTTATTATAGTCACTCAACATCCAGGGCTAATCGAGCTTTCATTTCAGGCCATGAAAATATGGCCTAAAAGTCAGAATGCAAATTCTGTATTCACCTCAAGGCTTCTACCTAGAAATGACCATCTTTGCCTCTGTTCTTATTTCTTTGGGAAAAAGCAATTCCCACGGTCAGTCTTGAAGCTGATGAGGAATTATAGTCTCTCTAGAGGTCTAGAAGTGGAGATCTGGAAATTATTGATGAGTGAGCACTAAATGTAAGATGAATATTGAAATAAAATATGCTGTGATTGATTTATCCTATTCACACAGATTTAAAAAGAGCTACTGGGGGCTGGAGAGATGGCTCTGCTGTTAAGAGCACTGACTGCTCTTCCAGAGGTCCTGAATCCAATTCCCAGCAACCACATGGTGGCTGCCAACCATCTGTAGTGGCATCTGATGCTCTAATCAGGCATGAAGTTGATAGAGCACTCACATACATAAAATAAATAAATAAATCTTTCAAAAGCTACTGATTCTTTTTACTATTTCAAAAATATTGCAACAAGTATCTGTACATATGTGCAATATATCTTTCAACTACCTGTTGAGTGCCAGATTGCAAAATGACAATCTCTAACTGTGCTTAAATTTTACCAAATTGTTGTATTGCTGTACATGTCAGTAAGTTTAGTGTAGATTCTATGGTTCTTCTACACTCTCATTAAAATTTTGTGTTCTAAGATATTTTAATTTTCCAGCTATATAGCTGCCATGTGCTACATTATTTAATTATAATTTGTATTTTCCTTATTAATAACAACTCACATACCTCTTCTTATGTTTGTTAGTCACTCAAGGGTCCTCTTTCATAAATTCCATTTTCTATGTACAACAGCCGTCTATCAAGGTTTTACTTTTAATTTGTGTTGCCCTTGTGTTTTTAACTGCAGGACTAGGGAGATGGCTTAGAAGCCAAAATATTTGCCAGGCTGTGGGTAGCAGAGGAAGCTCCCTGTGAATGTGTAGTATTGACATGAGCACAGCCATGTCAAAGACTCCAGTGCCTCAGACCCGTGAGAATTGTTGTAGCCTTCTTCTGAGTGAGGCTCAGAGGGTATGGCTGAGTTTCATCTGGTCCAAGTATGAGTGTTTACAAATGATTGAGCAGTGTGGGAAACACTAGCTACTGCAGCTTCCTCCTCCCACATGGGTAGGCTTATTGACTGCTTTTCTCTCTTGGAGCTTGCATAGGACCTTCGGGTACCGTGAGAGCTAGTCCCCAAGGAGGAGGGAAGTCACATCAAACACTCCTTCAGGGGAGTTCAGTTCTGGCTTCAAGTCTTTTTTCAATCTCTATGATACATAAACAACCTAGTGCCGAATAACCACAGTTGAGTTCAAGAACCAACCTCCATTGTAGCTTAACAAGCTGCTCAGGGAAGTAGCAATGGCTAAGTGATCTGACCGCTTTTACTTTCTGAAGAAAAGTGTCCTTCATACAGGAAATACCACATCCATAGTTCTCCAGATGCTGACATAGGTCTTATCACCATCATTCCCCTGAGACTAGAAAATCATCTTCACATCATCCTACATTATTAGCTTCATAAACCTCATAGGTGACCCGTTTGTGAAATCTACCTCCTCCTTGGTCTTCTTTTCTATTTCTTATATGGATCCTCTTAATTAGCATTTTTCTAGTCACAACAGCCTCCAGGAAGCCATCTTCCTAACTGCAGATTGTGCTTCCTCTTTGTGACTCGGGTTCTATGGCAGAAATGAGACAGACTTAACTTGCAGATCCCTGTGGACTCCTTCCCCGTATGGGGACAGATGGGTCTGAATCATCCTATCGATAGCATGAGAAGGATTTGATTCAGATTTTTTTTGGATACACCTGATTTCAAATGCTGCTCCTCTTGAGTTCATGGTCTGCCTTTCTGGTGATTTCTGAAAATGGACTCTTCATGGTGAAAGACAGTGGAAATCTGATGTGTTACTCTGTCTGAGGTATCTGTCCACTTGTCTGTTTTGAACTGAAATCAATTAATTCATACTTGGAAAAGAACAGCTTTTTGACATGGAACAGTGATTTCTGTCAGCATCCTTTCTTGATCCATGACTAAAAATTTAAACTTGAAGCTGTAGTCAGTCTATGTGTCTTGTCTGGATGCTCACATACTCACTTACCTGTAATTCTGAAATGCCTTTACTTCTGTGTGGTTGTGTAAGAGTTTTATTTCTGCATGGCATTCGTGATAGATTATGAAATCTCTTAAAAAGAGATCTATTTTAGTTGAATTAAATAAAAACAAATCCTTATATAAACTGCATTTATCTAAGTGTCCCAGAAATTAAGGAAGGCAAACTTTCAATGTGTTAAAAACCATCACACACACACACACACACACACACACACACACACACACACTATGTAATTTTAGGTAAATATAAAATATTTCCCTATGCCTTTAAGAATATCCCTAGTGCTGTTTATCTCCCCCTCTTTCCTCCTGTAGGGACCCACTGTCTCCCCTGTTTTTCCTGTTTCCCCGTTCATATCACGTGATCCTCTTATTCCTCCCTCTAGAGCTCCTTCTCCACCCCTATGGCCCCTTTTCACTTCCCTGATTTCTGTGGTTCCTCCATGCTGTATACTCACATCTGAAGATTTGCAGCTAGGAACCACAGATGAGCAAGAACAGCCAGCGTTTGTCGTTCTGAGTCTGGATTACCTCATCCAGTATACTATTTTCTAGTCCTATCCATTTCCCTGCAAATCTCATGATTTCATTTTTCTTTACAGCTGGCTTATAGGTTAAATAAACTCCCATCACTTCTGTTTTATGCAAAATGTTATGCAAAATGTGAGCTGCATTTAACCTGATTGAATAATTATTCTAACAAAACTCATTTAACAATGATTATATTTTATAGTATATACCTTGAAGATAATTTCTAAGATCCTTAGGTAATTTAAAAATGTTTGATACTAAATTGAGTTAATTGATGAGTATTCATTAGCGGCTTGGAATATATAAGACACAGGACTGAACATTAATTCCTGATTTTATTTTAAACAGACTTTCTGCCTCTGATTTTTACATAATCCAGAGGGGCTACATGTGTTCGTGTCTGTTAATAGAATTGTGCATTTGATGCTCCTAGCTGTTCTAAGAAATGTGTCTGCCACCCGGGACCATGGTGTTGTCTGGGCCTGAGCTGCCAAGAGCCATGTCTGGGTCCATGGTCCTAGAGCAGCTGGGGTCTGTGTTGAAGTCCATGGTTCCTGTTACAACCAAAGGTCTGCAGATACCCAGAGAATGGGCCACCACCTGAAGCCATGTTGGTGACCGAGGATCATGCTGTTGCCGGAGCCATACTGATCTGAGTGACTTTCTCTGCCACCCAGGACCATGGTGACATCCAGGCCTGAACTGCTGCTGAGGGCCCTGTCTGGGTCTGTGGTCCTGCTCCAGCTGGGGTCTGTGTTGATAACTGTGGCCCGTGTTACTACCAGGGGTTATGTAAACCATAGGTGGGAAAATCCAAGCCGGCCCACCGTTGGCTGGCCCTGGGAGATCTGGCCTTGCTGGCTGCTGCAGCTGGAGAGCAGCTCCCGCCCCTCACCAGTCCTGAGAGAACTGGCCCCACTCCTCATGGGAGAGCTAGCCTCTCTCCTCACCACAGGTATGGGAGAGCTGATCCCAATGGGGGGCAGTGTAGGAGAGCTGACTCTGCCCCTCGCTAGAGAGGACCGATCCCAGGGGAAGCCTGAACTGACTAACTGAGCTACCACCCAGGCCCACACCCAGTGCTTTGAGTTGGCCCACCCCAACATCTACCCCATCTATGACCTGCTGGAGCACATGAAGGGACTGGTCCTGTGGAACTATGGCCGCAGACTCTTCATGATTCAGGGTAACAGAAGGATATCCGAGAGGAGTTTCCGTGAGGGTCCATATCGATGGTGTTCCAGGAGCCAGAAGCCTTGAAGCAGACCAGCAACTCATTACAATGAGCGTTTGCAAGTAAAGGTGTTTGGACCAAAGGGTCCACTGCATGACACACTGCAGCTCCCAGTGCCACAAAGATGCATGAAGAGGTGATGGAGAGGAGGGAAAGATGGAGGAGTGGAGTGGGTTTTTTAAAATTAATATTTTAACTTTTAAATTCTTTTGGGGGATGCTGTAAGGGTGAAGAGTAGATATGGAGGGACTGAAAAAATGAATGGGATTGGGGTGCATGATGTGAAATTCCCAAAGAATCAATAAAACATTGTGTTTTTGTGAAAAAATATATATTTACCTTAAAACTGTAAATAGAACTTGGCTGTGGTCGTAACTAAGGGTTGACGGGCTTCTTCATAGGCTCTTCAAGATCAGCTACAGCATCAGATGTTATATAATGCAGTACTAGTCTTTGGTAATCTCACTTTTGCAGCCTTCTGTTCTCTAGAGGATCGGGTTATTCTTACTAAAAGCTAAGTGGTTGTCCTTGACCATTTACATAATCTACCTGGGTACCTACCATGCCCCAGGAACCATGATGCCATCTTAGCCAAGTTGAAGTCTCCTGGTATTTTGCACTGTATAGGAAAATGTTATTAAATCCAGTATGTCAGAAATTTCATGCAGTGTGTGAAGTTCCTAAAGAGGCAACAGTGTCCTCAAAGTCCATGGCATAGCTCTTTCCATGACATCGTGCAAGAATATAGCATTATTATTCATAACTTCCGTTGTTTTCCAAAAAGTGCTAACTTTTACTACTCTTTAATTTGGTTCTAACATCTATATTTTCTTCTTTATTTTCTCTACTGAGGATTGAGCCCAGAGCCCCACGCATGCTAAGACAACAGTCTACCAATACGCCACACCCCAAGCAAGGCCAGTGTTTTTTCAGTCGAGACTCACATACTGACCTTCAGGGTTTGTTAATGGCCACTGATGGCATATGATGTCCCAGAACTATTATATCTTACATCTGAAGATGAATTCCCAGTAAAGATTATTTTCATCAGTTATCATAAATTAGGCAGAATGATCTACTTTTCTTTGAAAATATTCATTGTGCTGTATTTAAATTTTGGATTGATTTTACGTTGTTGCTTTGCATGCTTGTAATAAACATTATTCAGACCTTTCACTCATGGAAATGATCATCAGTCTGCTTCCCACAGTCGCCTCAAGTTGCCTCTTCTTTGAAGGGGTTTCTGCTTTACTCTGATGCTTCTCTAGAAGTTCTGTGAATCAGCTCAGATGTGAGTACTTGGTCTTCAATGAAGAAAGACTGTCTCTGAGTCTTCTACAGAGAGATGACGCAAACACTGTGGTACCACACTCTGAAAACACCAATGGGTGAGTCAAAGAATTTACAACACTTAATGGGAACAAGAGCCAAGATCAAGCAGGGGTTAGCTGCATTGTCGGTCAGGAGGAGACGGTCCTGGGTTTAATTTGGGAAGTTGTTCATGATTTAATATTCTGTCTTCTCGATACACAAGGGAGCCTTTGGGGTTTCTTTTAAGCTATCCACACTTCATAACAAAGTAGGCAATTATGCTTTTGTAATTGAAAAATAAACATCTGTAAATGCTACTGTTTTCTCCCTGCTTGATCCATCCAGAATCTGGAAACTTTTTTTTTCCTTTTATTTTATTTTACAATACCATTCAGTTCTACATATCAGCCACAGATTCCCTTATTCTCCCCTTCCTGCCCCTCTCCCCTTCCCCCAGCCCACCCCCTATTCCCACCTCCTCCAGGGCAAAGCCTCCCCTGAGGACTGAGATCAACCTGGTAGACTCAGTCCAGGCAGGTCCAGTCCGCTCCTCCCAGACTGAGCCAAGTGTCCCTGCATAAGCCCCAGGTTTCAAACAGCTAACTCATGCAATGAGCCCAGGACCCGGTACCACTGCCTGGATGCCTCCCAAACAGATCAAGCCAATCAACTGTCTCACCTATTCAGAGGTCCTGATCCAGTTGGGGGCCCCTCAGCCTTTGGTTCATAGTTCATGTGTTTCCATTCATTTGGCTATTTGTCCCTGTGCTTTATCCAACCTTGGTTTCAACAATTCTCGCTCATATAAACCTTCCTCTTTCTCGCTAATTAGACTCCCAGAGCTCCACCCAGGGCCTAGCCGTGGATCTCTGCATCCAGATTCCTCAGTCCTTGGATGGGGTTTCTGGCACAACTATTAGGGTGTTTGGCCATCCCATCACCAGAGTAGGTCAGTTCCGGCTGTCTCTGGACCACTGCCAGCAGTCTATTGTGGGGGTATCTGTGGATTTCTGTGGGCCTCTCTAGCACTTTGTTTCTTCCTTTTCTCACGTGTTCTTCATTTACCATGGTCTCCTATTCCTTGTTCTCCCTCTCTGTTCTTGATCCAGCTGGAATATCCCGCTCCCACAGGCTCTCTTTCCCTCAACCCTTGCCCTTCATTACTCCCACCAGAATCTGGAAACTCTCATACAGTTTTCCCCCTCTTATGCAGTACAGGTCCATAGGATTCTTCCCTCACTGTTAACAGCTATACTAGAAGACATTAATGTATAAGCTGGGCCTTGTTTAGACTCTCATGCTTAAGAATAATGTTCACTATAACTAGATACTTTTTAAAATGTTTTATTTTGTTTTGCTTATTATTAGCATGTGTATGTGTGTGTGATGTATGCAGGGGAGCTACATATGTCATGACACGCATGTGGAAGTCTGAGGACAACTCGATAGTCAGTTCTCTCTTTCCACCTTTACATGGTATGGTGTTCTGAGCGAGAATGGCTTACATGTTTGAATACCTGATTCCCAGTTAGTGGATATGTTTGTAAAGAATTAGGAGATGCGGTCTTATTGGTGTGGTTGTAGCCTCGTTGGAGGAGGTGTCATTTGGGGGTGGGCTTTAAGATTTCAAAAGCCCATGCCAGGTTAAGTCTTAATCCCTCCCTCCCTCCCTCCCTCCTTCCCTCCCTCCCTCCCTCCCCCCCTCCCCCCCCCTCCCTCCCTCCATCTTTTGGATCAGATATGAACGCTCAGTTACTGCTCCAGCACCATGCCCGCTTGCCTGTTTTCCTGTTTCCATGATCTCCGCCATGATGATCATAAACTAACCCTCTGAAACTGTAAGCCAGCCCCCATTTAAGTGCTTCCTTCTAGAACTTGCCTTAGTCATGGTGTCTCTTCACAGCAGTGACTAAAACAAGTGGGTTCTGCAGATTGAATTTAGGTTGCCCACCTTTTTTGGGCAAGTGCCTTTTCCCACTATGCTGTCTTGGCAGTTCCTAAACCTAATACTTTTAAGGCACTGGGGTTAACATCGTGGAGTCCGGTGACTACAAAGTGTTCTTGGGAATGCTGGCCTGGTGCTTGAAGAACATCATTTCCAGACTCAAGTCAAGTAAAGAAGTTTGCTTTCTGGAAACCTGAGAGTCTTAAAGTATTTGAGGATCTTTAAGAAGAGTTTCACCCAGACTTACTGCTGTTTCCTATCATGGTGTTTTAGCCTGATTCTCTAATCTCAGGGGGCTTTGAAACATCTGAATGATATTCCGCTATGAAAAAAAGCCAAGCATACTTACACATTCCCGTGTGATGGGTTAGTGTTTGCATCTACCTGTGTGAATAATGGAGGGCAATGAAATGAGACTGCCCTTGTTTTGTGATCACAAACCAACCTTTTGAACATTATATTTGATCAAAGAAAGGATGGTTAGGGAGAGTAATTTTGTATATCAATGGAAAGTTCTATCTATAGCATAATTTTATGGTTTAGGCAATTAAACTCTACCGCTAATGACATCATGCTATTTTGTACACCTTTTGAAGCTGGTAATTGGATTGTCATGGGGCAAGACTGTCATACTATCTTGTAAGGACTATGTCCCATTCTTCACCATAGAAAATCAGTCTGGGAACTGCACATACACTAGACACACTCAATCCCATGATCTTGCTTCAATGTGTAATCCTTACAAAAGTTTCGCTTTTCCACTTCCCTTCGACATCTGATGATAATTCTCCAAACTAATGCATATTTACAATTTCCCCCCTTGATTCAGTGTCACTAAGGACTAAAGCCTGGCTGCCCAGATCCCTTTCAGGACTCCAAGGAAGCCTTGCAGCCAGCCCTCCTCAGGACCTAAAGAAGTCCTGTGAGTTTGGCTTGGTAATTTTTAACTTATGAATGAGGCAAATCCGTGAGACACTTGAGTCATGCACGTCCTTATACGAGAGCTGACTGAGACTGTGGACACTGGCATCAGAGGCAAGGGCATCCTGGTTTGGGTTTCTCAAGCAGCTCAGGACGCGCTGTGGCAGAACCAAATGCCTTCCCACCAGCGCCATCTCGGGACCTATTAGAATGGTTGTCTGGGATTCAACTCCTGGCCTTTCACTTGGATGGAGTCCTTGCTATTAACACCTCTATCCATGTGAGACATAAATAGATACAGTTCACACCTTGATCTTGGGTCTCTGAGGCTCAGAACCATGAGGCAATACATGTAAGTTCTTCAAAGATGGCCCAGTCCCTGGAGTTGTGATGTAGGGGGGTGAATCGGGCAGCTCAGGAATGACTATAACCTGCTCTGCACAGGCCTGGGCCTCCTCTTCTTTCCCCTGAGGTGGTCTTCCTTAGTCAGTATGTTCCATTCAATCACCTCAGTAAAGTCCTGTGGCTTTGTCCTTAACCCCTCTGTGTTTTTAATTCTCTTCTTGTTTCTTTGTTGTTATTGTTGTTGTTTTATAAGTGATACAAATAGTTATATCACTTATATCTTTGTTCCAGTTGTCCTATATATTTTAAAACTTTGAAATTGCCTAACTTTTTAAAACCACTTTTGAGCAGGTTGGACATCTTTAATAAGCTGGTTCTCCTTGTAGGAAACCTGACACCAGCTCTATTCTCTTCCCAGTCTCTTTTGTTGGTGGATGTATTTCATGCTTAGCTCCTTTAGGGCTTTGCCTTTTGATTCACGAAATCCTCTTTTTTCTCTTTAAAATAAAAACTTCAAGCTTTGGCTTTCATAATTTTGCCTCTGAAGTGAGCATCAAGAACATCCTTAGAACTCAGAATGGGAATGCTAACTCTCCTGACATTTCGATTACAATTGTACCACTCTTCCCCCAGCACTGATGCCTCTGGTTGAACAGAGGGAAGTCTTTATTGAGGCAATGCAAAAGGAAAAAAGCGCCTTGCTCAATTTTATATGATCTCAATATGGTCTGAGCTGTACCCAGCTTGTATGTCCCTTTTAGTTGCAATACACGTCTCCTAGGTCTGCATGGGACCATGGAGAAGAGGGTTCCTGTCATTCATGCTCCATTTATATGCTACCTCCACCCCTGTTTGGTCCCATTTCTGGCTGATTCTCCTCACATGCATCCTTTGCTTTGTTCTTTGAATTAGATGCACCCTCCCATATTTATGTGTGATGCTTTTGTTTTACTTATAATTCTATCAATTTCTATAGAACTTAAAGTTCATGTATGATGCACTACTTGAACAAAACTACTCAAGTATTCCCACCTAACTCATCTGATAGGACTGAGGAGCCTTCTCAGAAACAGATTTTGGAGGATGGAAGAGAAGTATTGCCTAAGGACATGGGAATCATATTTGGCATGGAAATGGCGGGCTCTTGTTAGGAAGGAGAGAGGATGAAGACAACAGAAAAGAAAAGGAACCTTCAATTTAGCCATTTAAAGACATTTTATTGCCCAACTAATATTACACAATCACTGCTGAAACGTTATGAAGCATAAGAGCACAGTACTGTCAAAAGGGAACCAAACTAAGATAAAGATTCTGTCTTCATGTATACTGTTTTAGATTTTAATTGTGTGTGTGTGTGTGTGTGTGTGTGTGTGTGTGTGTGTGTGTGTGTGTGTAACCTAGTAGAAGTAACTCTAACTGTGGACATTTAAATTCTTCCTAATTATTATCATAAAAATTAGCCTGGCGGTGGTGGCGCACGCCTTTAATCCCAGCACTCGGGAGGCAGAGGCAGGCGGATCTCTGTGAGTTCGAGGCCAGCCTGGGCTACCAAGTGAGCTCCAGGAAAGGCGCAAAGCTACACAGAGAAACCCTGTCTCGAAAAAAACCAAAAAAAAAAAAATTAATATGATCTTCCTTGTAGCCAGTTATTTGTGTGGTCATTTTGATGGTTCAGTTGCATGCTTCCCTATTACTCTACATCAAGTAATTATATTCATTACTTGTGATGCAAAAGCTATTGGTGATGGTTTTTTGGGAACTTCTGAGGAGTCAAGGTCTTCCAAATGATTAGTGTAGACTGCTTTGGTTGTTGCCCACATTGTTGCTGTAGCAGAGCCAGCTCTGTTTTGCAGATGGAGAAACCTTTAAAAGGTTCAGAAATTTCTTGAAAATCATACACCCAGTAAACATGAAAACTACCAGGACTGATCATTTTCTCTGAGTCCCAGGGATGAATTCCCATTTGTTTGTTTGTTAAGAGTTGATCATGCTGTTTAGTCTGGGCTAACCTCAGGCTCACTAAGTAGCCCAGGCTGACCTTTAACTTGCAGTGTTTCTCCTGACTCAGCCTCTCCAGTACTGGGATTATAGGCATACACCATCATGCCTACAGGTTCAGAGCCTCAGCACCTAATTAGTACTTTCTTCCACAGGTAGGGACACAGGGTATACTTGTGTCCATAATCTCACAGGATCCCCAAATTATGTGTATATGTCTATAAAGTTGAAATTTACCTTTCTCTCTAAAAGCCAAACTGTGTCGACATTTCGCCTTAAAGAAGGAACACTAATACATCATTTGATGTCACATATCAAAAGGAAAAGCAGCCGTGGAAAGTCAGTAAAAACACAAATGAAGCCAATTTAAGGGCTGCAAACCCACTGCACTCTCCAAAGTGGAGGCACTCACTCTTTCTCCCATTTGCATGTGCTATCTGTACGTAAGTCTTCTAAGCAGCGTGGCAGGTATGTGAATGACTATGGAGTTCTGAACCTTGCCTTGGTTACCACACTGGCATTTCTCTGTGTCTCAAAATCAAATATTTACATTTTCATTCCTCTCGAGACTTGGATGGCAATCTTGTATTGCTATTATTTTAACTATATAAGAAACTTGAGTCAGTACATGAGGTGCCCTCACATTGGGTACAACTGCTGTCGCTATTTTGAGGGCATCAAACACTGAGAGAGATGAAATCCTTAGCCATCAAGACATGGAGATAAAATCTGATGGGCAGTCCTTCTTTCCTGCTAAGTATTGCTTGGCATGGGCTCCACCCACTGATGTTGGCTGGTCAAGTGCTTGCTTCTGATAGTTAATGTATTTAAAAGCTGAGAGTGTTTAGAAACATTTGGTGTTTCAAACTGACCTTCTATTACTCAAGCATGTGACTAGCAGAGCCAATAAAGAGGATGTAGACCAACTGTCCAATTCTGCAGGAGTCATCCACAGCATAAGCGGCTTTTGGTCAGTGACTTCATTATCTCCAGCACTATCCCCTAATGGATTGGTACATGCTGTACCATAACATGTAATGTGCTGACTATAATGGTACTGCTGCCATGACCCTACTGCAGCCAGGGTCTATGCTGTTGTCCGTGGCTCCTGTTGGCATTGAGGGCCATGCTGGTTCCTGGGGTCTGGGCCACCACCTGGGGCCATGTTGGTGTCTGAGGATCAAGCTACTGCTGGGGCCATGCAGCTCTGGGTGGCTTTCACTACCACCTGGGGCCATGGTGACATCCAGACCCAGGCTGCTGCGGAGGACTATGTGTGGGTCCATGGCCCTACCACAGCTGGGATCTGTGTTAACATCCATGACCCATGTTGTCACAAGGGCCCACGTGGAGGCCTGGAATCTGGGCCACAACCTGTGGCTTCATTGGAGTCTGGGGACCATGCTGCAGCCAGGGCCATACAGATTTGGGTAGCCTGTGCTACCACCCAGGGCCAAGGTGTCATCTGGGCCTGGGCTGCTGCTGTAGGGCCATGAGTATGTGGTCCTATAGCAGCCAGGGTCTAGGTTGATGTCTGTGGCTCCTGTTATCACCAAGGGCTGTGTGGATGCCCAGGGTCAGGTCAGCCACCTGAGTCCCTGTTGGTGTCCAAGGGCCATGATAAAGCTGGGGCCATACAGTTCTGAGTGGCCTGCACTGCTACCCAATGCCATGGTGATGTCTGGTCCAGAGCTGAAGCTGAGGGCCATGTCTGGGTCCCTGGCCCTTCAGTAATCAGGGTCTGCCTTGATGTCTGAGTTTTCTGTTACCATCAAAGGCCATGTGGTTGCCTGAGGTCTGGGGCCATGTTAGTATCTGAGGGCCATGTTGCCACTGGGACTGTGCCTATTTGAGTGGCCTGTATTGCCACCTGGGGTAATGGTTACATCCAGATCTGGCTGCTGCCAAGGACCATGTCTGGGTCCGTGGTCCTACCTCACCTGGGGTCTGCGTTGAAGTCTGAGGCCTGTGTTGCCATCAAAGTTCACACAGAAGCCCGGGGGTGGGGCCGAAACCCATGGCCTTGTTGGTGTCTGGTGGCCATGGTGCCACCATGATCATGGTGCTCCTGATCTGAGTGGCCAGCATGTCCACCTGGAGCCAGGATGTCATCTGGGCTCCAACTGCTGCCAAAGGCCATGTCTGGGTCCGTGGTCCAGCTGCAGCTGGGGTCTGTATTGTTGCCTGTGGCCTGTGTCCCCTCAGAGGGCCATAGGAACCATGTGTGACAAAACCAGAGAACCATGCTGAGCCAGCCCTTTCCTTTCCTGGCCCTGGGAAAGCTGACCCTGCCTCTCGCTGGGCACTGTAGCAAGAGAGCTGGCGTAGACCTTCATGGGAGAGCTGGCCCCTGCATTCAGGAGAGATGGCTTCACCCCTCACCACAGGTGAGGGAGAACTGACCCGGATGGCAGGGGTTAGGGGAGCTGGCTCTGCCCCCTTGCCTCAATGGCCTGGACTGATCAGCTCAGTTACCACCCAGGCCTACATCCGGGCCTTGGATACACATACCCTAACATCTACCTCATCTAGGACCAGCTGGATCTCATGAAGGGACTGGTCCCATGGAACGATACCCGCAGGATCTCCATGGGATATTCCAGAGGAGTTTCAGTGAGGGTCCAGGGATGATGGTGTAACAGAAACCAGAGGCCTTGAACCAGACCAGTGACTCCTTGCAATGCACATTTGCTAGTGAGGCTGATTGGACAGAAGGGTGTACTATGTGACACACCGCAGCTCCCGATGCCACCAGGACGAACGAAGAAGTATTGGGGAAACGGGAAAGATGGAGGAGCACAGAGGTGTGTTTTCTGTTAGTTTGCTTGTTTTGGTTTGCTTTGCTTTGACTTTTTGACATTTTCTTTTGGGTGGTGGTGCAGGGGTAAGAGGAGGATATGAGGGACTGGGAGGTCAGTGGAATTAGGGTGTGTGATGTGAAATCCCCAAAGAACCAATAAAGAAATTACGTTAACTAAAAAGCAATAATTGAACTGTTGCTAACAACGAATAATATTTGGTCAAACTAGGGTCCAAACAATTTATCAGACATATTCTACTAAAGATTATTTGGGATGGATCTGAAATTCAAGTTTGACTAGAGTTCCTCTTTTTATTTGCAAAATCTGAAAATTAGTTGAAAAATTGACAAGTAGCTAAAACTGCTACTGGTTACCTACCAGGTGCAAGCAGAGATCAGTCCTGGCTCTCTTCCCAAGGATGCTGTGGCACTGAGATAGTCACTCCAAGGCAACCCTGCTCCATCTTGGTGCATACCTATAATCTCAGTCAGTACTTGTCCTGCCCAGGGGTTCAGGGCGTCCATGCTCTCTTTGGCTTATGTATTTTGTAATCTATTAAAACTGGAAGTCCACAGTAAAACCACTTCTTTCTCTTTATTGGCTTTGGCAATGTCATCATTTCCAAATAAGTATCCTGCACTGGTCTGAAGGGGATGAGCTAATATCTCACAGCACTTTAAAGATGCCGAAGGGCCCTTTCCACATGTCACTAAGCACCAACATTGCTTCTAGTGACCTTTATTATAACCTAAACTATTTTGCTGTTTCTTCTACTGTAATTTACAACTGTCTAGACAGTTCTCTACTTAAAGATTTATTACAAAAATACCTGTGGTACCCTGGCCAGCAATATGTATGTTGGCAAAATAAACACGTTCTGCTTTAAAGCAGCTTGGGAGGACAAGTGACCTCAGTTTCTTCCTTTATAAGATGAAGGTGCTGGGCTAGATGATCTCCGACACTGCTTGGCAGCTAGAATGTTCTGGGCTGTAAGTCAGCCCAGAAACCACAGACTGTGTGGGAAGGAGCCGAGATCGCCTACAGCCCTGATGATGGGTAAGGATGAGCAGGCTGACAAATGATGCTCATGAGCTCCAGCTGGCAGAGATGCCTCTCCCCATTACCCTCTTCCCAGACGAAACCTCCCAGCTGATGGATGGCACTGGGTACATTTGCGGGGTGGATTAGCAGGTCTGTGTTGGAATCTTGGCTTTGCCCCTTACTAGCTATTGGGTTTGGGAGTAATTCTTAAGCGAAACTCTACTTCCACCCTCTGTAGGATAAGCATAAGTCTACCAACATGAATAAATGTGGCGGAAGGAAGCATTCTAAAAACTGTAGCGGACACTTTTGGTCATGAAAGAAGAGTGGCCTGTGCTGGTAGAGAGGCTATCTCAAAAATAAAAACAGATGGAGTGGGGTTGTCTCAAAGTGACTATGTTAGTACCATAAACGAGACAGCACACAAACAACAATTTTATTTTATTTTTCACAGTTCTTAACGCTGAAAGTTCATGATGCCGTGGTCAGCTGATTCAGAATCTGGTGAGGACCTGTCTTCTGTTCACGGACCTCACCTTCTTGCTGCACCTGTACATGGTAGAAGGATCTAGGTAACTCTCCTTACTCTCTTTATCACGGCACATCTCCTACGAAGGACTCCGCCTACAGGAACTAACTCCTTCCCAAAGTAACTGATCTCTTAACACTATCACCAAGGGTGTGCGTGTGCGTGTGCGTGTGCGTGTGCGTGTGCGTGTGCGTGTGTGTGTGTGTGTGTGTGTGTGTGTGTGTAAGGGGTTCAGAATGTGAACTGGGGGAGAACATAAGCATTCAAAACACAGCAGAGACAAATACTCTGCTAGATACAGGGCAGAAGTGCTAGAAGTGTTTGTTGGCACTTAGAGACAGTATTGGTCTCTGGGAGAGGGTGGTGTAGAGTTTCCAAGCCATGCAAGGCACATCCAGGTAATGCATCTAGGTGCCCACAAGGGAAGCCTGATGGTGCAGGAGAGAGCCACTCTGGGCTGCAGCTGATGGTACTGCAGAGGGCAGGTCTGAGCCAGAGTGGTGCTGGCTCTCTTCCAGCTGGTCACTGCCTTGCATAACTGGAGATCCCGCGCTGCCACATCTTCCAGGCTTTCAAGAAAAGTCAAAATCTGGGGAAAAAAAATCTCATTAAAAACTGTTGGAGCTAATTAAAATTTTATTTACTGGACTGGCCAAACAAAATATGCCCGTGGTTTATATTCAGCTCATGAGCTGTCTTTAGAATATCTTGTCTAGGAAAAGATCTGAGAGGAGACAAAAAATAATTTTAGCACAGTCAAGCTTTTTCTGTGTTGACCTATTTGTGTTTGCTTTACAAATGTGAGGCTATCTCATATTTTCAGTAAAAAGGCGATAGACACAACAGCTTGAATTTTTGATGACTTCGGGGAACGAAAAGAGAAGGCTATTTATTGCTAGATGGGCTAGTGAGGTATAAAATAGATATGGTGACTTCAAGAGTGATTAAGAGGCAGATTAAGAGCCAAGAATTCTTCAGAAGCAAGAAACCACAAGTTGTTAAGAGCAAAGCACAGTTCTCCCCGCACACTCCCGTGAGTAACAGGAAGGTTGTGTGATGGCCTGAGCTATCAAAATAAAGATTGGGTTTGTGCATTTCCAGTTGAGTATAAGAGGAAAGGATGACCCTGGAGAGCTTGGCGGTAGCCCATGGAAGAGACGTGATTTACAAAAGGCAAAAGGATAGATCCTACCCCAGAGTAACGGCACTCACCACCCATAGGTAATTGTTGCCATGGGAAAGTTCTGGGTGTGGACAATGAAAAACAAAAGGCTTTGCTTCTGATAGGGCCAAGGGCGTGGGGGAGAAGCTCTGGGGATGCTCTGCCTTCCAGCTCTCCTTCCTGAGAAGAGTGAGAGGAGAGACATAGGAAGTCAACCTTCCAGCAACTGGGAAGGCTGATCCATCATCCCCGGAGTGTGCATTCACCAACACTCAAATCAAGTGCAGTGGGTCTCAACCTTCCTAACGCTGCAACCCTTTAATACAGTTTCTCATGTTGTGGTGACTCCCCCCCCCCAACCATAAAATTATTTTCAGTGCTATTTCATAACTGTAATTTTGCTACTGTTATGAAATGCACTGTAAATATCTGTGTTTTCCAATGGTCTTAGGAGAACCCTGAGAAAGGGGTCATGACCCAGGGGTTGAGAACCACTGAATTAGGGGAAGTGTCTATCAGTTCAGAGGGAGGATTAAAAATGTATGAGCTGGGTAAACAGAGAGGAGATCAGACACGATGGAAACTTAGGAGCTCTGTGGTTTCAAGGCAAATCATTATCTTTTTATTGGAATGTATGCACATAGAGTTAAAATTTATAACTGTGATATTCTGGAAAAGTAAGGCAGGCAGCACCTGAATATAAGGAGACTGGCTTTCTTTAGGATGTGTTAGGCATTCTGCAACTCTCAAGTCCAATTGTCCTCTCTGCTCTTTCCTTTTCTGAAGCACATGGGGCATAACATCATTAACACTCCCAGGGCCAACACGGGCTTCTCTTTCTTACCAAGCAGGCATTTCAGCCTCATCAACCTGCAAAGTGTCTTCATGGCAAGCAACTTTAGGGAAATCAGCCTTCTTGTTTCTCATGGAGGAGGAGGGGGTGTGTGGGCTCCAGACAATTAGGGAGAGCAGAGAGATAGAGAAACGCAATTGTGTTTTGTCCTTGAAGTGGTCTCACTACCAGAGCAGAGGCCACGGGCTGTACCACCGCAGCTGGCAATCATAACAGATGGCACCAGTGAGAGCATGCTAGAAGGCTGCCTTGCCTGGTGAGTGACCATCTAACCAAGTGAGGCACAAGAAGGGATGCAGGATTGAAATCCAGGAAAGTCAGCACGGGGTGGATCATTACATGAACACTTTATACAAGGCATCCCATTTTTTTTTTCTTCTGAGTCACAATGAGATAGATGATTGTCATCTCCCTTTGCAGTCAAGGAATCTAAGCTTAATTCAAGTAAAGTGCTGAGGCTACAGTTAGTCTGGGGAAGTGCCAGCTGGTTCCCAAACCTGGATGCTGAGGTCCATGGCACCAGCATGGTAAGACTACTGGCCTACAGTCTAGTGTTACTAGATCCAAGTCTCTGTGCAAATACAAACAGCAAACCCACGCCGGCACAGGTCATAAAAGAAAGGTTTCTCAGCTATTAAATAGCCATCAGAATCAGCTTGGAAACAGATTCCAAATGACCTGGACACTGCCTCACAGCTCCTTCCAGAAACATGAAGAATTCCATTATCTGCCTCCTGTACTGCTGGAGCTCCTAGATTTGGATTTCAGGATGAGCAGCGAGGGAAACAGGAACAAGCCAATGTCTTATTGTGAACTGCAGTGTTCTCCATCAACTTACAGTCATCAGTCTTGTGCTGGACCAGGCTGAACATGGGCTCCTAGGGACACACAGCCAGCCTTGTTATATTGTGCAGGCAACTAAGGGGCTCTCCTCCTTTGTTTCTCAACCACCAACTGGTCAACCCAGCTCCTCTGTTTTTGTAAGTAAGTTATTAACTGGTACTTGAACCATGCACATTCTTCTAACTAAAGTAAAATAATGCTGCCATATTTGTAATGAAAAAATCATGGGCCCTGCCCCAGAGTTCCAGTATTCCCAAAGGAGCCATTTCTTTTAATGCTGTTTTGCTTGCCTGCTAGTCACCTTTATTTGTAAAAAGAAAATTTAAAAGGATCTTGCTATGTAGCCAAAGCTCACCTCAAACTTACAGTGAACCTCCTGCCTCAGCTTCTCAGTTTCTGAGATCATGTCTAACTCTGATATTTCATGCTTCTTGATTTTTTTCCATTTCAGATATTAACTCTTGAGTCTGTTATTGCAGAATATTGAATTTCCATATTCTCCTAGCTTCATCTTCTTTTTAATACACTATATCTTTATCAGTTCTTTGAGGAGATCGTACCATGTATTGTTAACATTATTATTTTTTACTTTTAAGTCTGTGAGTATTTTGCCTACATGAATGCATGTATGTCTGTGTACTTGATTCATGCCTGGTGCCTGGGGAAACCAAAAGAGAATGTCATTTCCCTAGAACTATAATCATAGACTGCTGTGAGTTGCCATATGGATGCTGAGAATCAAACGTGGGTCCTCTGGAAGAGCAAAAAAAAAAATGCTCTTAACTGTCGAGCTATCTCTCCAGCCCCTCATATAATGCATTGTGATCACATTCAAATCCTACTCCTCTTCCTAACCCCTCCCACACCCAGTCCTGCCTCCCTTCAGCTCCCAGAACATCCATCCTTTATTTTTAACCCATCGACTCCAGTGTTTGGTGCCTATTTACTCCTGGGTGTGCAGCCATCCACTTGAGCGTGGTTACCCTAGCAGCAGCCACACCCTTAAAGAAAACTGACCCTCCCTCCCTCAGAAATCATTGTCTGCCTGTAGCTCCTCAGTTAGGGGTGGGGGCTTATGAGCTCCTTCCACCTCCGCGCTAGCGTGTCGACTGGCTTGATCTTTGCAGGTTCCCACAACAGCTGTAAGTTTGAGTGCATCAGTGCCGTCGCATGGAGAAGACACTCTGGTTCTGGTCCTCCCCAACCTCTGGACAACACTGTCTTTCCACGTCGTCTTCCCCTGTTGTCCCTGAGCCTTGGTGTCTGTGTGCTGTTGTGTGGTGTGGTGTGTGTGTATTCTCATGTCCCATTTGTAATAGCGCACTACACTGATACTTATTCTCTACACAGCCCCATATTCTTAATGTAAATTTATCACGAGTTACAATTTAAAAAACATTATGGCTGTTTATTTAAATGTGTCTGCACACATGTTAAAAAAAAGGAACTCTGAAACAGGGCAGGAACCTGGAGGCAGGAGCTGATGCAGAGGCCATGGAGGAGTGCTGCTTACTGGCTTGCTCAACCTGCTTTCTTTAGACCCCAGGACCACTAGCCCAGTAGTGGCACCACCCACAATGGGTTGTGCCCTCCTCTGTCAATAGCGCATTAAGAAAATGTTTTACAGGCTTACCTACACCTGATCTTATGGAGGCATTTTCTAAACTGAGGTCATCTCCTCTCAGATGACTTTAGCTTGTGTCAAGTTGAAAACTAGCCAGCACAGCTGACCCTTTGCCAGCTTGACACACACACACACACACACACACACACACACACACACACACACACCACTGTTAAGTCACAGTCTTTCCTTTCTTTTCCATCCCCAAGATCACACATTATTAAAGACATCACAATATAAAACGTTTTACAAACTTTAGTCCCACAGCTTTACAAATTCTTCCCAGATTTCACCTTATTTCAGTGATGCTGTTCTCTTTTTTTATTTTTTATTTTTTTTTCCGAGACAGGGTTTCTCTGTGTAGCTTTGCGCCTTTCCTGGAACTCACTTGGTAGCCCAGGCTGGCCTCAAACTCACAGAGATCCGCCTGCCTCTGCCTCCCAAGTGCTGGGATTAAAGGTGTGCGCCACCACCGCCCGGCGCTGGTCTCTTCTTAATTACCACTAATTTCTTAGTTCCAGCTAACCAGTATCAGTTGTCCCAGTAAAGCAAAAGTTTCACTTCAATGGTGCTGAGCTCTCCCATTAATCACAACAGACGACTAAGCCTGTGTCAAGTAGACAACAATTAGCCAGCACAGTATATGATATGGATTATAAGATACTGGGAAAGAGACCAGTTCAAAGAAATGTTACCCCTTTGGTATTTGTAATGTCCCAATACTGATTATTCTCCATCTTGACCACAGTTTTGAAACTCCTATTCGAAGCAATGCCCATGCCCAGCTTGACATCCTAAGCTTTGAATTCAATGAATCATGATGGAACTTAAGCTTCAGCATTTTAAGAAAGATTGCTAGGCCATTATAATACAGTTGAGACTGTGAATCACTCCACCATAGAAGGAGAGTGAGGCATGCAGTGTAAATCTCTCTGGTAGAGAAAAACATAGTGCCAGTGATGCTCAGGTCCAGGTGACTGATGAATCTTCTGGCCAAGATGGTGATTTGGGAGAAGGAAAGGAGAGCAGAAAGTATGTCCAGGAATGAGCCTGCAAGATGAATCCTAGTGTCTGTTTGGAAAGCAAACATATTTTATGAACCACTGTGACTTCTATGGCTTCTGCTCCCAGGTCATTAGCCTAGTAATGGACCAAGGGAAAAGAGAGAAAACTGGTACTATGATGGGAGTAAACATAGGCTTAGGGCTGTTAGTACCTGGGCAGGAGCATGGCTTTAGTAACTAGTGTGTGACAGGAAATTGTCATATATTGTGTCTAATTGGGGCTGATAATTGCTGCTCATGAAGGAGTGTGGATACTGACTTATGATTCCTGAGAATGGGACACTTTCAAAGCAGGTTCTGTACAGACTGGGAAGATTTGCCAGTATCTTTTCTCACATTGACCTGGATCCTGTGGCTGGCAAGCTTGGAGAGGACTCTTGGGGCTCCATCTATGTGGGCTGGGGTCTACTCAAGGTCTAGCATGGAAGTAGAGTACAAATAATCCTAAGATGACCTTTGTCAACCAACCTCAGTAAACCTAAGAAGAGGAGGTGAGAGCTGTCACTCAGGAAATAGGAGGATGTAAGGAAGTGACTGATGGACTTCAGATGGCAAGACAAAGCCAGGGAACAGTCCTGAAAGTATGTCCTTATTTTATTTTTCATGTATATCAGAAGACTCTTTTTTCGTGTAATTTAAAGTTATAGTAGTTGTGGAGATTATTGATGTTCCTCTGCCTCAGTTTCCTTAGCATGAAAATATGTTATTTCCAGATCCTCTGTCGGCCATCCTCAGATGCAGCACTGTAAGTGTCTGGGTGCCACAGGGCATCAACAGTACTCAATGTGTCACAGGAAGAGTCACAGCAAGCCCCTGCCCCAGCTGCTCCCCATGCAGTCACAGTTCATCACTGGCCACTTTTAGAGATTTCGGCAGTTCTTTTAAAAACCACATGGTGTTATAAAATATCTATAGTATAATTTCTTTTAGAAAAATATCAAGGGCTTTGGTTTTCTAATTCTGGAAAGAAAGCTAAGTGGTCAAGAAAAAACCCAAATGCATCACAAATAAGCATAAAATAGATGAATTTGAAGTCACAAAGATGATTCTGCCCTTTTCTGAACGAAAGCTACAGGAGTGCTGGGAAGTGGGTTAGGCGAGGGAAGGGGAAGGAAGCCAATTTTAGAGGAAAGATTTTTCAAAGTGAAAGCGTAAGGGCATTAGCTGAAGATTATGGAGATAATAAGCACATTCGTCAGCATAAAATTAGGCAATGAAGGGCCCCTATCTGTATTATTTCCCCCAATATTTCTAAAGATCATAATGCCTGAGTGGCAGACAGCAGCGTTTGTAGGGAGTGAGGCAATGCACAGATCACATTTTTTTCCCCTCCAAGTGATGCTTTTGTGCAGGTGGAACAGGCTGAAGGGAACAGAGAGGAGGAAGATTATTGCCAGCCGTGGTGATGCTGAGAGACATGATGAGTCCCACTTGGCTAGGAGAATCTTAGGGTTCAGACTAGGTGGTGTTAATGTGTCCAGCACTACCCCCAGGAGTTAATCCCAGCACCGTAGACATTCCACGAACAAATGAATGATTGCATGAATGAATGATCCCATGCAGTTTGCATTAGGGAGGGAGGAGAGGTGGCGGGGAAGGCTGGCTGCAGCGACATTCTGCATGAGATATGAATGGACTAGACTTGAGAATATGTGCTGAATTCTTAGCACATTTTCAATTTTGGCCGTCTTTGTGAATTCTCATTCCCCCAATCAACAGATGAGGAAGAAAACAAAGATGAACAAGAAGTAGTAAAAAGCTTGTGGCCTGATCATTGTGAAGGTTATTCATTTGTTAAGCAAGTTAGACTTCAGAGGAAATTCAATGATGATAAATATTCGAGAATAACCTCAATAGATTACTTCTATAGAGGACTGGAGATATGGCCTTTGCAAACGACTTGAGTTTGGTTCCCAGAACCCATGGCTGGTGATTCACAACTACCTGTAATTCTAGCTCTGTGGGATCCAGGGCCAAATTCTAGCCTCTGCAGTCACACACATATATCATTAGAAACAATGAAAACATTAAGAAATCAGTTATACTCTCGTCTATAGATCCTATAGACTACCTGTTTTGAACCTGAGCCAAAAAGTCTCCAAAGCCATAGAATCACTTTCCAGGTAGACCCAAACAATGTCATACTTCCCACAATAAGTGAATTTCTGGGTCTTGTCCAGAAAATAAACATAGTATACACATAGGCATTCCCATGATGCTGAACTGGCTTCCTTGTTCGGTGTGTGTTTTGCCATTTCTGCCTTTGAACGTTGGGAAATAGGCCTGATCTAGGGCCTTCACATGGAGCCTTCTATTTTGTGAGTTCATCAGTAAACCTTGGACCTCTCCAAAATTTCGGATACATTAGACCAAACTAGCATCCTGTGGAAATTAACATTTGAAATTTGACATTGCAAAGTGAACCTATAATACACTGAACCTACAGCACACTTCTAACTAGATGGCTTTCAGACCCCTTTTGTTATAGCTCCTGCTGACTTTTCTCTCCCTGTGCTCACTCAGTTGATATGAAAGGCCTTCTTGTTATTCCCTGACTAGCTCTCTCTCCCACATCAGCACTGGAGTGATCCTCACCAGCATCCCCTGAGAGCTCATTCTTTGCCACTCAGGTCTCAACTCTTATGACACCTATTTTTCTTTCAAAGTAGCTTTTTGTATCTACCACACTGAATATTTCATACCTACAGACTCCAATGCCATCAAGTATCCATGACCTATCATTCATTGATTACTTCTTTCCAGCCAATCATATAAATGCTAATAGAGAAGGGCCTTCTATTACTCCTCTGTGGAATAACACACAGCAGGTCCACAGAGGATAGCAAATATTTGAATTAGAGTAGTGAATTCAATACATTCTTAACTGAAGCATTGGGATGAAGTGAGTTTACATATTGTGGAGCAAAATAACACCTATAGGATAGCATTTACATTGAGAGGATCTAAAGTGGAATGGGAGATAAGATATCCAGATGGCTGGAGCCAACTTTTACCTGGGCTGTTTTTAGCTCTCTGGAGCATGACAAGTCACTCATTGCTTCTCTCCACTCATCTGAGACTGAGATTTACCAGAGGCAGAATCGCCGCTCACATTATAAATTCCTGGTACAGGTGTGGGTTATCATCCTATATATGATTCTAAACTCGGGGAAGAAAGAAATTCTCAATTATCCTCTTTGTGTCGAAACAGAAAGTTTTGGATGGGAAACACACAAAATTGTGAGGGGAGTTTATTTTACACAAGTTCCTTCCAAAATCGTTGAAATTCTGTGCTTCATTTGCACAGGTATATATGCATGTCCTAATTAGAGCCAGTGGCAGAAATCCTTGTGTAGGAACTTAGCCTTTTGCCCTCAAGAAAGAAATCGATTCTCTGTGAAACAGCTACCTTGTTGCCTCTGCTGCAGGAGGCAAAGAGCAGAGAGGCACTCACTCCTTTTACTTGCAGAATTAGAAGGGACAGTTGGATTAGCATCGATTTCCAAATGAAGCTAGATGAGTTGCTCTAAATAAAGTAAATTAGAATTTACTTAGCAAAAACTCTGCCTCTGTGAGTCTGTGTGATGCAATGGACTCTCTGATGCTCAAGAAAGAGAACTGCCTGGACCGAGAGGAGGACGGGTGTGCTAGAACTGGATCTGAGTATCTGTGATGTGTCTCCCGGGGTCAGGACATGCTTCAGAGGCTGTACTAATCCAGTCCAGGCTTTCAGCTTCACCCCAGGCTCTCAGGGAAACACAAGGTTTGACTGACATATGACCCCACTAGCTCAGGAAAAGAAGAGAATCTGGTGTGGGTTGTAAGTCTATCATTTGTGACCCACAAGTACCCTTGGGCTAGCATTTCATGGGCTAACCTCTAATCTCTCTGCTACAAATGGAAGTTAAAATTGACAGCTACCCCATGGGCAGAGATGGGTTGGAGTAAAAAGGATACTATGTAGAAGTAAAAGGACAAGATGTTATGTAGATGCCCCACAAGGTAAATCTTGCTCTTCATTGCTTATGAACCCCAAGCTGTGAAGAATCCTGCTGCTGCTGCTGCTTCTACGGGCAGTTGGCTTTGCAACACTCAATGTCAGGGCACTACAAGGGGAGCCACTGTGTGGGACAGGTACAGCTCTTCTCTGCCCACTAATGCCTCGGTACTCAGTCACAGCACTTTCACCTGCCAAGTCTGGAGCCAGTATCTTCATCCCCACTATAATTTTCAAGCAGCTCCAATTGCTGGAGTTGACATAAGAGATAGAATTGCTTGGTGGCTACTCTTTACATCTGTAAGACCTGTGATACAGTGCCCTACGTCGTCTACTACCTAGTCCAGCCCAAGGGCACGTAGAATGGGGCACAACACATAGAGACACCATCCCACCAGAGAGCCACTTCCAGGTCAACAAACACAGGCAAGCAGAGCTAGCTCAAGCAGGCATTTATTACGACTGAATTAATTTCATCGTAGGAATAAGGCAAACACTCAGGGAAATGTTGGCAATGGTACAGCCCTTATGATGAATCAAATTGCCTGAAGAGATGTGTAAAAGGGCTTTGGAGTGAACAAAGGCTCTGGGACCAGATGACAGGTTAGCTCTGGACTGGGTGGGAGTGTGTACACCATGTACCTGATCAATCTTTTAATTGCTGTATGGTTTTCTATCAGACACGATAATTAGACAGCATTTTGGTTCTTGGTTGAATCAATCCTTTCCCTTTGGCTTCATGTCTTACAGAGTGCTCAGATGTTAATCCTGAGGACTTTCTTGGTTTCTGAAGGGTTGCAGTTTGCCTTGTGGGAGTGTGGCAGGGCCTTCCTTGGCAATCAAGCACTCAAGAGCAGCAGCTGACCACTTCAAACATCCCCATTGGTCAAGGGAAACCTATTTCTTATCTTCAGGCCTCGTGTGAGTTTGCCAGGCATGGGATGTCCCAATTAATGTACAAAGAGGAACCATTTCACGTTTGCTGGGAAACTGCACTTACTCGGCTCTATGGAGGGACCAGCTCTTTGCTTCGTGTCCTCACAGACACAAAAGTCTTCTGTGCAAGCGTGTTTCCTAAATAACAAGAAAAATGTGTTTCACATGCAAGCAAAGGGCCAAAACTTATGTCTCTACCAGCCCAATTTTCCTCCAGGCAATTTATAACTTTCATATTAATATGTTTAGTCTCATGATAAATAACTATAAGAACAAAAGTGACCAAATTTTAAGTTTTCTGAATGGAGAGATTGTGATCTCTATTTAAGGGTCTCCTACTAGGGTTTGATTCAAGAAACATATATTAGGACAAATGGATTCCTATTTCAGACAAAGGAGATTACAGTCCCTCATTACCTCCTGACCCTTTTATAAGTCATCTTTTATCTCACTATGGAGTAGTTAACAATGCCCTTGTAGTTTATAAAGCACTTAAAATATTTTATGTTCTTCATTTGAGCCTCATGTGGTAGTTTTAGAAATAGAAACATCGTTTTCCAAATGAAATATGGCATCTAAGCTGTAAAGTGCAAAAACATTAGACTTTGAGTCCAGATGTGAATTCCAAAATCATAGCCCTATAATAACACATCTGCCTAAAGGAAAAGAAAATGATGCAAATGAGGAATTCTAAAATGCAACACTGAAAACAGGGGCTACGTCTCCCATGAGGTGGAATCTAGGGCAGGCACTCTTATTTTCTTCTCAGTCTAAAGGGACCAAGACAGAATCGGCACAAGAAATCCAAGAAATAAATGTCAGAGAAAACAAGTTAATTGAAGCTATGGATGTCAAGGGTGGGGTTGGGTGGACATGGCTTCAAAGCAAAAGCAGCTAGGAATAAAGAAGTACTCTGAGCGATCTGTTTGTCTAGTTGCTGATATTTGCAGGGTGCCTTGGTACGTTTGTGATGACTGAGTTAATGGGTTGTTTTACCTGCCCCAAACCAAAGCAGCCACTGAATCTTTAACACAGTAAGTACCTTTGTTGGGTTGTGAACTATAACCTAAACCTGAATGATCTGGATATTTTAAATTTGATACATTTTTACTATATTTTTATTAATTTATATCAATTAAATGTATATTACTATATTATGAACATAATCCAAGTGTTCTTCAAAAATATGAGTCTAGAGAGATATATTAGTTAGGATTGTCATGCAGGCATGAATCCCTGATTCTGTATCCCCAGTATCCACAAGGAAACAAAGACGTGGTACTGTGTTGTGTGGCACTATTTCTGGGGAGTCATGAACAAACAAACGTCTACTCACTCCAAATAGAGAACCAACAACAAATCAAAGTACGGATACCACCCAAGTCCATCTTGGTGATCCAGTGAGTTTTAGTGGCATTACTTACATTTCTGTGAGAAATTCCTGGGAGGCATTCCTTACAGGAGCAGAAATGACTCAAAAACCCTGCGTCACCAACCCCACTCCAAGATGGGTGGCAGCTCACAAAGCTGGGAACCTGGAGGAACACACTGCACAGCCTGCAGGCCACTCAGCAGGCTGGAAGGTGCCCTTTCCCAGAAACTCAGTTGGTCTGAGCCTTCCCCAGGAAACCCAGCCTGTCTGAGCCTCCTCTGCATAGCTCGGTGTTTCTCAGCAGTCCTTGCAGCTTGGGGAGGGAGGGACCTCATGTGTCTAGTCAGCTTCATGGACTTTTCTGAAGCCTTTGAGTTGTTTCCCTTTTAAATTTAAGGAGCTTCCCTGCAGGATGAGATGCTCTACCAGCCTTTAGAACATCCTAATATTCTACTTCCTTTCTAACACCCTGTGTCTTCCAGCACTTCCCTGCTAGGTGGAGGCTTTTATCTCAGGAGAGAATGATATTCAGTCCCCCACCCATTCCTCTGATGTTTACGTTCAGTCGACCCCTCCTTCCACAAAGGTCCCAAGTCTGGGAGGGGGTGACACAGAACGAAGTCTGACTGTGGTTCTCGGACTCTAGTGGGGTGTTGAATCTTTGTGTATTTTTCTCTGTTCTTACTTGTTTCGGCACAGGCTTTGGAGTCAGGCTCCCAGCTCAGTCCTGATGTTCTCACCACTAGATGCCTGGCCTTGAATAAGTCAGGGAATCTCTCTGAGCCAATATTTCTTTGTCCACACACTCACAAAATGTCCTTTAGTGTAATCAGTGCACAGTTTTTGAGGAGTCACGGGTGGATTTGTGGATTTGTTACTGAACGTGTCTTTAACAAGTAGAAGGTTTATGCAGCATTCTACCAGTCACCATTCAGATCCACAAGCTCTTTGATCCCAGCATGCAGGGCCTGTAGTGGGCTGGTCTCTGTGGGCTTTGAATCAGCTGCAGGATCTGTCTGTAACTTCCCGGGGTTTGTGTTTAGGAGGTGACTTCCCTTTACCACTGGACTGTGCCCTCCCTCACCAGTTCACATGCTCCCTGCGTTCTGAAACATGTCCAGTCTTACATGAGCAGTTTTCATTGCAATGCCAAGTAGAATTAGCTACATTGTTGACATTCTGTATTATTGGAAACAATAAAATAACATGTGTCTTCCCTGTCACTCTGCTTCACTGACTGCCCAACGATCTGCCAGGCTTCTTGGAACTTCCGTCCGTGGTATGGAAGCAGAGCCAGAAAGCCAGTAGAGGTCCAACCTGGAAAGGCTTCAGGGGTGTTCTCTCACCAGCCCTATTTAACTCAGAACTTGGTGTTAATTTGGCACTGTAGATGTCTTATCTCTCCAACTACAAGTAACTTGCCTTGGAGACAGTCTCACATGTGTGCACATACATGCGTATGCAGAGAGAGAGAGAGAGAGAGAGAGAGAGAGAGAGAGAGAGAGAGAGAGAGAGAGAGAGAAGAGAAGGGGAGGGGATGGGAGGGGAGAGAGGGGGAGGGGAGGGGAGGGGAGGGGAGGGGGGAGGAGGAGAGGGGGAGAGGGAGAGAGAGAGGGAGAGGGAGAGAGGGAGAGAGGGGGAGAGGGAGAGATGGGGAGAGGGAGAGAGGGGGAGAGGGAGAGAGGAAGGATAATGAAGGACCATGCTGTGCATTGGTTGTTAGCATTAAGGTGAAGAATTAGCAATGAAATAACTTCTAATCATGAAATGACCATGAAGTGCTTCATATCAGTGATGGCTGATTTTTCTACGTTGACCTAATTAGACCACAGGGTGCCCAGATATTTAGTCAAACATCACTCCAGGTATGTCTGTGGAGGTATCTCTGGGTGTGATGAACAACAGAATTGGTGAATTGAATAATGCAAGTCACCTTCCTTAATTGGAGCAGGCCTCTTCCAATCAGTTGCAGCCTAAACACAATCGGAATGCTGATCCTCAGCAATCTGAGAGAACTGAACTGTGGACATTGGACAGAAGTCGTTTTTATTGTCCTTGGTCTTGAACAGAAAGATCAGTTCTTCTGGGGTCTTACTCCTGCTGGTTTACAGAATGGGATTTACTCCATCAACTCTCTTGGCTCTCCATCTTTGCTACTACAGATCTGAGAAGCTAGCCTTCATAATACTGTGGGCCTATTACTTATATAAAAAAAATCTCTTTCTCTATAAAAATATTTACATATATATATTTCAATTTAATTTTACTTTTGTGGTGTGTGTGTGTGTGTGTGTGTGTGTGTGTGTGTGTGTGTGTGTATGTGTGTGCTGTATAGTACATGCTCCTGTATGTGTGGGCATACATGTATATGTGTATCCATGCATGTGGAGGCCCAAGGTTGATGTTTGGTGTCTTTCCTCTACCTGTCTTTTCTGAGTTAGGGTCTCTGACTGAGCTTAAGCCTCACTGATTTGGCTAGACTGACCAAAGAGCTTCAGGTATTCTGTCTCCACCCTCATCCCCAAGGCTGGAGCGGGTTGCAATCATACACCACCACACCTGGCTTTTTATGTGGGTTTGGGGGATCCAAACTCAGGTCCTTGGGCTTGTGTGGCAGGACCTTAGCTGACTGAGACATCTTCCCTGCTCTACACATTTTACTGTACATGGAATCATTTGATCATAGGATAGCTAATGTTGATATAATACTATTTTTCTTGGGAACTAAATATTTGGTCCAATATATATGGGGAAAAAAGGAAATTTGGATAATTCTAATAAAAGTTAAACAGTCATGTCAATATAGGAAACATGTAAGCAAAATGAAACAAACTAATTTTTTTTCTTTCAAGTTCCTGTTCGGTTTCTAATAGTTTCCTATTGGAGTTAAAGTGTCTTTTAACCCAGGGTCAGTGTATAACTGGTGTAGACAGAGATCCAGCTTCCAAGTGTTAAAATACCACTCCATCTTTGGGACAGAATAAAAAGGAAAGCATGCTTTGGATTGGGGGACTTCTATTTCTGTTGCTAAAGTTATTTCTACCTCTGTCTTCCTTTTACAACCAAATTATAGACTATTGCTCCAACGCTGCAATGTGGAAATGTCAACAAATCTTTGCTTTTCAATTTTCAATTTTAATGTGCATTTTATGCACAGGAGAGTAGTCACCACAATAAGGCTCCCTGGTAATAGTTATCTAGACACACTGAAAAATGGGTAGCTTTTCTTTTATATTTGTGGCAAATGGGCTTTTTTTTCCTTAGTAAATAATAGGAGTGTATCTCTTGACAGTAAATGGCTCTGTGGATTAATCCCACCAGTATTAAGATTAGTGTAAAGCATACTCAATACACAGGACATTTTAGTTGTTAGCAGACTTTAACATGGGCATCATTCATTTACAATAATTCTGTATGCAGATGTTGTTCATATATTAAAATTAAATTAAACATTTATATATGTAGATTTTGATATTTACACATGTGTTATATATTCTTCTTATCTAAGAGAAAGTGAGAAAACATGCCCACCCTGATGTGGATTTCCAAGGGCTTAAAGCTTATTCCAAGGGCTTATTCACGTCCTTATGTAGAATGAAGAATTGTTAGAAACAAGAATTAATTACAGGATTCTTTCCATCCCGTTTTGTCATTCTTGAGATAAGCTTCTGCCAGAGTGTTGTTCTTTCTGCTGATCCCCTCCATCAGTGACCCAGATCTGAAGTGTCTGCCTTTCTTGGTTTTTGTGTCTAATTATAGGTACTATGCACAGTGCATAATAGGCTACACTTGCATTGTAAATGCTGTGTGATAATGGGAAAGACCCTTCCCATTTCCATTTCTTCTTTTGCTTACCACCTGGAGCTGCTCACACCTAAGTCCCTGGGTTGTTATGAAGCTTGAATGGCTCTATGAGAGTGCTTTATGGAACTCCAGCAGGATCTAATAGAGACAGGGATGTTACAACTAGTTTTCTAAAGGGCGGAGTTTTGTCATCTCTTTGGGACCAGTTACAGCATTCTGTACATTGTTTACTCTAAAACTTGTCAGTTCCTAGTTAGTAAAAACACATTAAAAAAAGTTTTTTGTCATGGGTTGGCAGAAGTTGTTGTTGCTTCCTTTTGCTTTTGCCACCCAGCTCCCAAACAAATCACCAATGGAGGCTTATTCTTAATTATAAATGCCTGGCCTTAGCTTGGCTTGTTTCTTGACAGCTTTTCTTAACTTAAATTATCCCATCTACCTTTTGTCTCTGGGCTTTTTCCTTTTCTTACTTCTGTGTATCTTACTTTCATTCTTACTCCATGGCTGGCTGGGTGGCAAGGTGGCTGGGTGGCTGGGTGGCTGGGCCCTGATATCCTCCTCCTAGATCCCACTAGCTTTTCTGCTTTTCCTCCAAGATTTCTCCTTCTATTTATTCTTTCTGCCTGCCAGCCCCACTTATTCTTTCTCCTGTGTTGTTATTTGTTGTTCAGCTCTTTATTAGACCACCAGGTGTTTTAGACAGGTAAAGTAACACAGCTTCATTGAGTTAAGCACATGCAACATAAAAAATGCAACACAACTTTGCATTATTAAAACAAATGTTCCACAGTATATGCAAATGTAATACATCTTAAAATAATATTCTACAGAAGTCTTGTAGAGAGGTACTTGTCCCCACTCTTTGGGGCAGGCCCCTGTGGTGGTGATCAGTGAAAGAGTGTAACTTGAAAGCATTGAGTTAAAAAACAAAAGAAACCTAAGACTTGGGTAGGCTTGTCCTTCAATAAGTATCTTTGGGTTTAGAGAGATTGATAGATGATTCTGAGAATATTCATTTGTGACCTGTGCCTGTTTAGGTGGTAGATTTCCAGTCATATTGTGATGTAGATACACACTCATTTATACTATCAATGTTTGAAGTTTGATGCTTCCTTTCCTTGCATGAAATAGAATTTTCAGCAAACAGTTTCAAGACTCTCTGTAGCCCACCAAACCCCCTTTCCTACCTCACTACCTCACTTCCCCTGTTTGGGAAAGGTTAGATTTTTTTTAATCCTTGAGAGAATAATAATATTGATTCAAGCCACAAATAGTGGTGAGCTGAATCTATAAAAATTTAAAAATATTATTCCATAAATACATGTAAAGTTGTTTTTTTATTTGTTTTGAATGATCAGTACTATGACCTGGGTACATGATCCTCAAAGACCCTTATGTACAAGACTTTGTTTCCAGGCAGGGCGGCTGCACTGGGTAGTGGGATCTTCAGGAGACAAGGTCTGAAGGGGGTACTCAAGTCCTTGTGGATGCGCCCTCGTGAGGGTTGTGGGACCTAGTGCATGCCCTCACTCTTTGTTTCCTGCCCATAAGATGAGCAGTTTGTTGTGCGCCTTCCTCCTCTGGTGCTTTCTAACATTCCCACCAGAGTTCTGCCTGGTTGTTAGTGAAACTTTCCATAAATCATGTTAATAACCACGTTCTCTGAAAAATGAGTTATTCCAGGTACTCATTACTGTAATATGAAGCTGACTAATATAGTGAATAGGTAAAATTAGTTCCCAGTTAGAAAAATTTTAAATAAAATTATAGTTTTTTTGCTTACACTTAGTGAAGCATGTGCTATCCACAATGAGAAGAGGAGAGTTGTGGATCTGTAAGCCTGGGTTCAAATCATAACTCCACCAATTCTTTGCTATATCACTGTACATATAATATACATATATATATATACATATATATATATATATATATATATATATATATATATATGTGTGTGTGTGTGTGTGTGTGTGTGTGTGTGTGTGTGTGTGTGTGTAATAAGCAATAACAGTTCTGGCTTAGGTCTGGCAAAGCCTGGTTAACACAACTGCTATGCAGCTTCAGGACCTGAGCACTCAGTAGCTCAGGTAATATTACGAAAGCAGAGTGGAGAAAACTGTAAGAACCAGAATACCAGGGAGTCTGCTGTGAAGTAGTCTCTCATAGAAATAGACACATGAATAAGTTGGGAGCAATGGTAATATCAATAGATATGTTAACTATGAAGGAGGTAAATTTTATGGGGCCCTTAGACAAAGAACTACAGCCAACTTATGACTTCTGAGAGAAGAATTGGCCACTCCCAGCGATGAGCCCCTAACTGGATATCCAACACAAGGTGGTCAGCTCTGAAATAATATGTCCACAAACAACAAAAATGGACTCAGCAGGTTGAATTCATATATTTGTCTGTATATATACATATATACACATACATGTAGCAATAATAACGTATGTAATGATAATAATTAAAGAACAGGCTATCAATTTGAGAGTGAGCTTGGGGAAGCATAGAAGGAGTTGGGAGGAAGGAAGTTGGAGAGGGATAAAGAGAGGAACGGGGTAGGGGAAAGTGATGTGATTATATTTTAACTAAAATATATACAATATAAGAATAATAAAGCAATAAAACACGAAAAGCAGCATGCTAAACAAGGTATGAAGCCTTTTGTGTTTTCTTGTAGAGATGATTGAGGTGCAGCCTCTTTGGAGTCCTGGGTTTTATGATTTAGTCAGTGATAATGGTGCAGTTTCATAATCCTACAAAATAAATATATCTCTGTGCATTGTTTGAGAAGCATTAAATTATTTTATGTATGAAGTTGATGGTTCATAGTGAAATGAATGGTTATAGAATTTTACTCTAAATTCATGAATATCAATTAATATTTCAATAGACTCTGAGACGCATGTGAAACTTTAATTGAACCTACACCTCCAGCTTGCCCATATTTGCAAGTGAATGTCATGACGACAGCAACATATCCAAATGACATGACCGTATTTACAATTGATGTCAATTCATTGTCTGGACCCAAGGGTAACTTGTGTAATCGTATGGTCACTGATCACACATGGTTTGGGATATTAGAATGCATTGCTTTGGGACGTCAAGCACTTTGATCTTCTAAAGTCTACGACAGAAGCCAAAGTTGAAGAACAAGTAAGGGCTGAATTGTGACACTAGAACCATTCAGTGCATTCCCTTCTGTAGCCCACCCCACACGATTAAGACGGTTGAAGTGGATTCCCAAGGCACCTCTATAAATGATGCTTCCTCTTGTCTTATTTTAGTGATGTCTTTACCATTGACTTTGGTCATTGGCGATGCCCAAGAAATAGGCTACCTGAGCTACCTGTCTGATGAATCTAACTTTCAGTGGCTGAATTGTAAGACTACACATGCAGTCTGCTGTTTTTGTGCCTCTAGTGATTTGTGTGTTGAATGCTTGGTCTGTTGTTCATCATCCAATACAGTGGCTGCACCTTAAGCAACTATGGCCCCAGCCAGAAATTGCAACTCCACAGCTACCAACAACAGTTGAGCCGCATTGGCCTTGGCCAGGTGGGAATTCTGTTCCCTCAAGCACCAGCTCTATCACCGAAGGAAACTTTATCAAAATCTCTATCCTTCCACAGAACTCAGGATTCTAAGGTTGAGGTGAAATCCTCCCAGCTCAGAGAGGCTGAATAGCAAAGAGCTAACCTTCTCTCCTTGCTTGCATCTACTGAAAAAGGGGGCATCCTTCTGCTCAGCCCCCTCTTAAGAACCCTGGCTACACTTAGCTCCTCCCTACCACTTCCTGTCAGCTAGCTGCTGACTCAGCATCCTGACCCTGGGTTAATTTTATTTAATCAAACAAATGTAATGTGTCTTTGCATTGTGAACAAAGGCAGCAGAAACAAATGTAACATACCTTTACACAGTTAAAATAACATTCCACAACATTGGTTCTCAGTGTGGTGAGGTGAGAGGTGGTGAGACTTTTAGGAAGTGGGGCTTCCTGGGAAGTCGTAGGATCCCTGGGAGTATTGCCTTTGAAAAGTCAGAAGGGACACTGAATTAATTCCTATAGGAGAGCTGTTCTAAATTAAGTAAGCATGACTGCTCCTCGCTCTGGCATCTGTTGTAGGATATTGTTTTAAGGTGTGTTATTTTTGCTTATGTTGCATTTGTTTAACTCTGTGAAGCTGTGTTACTGTGCCTGCCTAAAACACCTGATGATCTAATAAAGAGCTGAACGGCCAATAGCAAGGTAGGAGAAAGGATAGGTGAGGATGTCAGGCAGAGAGAATACATAGGAGAAATCTGGGAGGAGAAAAAAGTAGCCAGAGAAAGAGGAGGACTCCAGGGCCAGCCACCTAACTACATAGCCAGCCATGGAGTAAGACACAAAGAAAGGTATATAGGAATAGAGAAAGATAAAAGCCCAGAGGCAAAAGATAGATGGGATAATTTAAAATTAAAGAAAGCTGGCTAGAAACAAACCAAGCTAGGGGCGGGCATTTATAAGTAAGAATAAGCTTCTGTTTGTGATTTATTTGGGGCTAGGTGGTGGGCCTCTTAAAAGACTAAAAAACCAATAACAGGCATCTTGTTTAGAGAAGGGATCTTAATCTCTCCCTCCCATGTGTGATACTACTGCTGTTGTTACCCTTCTTCTGTGAAATCCTCATGAAAGGCCAACACTCAGGGCTCCACTGATCTTGGATCCCAACCATTTAGAACCATAAGCTAAGCAAGCCTTTCTTCATAAAATTTGTTTATTATTATAGTAATGAAAACTGGACTGGCATGCAAGGCAGAGCACATGCAATATTTATATGTGTGTATGTGTTACGCATGTGTGATGGCCAATTCAAAGCGGCAATATAACTATAAGGAATGTTACTCAGAGAGCTTGTAAAACATTATTTCTGGGGTCCAGTGAGATGGTCCTTTCCACCAAGCCTGATGACCTGAGTTTGATTCCAAGAATTCACATAGTGGAAGGAAAGAAATAATTCCTACAAGGTGTCCTCCGACTTTCACATGTGCATCATGACATCATGCATGCATGCATGATGCACAAAATAAGTAAAATACAAAACCATGATTTTTGGATTTGTCTCTGAAGGCATTTTTAGGCAATATTGGGATTTGCAGCTAAGATTAAATGAAAAACTTCGGCCTCACAAACAAGGACAGCTACTATCCAGGTTGTTCACAATTCCCATAAAACAGAGCTGTGGGAAGGGGTGAAACTCTCCTTTCAAACATGAACATTCATATTCTTCTTCCCAGAACACCGGGTTCTTAAGCCTTTGAACTCCGGGACTTTGAACACCACTTCTCATTGCAGGCTTTCCCACTTCTCTATCTTACAGGGGGTATATCACGGAACTTTTTGGCCTCCATAATCATGTCAGTCAGCCCTTTAAATATTTCTTATGTTGCTGAATCTTTATAGATATTATTGCTTCCATTTCTCTAGAGAATCTGGGTTAACATTGCATGCTAGCAAATGTTCCAGCACATCAAACAATTCTCTTGTCAACAACCCCTTACTGAGGAATAACCTAGATCACATTGCCTGTGGACATATCTGTGAGGCATTGTTTTGGTTGATAATACATGTGGGAGAGCCTAACTATTGTGGTGGCACCATCCCTAGACAGGTGGGCCTGCATAAGAAAGCTAGTACATGATAGACCTGAGAGTGTTGTAGAATATTAGTTTAAGATGTGTTACATTAATTTATGCCATGGAATATTTTGTTTAATGATGCAAGAAGAATGTGTTGCATTCTTTTATGTTGTGTTTGTTTAATTCTGTAAAACTGTGTTACTTTGCCTGCCTAAAACACCTGGTTGGTCTATTAAAGAGCTGAATGGCCAATAACTAGGCAAGAGAAGGATAGGCAGGGCTTCCAGGCAGAGAGAATAAATAGGAGAGAAATCTAGGCTCAAGAGAAGAGCAAGAAGAGAAGTGAGAAAAGAAAAAGGAGAGGAGGACGCCAGGGGCCAGGCACCCAGCTACACAGCCAGCTATGGAGTAAGAAGGAAAGAAAGATATATAGAATAAATAAAAGGCCTATAGGCAAATGTAATTAAAGAGAAATGGAATAATTTAATTTAAGTTAGAAAAGCTGGCTAGAAACAAGCCAAGCTAAGGCTGGGCATTCATAAGTAAGAACAAGTCTCCATGTATTTATTTGGGAGCTGTGTGGCAGGTCCCCAAAGAGAAAAAACAAAAAACAACTACATGAAAGCAAGTCAGAAAGTAAGTCAGCAAGCAGTTTAGTCCATGGTTCCTGTCTCCAGGTTCCTGCCTTAGTTTCTGCCCTCACTTTTCTCATTGATAGATTGATAACCTGGGAATGTAAACCAATTAAACCCTTTCCTTTCCAAATTGTTTTTGGTCAAAGTGTTTTATCATAGCATCAGAAAGAAACTGCAACACTTGTTGCTTATTTTTGGCCCTAGGAATCAATATTTGTAAATAATACAACATGCTCACTTTCCTCTAGTTCTGTCTTCTACCCTTTACAGTGAGATTTAGGAAGAACCTCCCTGTATACTCCAGAGATGTGCTTTTCTATAGAAAATAGGGCACATGTTGGCATCTTGCTCACTCATTTCTCCCACACATCCATCCATCCATCCCAACTCACTTTTTTTCCAGATAACATAAAATCTACCACTCCCTCCATCATTCTATATAGAGTCCAGTGGTGTTAACACAGTTGTATTGTTCTGAAATTGCCACTATCAACCTTCTCCAGGACCTTCTCATCTTTGTCATTTGAAACTTTGCGCACACACACAAACACACACACACACACACACACACACACACACACACACACACACACACACACACACAATGCTTCCCCGGCCCTGGCATATGTAGTCTACTGCTGGTCTCTGTGTATTTGCCTGCATAAGGTATTTCATATAAGTGGCATCATATATTTGTACCTCATGTCTGACTTCTCTTAGCCTTCAAAGGTCATCCATATTGTACCATGTGCTAAAACTCACTCTTTTAAAAGCTGAATATTCCATTATGTGTATATATCATACATAGTATATATATCCAACATATGGATACTTTCCATATCTTTTGTTGTGATACACACCATGACTCAAAGCATCTTGGTGAGGAAAGGGTTTATTTTTATCTAGCAGCTTATAATTCATCACTGAGGGAGGTCAGGACAGAAACTCAAGCAGAAACCTGGAGGCAGGAACTGAATGGGAGCTCATTGAGGAATGCTGTTTACTGGCATGTTCTCTGTGGCTTACTCAGCCTGCTTTCTTATATGACCTAGGAGCACCTTCTCAGGAGTGACATCATGCACAGTGGACTGGAAACTCCCACATCAATCATGAATTAAGAAAATACTTCACAGACTTGCCTATAGGCCAATCTGATGGAGACATTTTCTCAGTTGAGGTTCCCTCTTCCTAGATGACTCCAGCTGCGCCAAGTGAACAATAGCTAACCAGGACACCATCTTTTGGCTATGAAGATGTGCATAAAATTTTCCATTTGCCCTAGATTTTTCAATTATGTTAGTTGTATATTCAGAAATGGTATTGCTGACAAAAATAAAACAAACACCCCACTCAGTTGCATTTATTAGTTCCCACCAGGAAAAAGTAATACCTGCTCGCTCTTCATGTTTGTGTGCATATAATTACTGAGCTTTGCATTCACTGCTATGCTGTCAAATTTGGGAGCACGAAGTGTGAGAGTCATGAAGGAAGGGGAATTAGTTTTCAGTAATTCTGTCCTATGTGGTGTTTAAGGTATTGGATATTCTTCCACTGTGATTTGCAGCTGTGGTTCTGGACTCTGCTCCCTCCTGACCACGGCAACCATGCGGAGTGTCTCTGTCACTGGGGACCAGTCAGCTCAGTTTTCCTCTCTCCCCTTCTTCCTCCCCCTGTGCCAGGTTTCCTTGTCTTATCTCAGTATTGCTGGGCTACATTGGGGTGAAAGTGTTCAGTATTTTCATCGGTGGCCTACGGTTTAGCTGAAAGCCCACGGAACAACAATACCTTCCAGGATCTGGTGGTGGGTTTTTTTTTTTTTTTTTTTTTTTTTTTAATCTGAAGGCTCCCTAAACAAAGGTTTGGGTAAGACCCTGCAATTTTGGAAGAATATGACTTGTATTCTTCCTGACACAGGAGTTAATTCCAGAAAAGCATATAGAGCCCTTCTTAATGTGAAAACAAGGAACTGGGAAAAATCAAAGCTGTGATTCAAAGGAGGGAAATGATGCAGCAGAGTGAGCAACACTCCACTTAAAACAGATGGACTATAAGCAACAGACACATTAAGAAATGATCTTACACACACTCTAAATAAATCTCAGAAGGGTGGTCTATTTCTCAAGCTACCAGAACATCACGTTGTTGCTTTACTTGGAGGGAAAGGCATGAGGAAATACCTATATGGATAGAGCACCAACAAGAGACCAAATGAAAGATTTCATCCATGCATTGCTTTGTGAACAAGTGAGTTAACATTGGGGTTACTTACCGGAACATTGTAGGGAGCCACCATTCTAAGATGGCGCTGGCTTCCTGGTAGCCTAGCTGTAAACAACTCCATATTTGGCTATGCTCTCGGGACTACGTGTCCTGTGACCTGTGCATGCACGGGTATGGTAATTGGCTCTATGTCCTCAGCCTATCCCGTGGCTCCCTGTGCTTGCATTCTGGCGGGACCCAATCACAGTACGGCACGTTTGCCTGATTCCCTATATAAGCAGCTTCAGTTTAATTCTCGGGGCCCCTCACCTCCCGCTCTCCCTTAACCAAGAGGCGCTCCAATAAAGTGTGATCTGAGAAGAATCCTCAGTGGTGGTTGTTCTTCCTCGCTGGCCGAGGAGCTTGCCGCAGAACATGCCTGATTCAACGCCATCATAGGTAACGACTCACAAAAGCACCATGTGGAGCTCCCTGCACACCTGGGAGGCAGCACCAAAGAGTCTCCTCTTCCTCAGTGATTATTTAGTGCTTATTTAATGGAGTGGGGTAGGTAAGAGTCCCCTCATTTCCTTAACTTCCCAAGCCTTATAGGTTTCTAGAATCGTCTGAGCCTCCCTCAAGGAGGTAGTGTTTCAATTGTAGGAACTAGCTACACAACACCATCTAAAGAACTAAGCACCCAATACCAAACAGAACTTACAGAGGTATACATTTCATTTCTGAGTGATAGAAACAGTCACACCATAGGAGTCTTTCTAAACATTGCAGTTCTGAAGTATTAAAGGCAAATGTGAAAATGATTTCTTTTGACCTCAAACTGGCATACCGTGGAGTCCAAAGATATATTTCCTTTCACAACTTTCTGACATTGCCCCCAAAGTTAATGTCTTTGACTTATGAAATCCTCATGGCAAATGATGAAGAAAGAGTCGTAAAGTACCAAAGCCCAAAACAGTTTGTAAATGTCTCTGAACACAGCTGGGATAGGACTTCTCTAACGGTAATGTCTGTGGGGGTGGGAGTTAACCTAAGGGGTCAGAAGGAGACAATTGTGTTGGTAATCCCAGGGACAGCCATGGACAGAGGTACTCAGGATCATCCCCCCCCCCGCCCCCCCGCAAGGATTGCTAGGGGTAAGCATTGACTCACTGTTTTCCACAGCCATGTGACAGAAGTCTTTCCAGGTCTGTCACTGTCCCAGCACTTTGATCTGTTTGTATGGTTGGAGTCCCATTGATGGCCTGTACAGCAATGGCAAAGCCCTGGATACAGGAGCATAGGAGGTACTGAATGCTGTGTGTCTACAGTCGCCATGACAGTGGTCACCATGAGGATCAGAGAGAGGTATCTGGTACAGCAAATGATGAAATTATACAAGGAAAAAAATACTCCTAGAAAATGCAAATCTAGACGGCTACAAAATGTAAATTGATGCACTGTAGCTTTTCCTCTGACACATTAAAGCATGTGTGAGACAGGCATGTTGGCACACGCCTGTAATCCCGGCACTTGGGAGGTGGGGGCAAGAGGGTGAGGAGTTCAAGGCTAGACTCTGTTCAACAGTAACTTCAAGGCCAGCAGGGAGTAGATGAGACCTCGTCTCAAATGAAACCAAACAAAAACGAAAGTGATCTTAAAAATGATAATTGTTAATATTTTAGATCTATAAGTAGGGAATGCACCCTTCTCTCACTGACAGAAAAATCTTAACTTCCTGGATTTGTGCTATGAATTGCAGCCATACTTCCTAATTTGTATGTTGAAGCCTTGATCCCCAGGACCTCAGATGTGTTTGGTGACAGGACGTTAAAGAGGTGGCAAAGTTAGACCAAGAGTTAAAGCGGGTCCTGGTCCAATAGGACCTGACACTGGTAGAATACGCAGGGACCCCTATGCAGAGCCTCTGGCCCAGCACTGGGTTCTCTGACAGTCAGGGAACTCACACCCCATGGGCAAAGGAGTCTCAATATGTAAAAAGCAGCTGGCCACAGCTGGTAATGCAGCAGCTGCTACCACAGAAAGGAAGAGCCTCTGACCCCAGCTGAATGAAATTGACAGCCAGCAACTGGAATAGACAAACTCTTTACAGTGCTTTCCTGATTGGTCCTGTTTCTAATCCTATGTCATATAGTCGTATTTTGGCCAATCAGGGCCCAGCTGACCTTTGATAAATCCTGAGTCCTAAGGGCTTCATTCAGCATACTGAAAAGTCAAAACACAATCAGGGTGGGCAGGGGATGGGGTAGGAGGAGTAGAGCAGAGAAAAGGAAATTCTGGGCAGGGAACTGCTGGAACCTGTTGTGGAAGATTGGTTATAGATGTGTTACATTTGTTTATGCTGTGGAACATTTGTTTAATGATGCAAAGATGTGTTGCTTTTTTTTTTTTTTTTTGGTTTTTGGAGACAAGGTTTCTCTGTGTAGCTTTGCACCTTTCCTGGAACTCGCTTTGGAGATCAGGTTGGCCTCGAACTCACAGAGATCTGCCTGCCTCTGCCTCCCGAGTACTGGGATTAAAGGCGTGCACCACCACTGCCCGGCTGTGTTGCATTCTTTTATATTGCATTTACTTAACTCTGTAAAGCTGTGTTACTCTGCCTGTGTAAAACACCTGATGGTCTAATAAAGAGCTGAACAGCCAATAGTGAGGCAGGAGAAAGGATGGGTGGGGCTGGCAGGCAGAGAGAATAAACAGAAGAAGCAGGCATACAAAGGGAGAAAGGAGGATACTGGGGGCTAGCCACCCAGCTACACAGCCAGTCATGGAGGAAGAAGTGAAGTAAGGTATATAGAATAGAGAAAGATAAAAGTCCAGAGGCAAAAGGTAGATGGGACAATTTAAGTTAAGAAAAGCTGGCTAGAAACAAGCTAAGCTAAGGTTGGACAATCATAAGTAAGAATATGTTTCCATGTGATTTATTTGGGAGCTGGGTGGTGGTCCACCAAAAGAGCAAAAAATAAAGAACAGCCAACTACAGGAGCCAACCTCCGTGACATGGCCAACAGCTGAAAGTAGCAGGGTGCATTCATTCCTGCCTCAACCTCTAAGACACTATAGCTGCCGCATTCTGGCAGCTGCATCTAGCTTTGAGAGCTGCTAGAAACTGGGGCCTGGAGTCACACTGCTCCTGTGGTTCCCACTGGTGACCATTTTCTGTGGACCTGCTCTGCAAGGGACTACTACCCAGAAGCCCAGAGAGCTTCCTGGGGGCTAGTAGACTGCTCAGGCTGTAAAGGCCCTTGACTAGGATCCCACTGCTTTCAAGAGCTCAAGCTTATTCTATTAAACTATCAAATTCTGTGTGGCAATTCGCTTAAAGTTATCTAACCTATTTAAGGTTGTCAATCCCAGGTAACCAACAAAGCACCTCCCATTTGAACATTTATGATGTCTACCTACTCCATTCATGGAGGGAGGGCAGGAGAAGAACCCAGTGGGAAACTGGAGCATCTCCATGGACTGCTTCAATATCTCCAGAGAATAGGAGACTAATTGGAACACAGAGAGACACCACATGTACCCAGGAAGGTCAATGTAAGGTTGTGGTAAGAAGGCCGTGTCTGCTAGCCAAACCTGCTGGCATCTTGTTTTCAGGCTTCTAGCATTTTGAAGTATGAGAAAAATGTATTTATGTCATTCAAACCACATTTGGTGGCAGGACCTGGCAGAGTACTGTCATGTCTGGCATTAAGTACCTCATACACTGTAGTCACCAAAGATAACTCTTCTCAACATCCACACCCCCATCCCTTGTTAGTAACAAAACCCAGGTTGTTTCATTGTTTGCCTTCATTTATTTATTTTTCTCTTGAGAAGGCATAACAAGAGCATGGCGTTAGCCATATCCCATGATTGGTTGAAGACAGCTTTGAAGATGCTATTCTTTATTGACTCAGCATCTCTTAAAAGTGGCCAGCTCAGGCTTCAGATACCCAGGAAGAGGATGCAGATGTGTGGGTTAAGCTGAGAATGTACTGCTTTCCTGGTAGAAGATGGAGAGAGATGGTACACATACATCCCTAACTCTGTCTTCTAATCTATGTATTGCCTGTTTGCAAAAATCCAGCTTCATATTCTACCAGGCAAACAATCTCAGGGGACTCCAGTGGGCCTTTCTTTCCAGCAGTTTCCATGTGTACTCTTGGAGTCTGCCTCAATGACCTAGCTATTAACATATGCCTAAGACCATGTTCCAGAAGTAGAGACCAGAAGTAGGAAACACTGACTGAGCAGATTAGAGCAATGTGCCCACCCTTATGATGTGAAGATAATGTCAGCCTTAACCCAGGGCTTCATGGACTGGAAGTGTGTTGCATGGTGGAGGTGGGTTGTTGCCTAAAGGGAAAGGTATTGAAGAAGCAGAAATAACTACAACTTCCCCTACACCTGCCTGGCTCACACAGCTCCTTCAGCCTAGCTGATTTCCCATGGTTCCCTGATCATTCTACTGCCATCAGTTCTAGACTAGTTGCTCCTGTGCTCTCCCTGACACCACCTGACTTTCTCTGCTACAGCACTTTTCTGTTGGGTGTCAGAGCCTCTTTGCCTCACTTTATTCCCAATGAGACTATACCAAAGCTACCAGGACAGACATCTCGATGATCTCATTCTCTGTTGCAACCCCACTCTCTAGCAGAGTGCCTGATACACAAAACACTTGACAAATGTTTGCTGAAGGACTGAAAACATGCTATAAGTATGCATCTCAGGAGAAAAAGGCAATTGAAAATGTTTTCAAGCTCATAAACATGAACACTTGGGACAATGTACACACTAGTCTCTTCCCTATGCCCAAATCTTTATTAACGTCAATATCCAAGGACTGATACATTGATCAGAATATAGAAGAGTCATGGGACTACATTTACTAATATATTTTCTTAAATATCAGTAATGATGACTACTGTACTTCTTCCCCCTTCTGCAGATAAGCATGGTTTTTCTCTTTGATACAGCTGTAAGCAGGTGTTTTTTCTTTCTACCTTATAAAATCTGTATCTGAATCATCAGTTACCATTACAGATATTTTGACTTGAAGACCCTTGCCCAGAAAACTGATTGGGAAGAAGGTGTGGAGCCACACCACTCCAGGGTCAGTCTGGACCACTCACTCCAGTACTACTGACTACCGATTGGGAAGGCATGGCTTTGAGTCCTTCCTGCTAGTCTTACCTCTCTGTTTTCTCTGTAGAATGCCTACAGGCACAGGTGATGGTAACAGAAGATTTGGGCTCTTCATTTTAGGCTATAGATGAATCATCATAAAGGTGGCCACCCCACAAACACAATCTCATCTCTCTGTTTCCCAAGTGGCACTGGCCCACAGATCATAAGGCTTTTTTTTTATTCCCTCCAAAGTCCCCAAGTCACATGAGTGAGATTCCTTCCTAAATGCAAAGCTCTACTGAGGAGGAGCTGAGTAAAGGGAGGTTATCCAACCTCTCTGGCTACTGACTTGCTTCAGTGTTGTGTAGGTAGTACCAAATGGAGTACTATGAGAACCAGGATTCCTGGTACAGAGTACCAAGTAGAGTACTATAATAATCAAGGTTTTTCTCACTGAACTCTAGAGAGTACCATGGGGCTCACCTAGTCTGCTCAGAGGTGACAGGAATGAATGGGACAGATGGTTTGTATTTTTAATCTTTGAATTTTTTATTAGTATCTTAGTTAGAGTTACTATTGCTGTGATGAAACACCTTGACCAAAAAGCAAGTTGGGGAGGAAAGGGTTTATTTGGCTTACACGTCCACATTGTTGTTCATCACTGAAGGAAGCTAGGACAGGAACACAAACAGGACAGGATCCTGGAGGCAGGAGCTGATGCAGAGGCCATGGAGAAGTGCTGCTTACTGGCTTGCTTCCCCTGGCTTGCTCAGCCTGCTTTCTTATAGACTCAGGACCACTAGTCCAGAGATGTCACCACTCACAATGGGCTCGGTTCTTCCCCTTCAGTCTAAGAAAATGCCTTACAGACTTGCAAAGGGATTGATCTTATGGAGGCCACTTTTCAATTGAGGTTTCCTCTTCAGATGACTTTAGTTTGTGCCAAGTTGGCATAAAACTATCCAGCACAGTAAGGTCTTAGCAAAATTCCATCCAACGACTTCTGGTCCATATTTGAGAAGCATTATGTGCTTTTAAGCATCCTAGTCTCTATGAATTAAATTAATTGAACTAACATTTACTCAGAACATCCAATGAACCAAGCCATAGAGGACTTGAGGGTGGATGCAAAGTGGTTTGTCCAAGAGCCCAACCCTGTCTCAGCTGGAGACAGACACACACTTAATGACATATGCTGCTTGGGAAAGCTGCAGCTCGCTCAGCCAGTACCGCCTTGCCTCACGCAATCCTGCAAATCTTTTAAGGCCAATGCAAACCTTACCTTCTCTAGAAATCATTAAGTGCTCTGTTCGAAGCAAATCTTGTTTTATCTCTCTCACAGTCCGGGTTACATATTAACTAATATTTCCCTCCACATGCCTTTTGCCATCTTATTCCATATTCTTCTATTTATTACTGTGTGTGCATCGTGTGTGTCTGTTCACCACATGGGCACGCACGTCAAGTGTGTGGAAGGCAGAGGAGTTTGTCCTCTCCTTCTACCTTTACATAAGTTCTGGGAATTAAACTCAGGACGCCAGGCTCCCACAGCAAGGGCCTTTAGCCACTGAGCCATCTTTCCTGCCCCTGATTTTATATTCTTGAAGAGCAGAGGCTCTTCTTAGACATCACTGAATTCTCCAGATTGGCCACCATAGTGTTTTTCATGTAGCAAACACTGAGTATTTGTTGAATTGAAATCAAACTAGTAGCACTAATCAGACTAGTTCTTGAGGAGTTTTCACAGCCTCTGTGATGTCGACATAAAACGGGATGGATGCAACCCATTTCCAGTGAACAGTCTTAATCTGGGGCAAGAAATCGCTTGTTGGGACTTGAAGCACATGAGGGTTTTAACTTAGATACCATGAGATTCAGGGCGTGTTGTTTTCATAGAGCATCAGGAGACTTTTCGGCGTCATTTGTTGTCATGAAGCTTGGATGGAGACAGACTCTGATTTATCCTGTGACATCAGTGAGCACAGCTTTTCTGCCAGTGCTCAGCGAGTGCCTGAGTTTAGGAAGGAAGGGTTGCGGCACATGAGAAACACATCTCAAGGTGATGGGTGATAGGCTCGCTAACAGAGGTAGGAACGGAGGTAACAAAAAGCAAAGATGGATGTAGGAGGTGGGCAAGGCCAAACTGGACTGAGACGAGGACCCCAGCACAGACAGGAAACTGCAGCAAGCCACTGCGAGTTCATGAGAGCCTGGCCTTGCTCGGAGGTGCAGCTGAGCCAACTATGGCCCTAGAGGGTCACCTCTGGGAGCCTGAATTTACTGTGAGGCAAAGATGTTTACTGTGAGACCGAGAAAGATTCTGGAAGATCTTTAAAAAAAAAAAAAAGCCATTAATATTTTTAACTAAAAACAATTTCTGGAAACTGATAAGGTGTCAAATGCATGAGAAGGAAGATCTTGAGCAAAGAAGTTGGTGATTTGGGGCCACTGGATTTGTCAGGGAGAGGAGATGAGGGCAAAGAGTAAGATGGAGGGAGACGGGACAGGAAGAGAGACTGCATTTGTGGAGCTGGGAGGAGGTTACCTTGGAAAGCATTTTCATTGACAGCAGCTCATTCTGTTCCGAGTTTCCTGTGGACTCTGTTTCCATCACCATTGCTGACTATAATAACGAGGCCTAATTTCACATGCTCACCCGTGCCTCAGGCCCTGCAGACAAACAGAAATGACAAAGATGTTGCTTCTCGGAAAAACCCTTTGTGATTTTAATTTTTCACACACTCATGAAATATAACTGAAAGGGTTGGTGATGAAGATAATTTGGTATTGTTATTCACTGTGGTGCTGAGTTTGACAAGGCGTGCCTTACAATTCAGAGACATCTTAGGTGTGAAGGATTTCTTCAGTATTCTGCCATAGTTTCCATTCAGTGGCTGGAGAAGAGTTCACATGGGCTGGAGGCAAAGGCTCTTGATCTTTTGTACAGAAAAATGGATTGATGGTATGAAATGATACCTGAGGAACTGGTACCTTCTAACCACAGACAGTAGGGACTGAGAGTTCCTCGCAGTATGATGTAAATTTAACCTTTTTTTGGTGGCAGACAGAGCTAACTTGCTAAGAATACATAAAGTAGGGTTCATTTAAGGTAACACTTTTGAGTGTGTTTCATTTTAGCCTGTGTCTTAGTTTTCAGAAAGCAAAAAAGCTATCAAGATACACAAATAACGGGGTTATTTAAGTCAGCAGTAAGAAACCCCAGATGCGTTTCATTTGAGAATTAGGATTTTTTTTTTAAAGCATGCAGTTAGAATCTGTGCTAGTCTATTGTGTTGGGAAACTAAGATTCTAGTTACTAAATCCAGAGCAGAAACTAACGGTAGTGGTATTTGCTCTGCCCATGACCTTGAGTGTATGGCCTGAAGGAGGTGTTGCTTCTTGCCATTGTACATGACCTCTTAAAAGGAAAGAGGGAAGGGGGAGAAGGGTCACACCCCCTTCCCCCTGCTACCTGCTTGCTGGTCTGATGGAACTTTGTAGCAGGAATCTTAAAAGTTCTTATTAATAAAATCAAACCCTAGGCCAGTTATTGGGGTGAATACTGGAAGATCAGAGAGACAGAACAAGCCACAACTATCTCACCTTGCCAATTCCTCAGCTGGTCCTGTTTCCTCAGACTGGAAGCTTCTGTGTCCTCATCCCAATGGCTCTCAGCTGAAATGCTGCTTAAAATCCTGAATGCTTAACCAGCCACATGTTTAACCAGCCAAATACTTCTAGTTTCTGGTCCTCACGCCTTATATACCTTTCTGCTTTCTACCACCACTCCCTGAGATTAAAGGCTCACTTCCTGGGATTAAAGGCGTGAGTCACCATGCCTGGCTGTTTCCAATGTGGCCTTGAACTCACAGAGATCCAGGTGGATTTCTGCCTCTGGAATGCTAGGATTAAAGGCGTGTGCTATCACTCCCTAACTAGTGGCTTTTCTGTTCTCTGACCCCAGATAAGTTTATTAAGGTACACAATATTTTGGGGAACACAATACCACCACAGAACTTCCAGGTGGATTTGCTCCTAGTCAGGTTAGAGGACGACTTGAGCTGTCTACTCAACTTCCTCAATTTACCCTAATAGATTTCCCTAATCATCTTTAAACAGACTCCCGTGGATTTATCACATTAACTAACTTCAAAAGATTGCTGTTCCACAATTTACTACCCCCCAAAACAAGGTTGGAGACAGACTCACATTACCTGGAACACAAGTTGAAAAGATAATATTCAGTCAACTATGACTCTGGGAAGTGTGAACAGATATGGTGTTGCCACTGACAATTCCCTATCTAGAAACCACAAGTTTACTGCAGCAAATGGCCTCTCCCTGGGCCCCTACCTTCCTCCTCCTGGGTAGCCAATGGGTGATAGAACTCTGCAACTCAGACAGGAAACAAGTCAGGCACATTTGGACTTGAGCATGTTAATATTCTGGAGTTCATTACTGCTCATTTTCATCTTTCTCTATCCCAAAGCCAGTATGCTTTCTTTTTCTCTTCCATAGAGATCCAAGCTTGATTTGGATTAAAACTGTTCTATGAGCCATGAGAATTAGTATTTCCAGAACCTGCTCCTGAAGCCTGTCCAGAATAGAACACTTTCCATTGATTAACAGTCTCGAGTCTTGTTCCTTTTAGGCCTAAGCAAAGCTATTCCTTTTATAAAAATGGCAAGCAGTAGAATCCATTTTCTTATAATTCTTCTGATAGCACCCTTTTCTTCCATATTGAATATTCACATTTTCCCTACCAGAACCAATTATTTTACTTGATCTTATCATCTGAAATTTCAATTACTACAGCACAAAGGACTCAGGTGAGCTAACTTCTACACCTCAGTTTGTTCTCACTTCATGCAGCATAGGCCTGTCAAGAAGCACATGCTTCATTCAAGACACTCCAGTAATTTTTTTCTCATGCCAGCATAAATTAAAGACTTGTTCAGTCAAGGCTACGTTCTTCCTCTATGCCTTCAGTGGCCCACAGTTGGGTCTAAAAGAGATTTGCTTCACAGGTGTGAGGGGCGGGGACTAAGTGGACTGTCATGAATGTCTGCTGCTCACATGATGTGTACTCTACCTTCTGCCCTGGTTTCCCCAAGTGACTTGCTCTGCCACAGAAATATGTGGACTCCTTCCTGGACCCTGTGCTGGAAGTGAGACACAGCACTTTGGGTCCACAGGTCCTGGCTGGTAACTGAAGTACGGAATTGCTGTCCCCATGACTTTCATTCTTCTGAAGAACTTTCCAGCGAGGGTAAATTCAGTACATTTTTACATTCTAAAGGCACAAAATTGGGGGGTCTATTTTTTCACTCTTCATGAAGGAAAATTCAGGAGGGAGCTGCTTCCGGGCGCTTTTATCTACATGCTTCACTCTGTCGCCTATCAGCCCTCCCCAGCCAAGAATACAAGCGCTATTATTAGGAAAGAAGCTGTCCTTCAAAATCCTGAACTGAACTGTCACGGTGTCAGTGCCTTCCTAAAATACCTATGCTTATACCCAAAGACAAATGCTACTCTCAGCCTTTATCAGAGAGGTCTTCCTTTGCAGTGAGCATCCGTGATTACAGAAGCCCATGGCTGAGTAGGAAACCCAAGGTGCTGGGAATAAGTGACCTGATAGTGAGCGCTTAGCCCTGAATAAGACACTTATACCATCTCCTTTAAAGAACATTGATGAGGAGGGCTTGGAAAGAAGGTCAGAGCCACGGGATAGGCAGAAAGGATACAACTTCTCTGCTCTGAGCACGGCACACAGTCAATGCAATCATGAACTCATAGCAGCTGAGGTTGCTGGCACTGGGCCCGCACAAGGCACTCAGTCATGGATGCGTGAGGAGCTCACTTCGCTAGGCCCTCCCCTTCGCTATGAACCAGTGCTTCCTTATAGATTTTCAGAGACAGGGAGTCATTGCCCTCCATTGCCTGGTTTCTGGTGAGCCCACCAGCTTTCTAATGGGTAGAGCATGGACACACAAACCATTCTGGTTACACTCGGCGAGTCACAAAACAAAAAGACATGAATACGGGAGAGGGATTTAGAAGGATGGGGGGCAAGGGGTTGACAGAGATGGGAAATAAGAGAGGATGCTGTGTGTGTGTGATATTAAAAAAAACATACAGAGTACACAATCATCAAAGGACAAATTAAATAAATAAATGAAACCTTCACCTGGAAGCTAGTTCAATCATCCCCCAACTGTCACAGAGTTGGTGTAGTATGTGTGTGGAATGCCCCCCCAAAGCCCACTGCTTGGAGACTTAGCACCCAGCCCAGAGCACTATTGGAAAGTTTGGGAACTGTTCAGGCAGAGGACCCTCGAAAGGAAGGTTAAGTCACTGGAAGCAAGACCTTGCAGGAGGAAACGATGAGATCCAAGTCCCTTTGTGCTCTATTTACTCCCTGGCTACCATGAAGTGAGCAGACTTTTGGTCATGTGATTCTAGCTAGTTGGGTGTACCAAGTAATTATGGGCACGAAGCAATGGAGTCAGTGGCCATAGACTGAAACCCTCAAAGCCTGAGCCAGAACAACCCTTCCCCCCAGAAGTCAGTCATCACAGGTGTTTGGTCACAGTGATGGGACATTGACACAACAGATCTCAATTTTCTCTACAAATTTTATTTTTTAAGGTGGGAGCAAGGTTTTTTTTTTTTTTTTTTTTTTTTTAAAAAAAACCAGTTCAGTTTAACTGTAATGGTCACAATGTACCTGTTTTCAGATTCCACATATCACACATACATCCTTGACTACTTACAAGAATCTTCTCTCCCAGAATTTTGGTGCCTTTATCCATCGATCTTGGCAAATTCTCTTCCATCCATCCCAGAGGTGGACATGCTTAGGGCCTCAAATGATGGAGGTCATGGAGGAGAAATATTCCCGATTAGTAATATCAGCTGTATTATCTGACCCCAACTGAGGCTTGTGATGAAACCAGACAAGATTATCAATGAAGGCACCAAGGGTATCCAAGGGAGCCCTGGGGATCTATCTGAATGTTTAAGAAAGAAAATGCTCCTTTTGATGGGTGATAAGTTTTAGCTATACTCTGGTCTGCTTAGGCTAAAGTAAGTATTAATTTGGGGTATTTAATCATGTTACCTGCTTAGCAATGCCAATACAGAGGAAGCTGGTGATCAAGGCCGTAGGATGTTATTCGTATAGAATACCAGAGTGGACTTTGCCTACAGAATGGCAGAAAGGCTGTGTGCATGAGGAAACACCATAAATCCACTCAGTGCTAATAGCACGCAATGAAAACTCCTTTTCGAAGAGAGATTTTGCACACAAAGAGCCCCAAGGGAAGAGACGGCAATGGAAACATCCATCAAGTAAGGAAAGGGTGTTTAGAAAATTGCTATTCTGAGTCCATCCATCATGCTATCAGAAACTGCTGAGTTAATCCATTTACCACCACAGAGAGCAAGCCCGGAGACAAACGCAAAAGGATGCCTTGGGGAGGGTTTCCAGCCAGGCTTCTGCAGAGGCTAATGTGGACACTAGAGATATGTCCATAACACTGAGGGGTACTGAGTGCAGCTCACACACAGCGTGCAGCTGCCGGCGGTTACTCAGATATGAGCCATCACTTGATGCTCCGGTCTAAAAAGCATTTTCTTTCCTCGTGACATCGAGTTTTGAGCTATGAATATGTGCCACAGCCCCACCTCTTCAGTGGCTTATTAGCTTGTTATCCACCTGTGGCTAAAAACAAAATGAGATCTTATGTCTCTGAATGTCACTGTAGTTTTTAAGCTCCCCATAAGAGGAAAGTGCTAATTAGAAATGCTACAAAGCTTGTAGGGGAAAAAAAAAGTCACAATATTACTTTCTTAGCGTTTATAATTTCCCCAAGGAGGCAAAGCACAAGCTAAAATAAAAATAAACCCTTTATTTTTACAGCCTTCTCTACTTTGATTGTTTTTCCCATTTCACTCGATTCACGTATGTGCATGTTCTGAAAGCCAGCCATCCCCACACCTTACCGAACGGGTCTTCTTCCACAGTGAATGAATTGACTCTTCTTTCAAGTTGAGTGGATCTTTGTCCAGGGGTGGGGTGGGGGAGGGGGCAGAGATGTATGAAATACAAGATGGGGATAGTTTTAGGCACCATGCGCTCCAGTCCTTTCCAAGGCGTGCTAGTCATGTATGACACCGAGCGAGAGAAAGAAGCTTTGCCGTGGAAAATCGTGCTGAGCGCACAGCTGCTTTGAGAGCAAGCTGACTGGCGTGTGGCACAGCACTGAGAAGGGTCATGGGGCAGGTCTGGAGTGAAGGCTTGGGGGTGAAGAGCGTTTGCCATTTCTGCAGAGCATCCTGGTACCCACAGGGCGCCTCACAACTGCCTGCAACTCCGGGTTTAGGTGATTTCTGGCTTCCTCAGGCACTGCACGCACAGGATGTGTATACATGCAGGCAGGCAAACGTGCGTGCACATAAAATAAAAACAAATGAACCTTTTTAAAAGACCATTCTCTATCAAGGATATATTTTGTTTCCAGTCTCTTCCAGGAACCAGCAAACTCATAAAATTCCCCTGAAACAATGATCAGAACATGCGATGCTAATATTACTGTTTTCAATTTTTTTGAGTGAGAACCTCTTTTGATATTATGCAGATATGATGTTTAAATTTTATTACTTGGTAGCTGGAATTATTTTCAGGATCATATGCCTTTAGTAATAAATACATGTATAATAATGCTCCTTATGTGATGACATTCTCATCTCCATGGGTCTGGGTTAAAAGTGTCTGCGGGTGAGGTTGGTTGGCAGATTCTTATTGCACCGTTATGTGAGACTTTCCCCAAGAGATGCAACATTAGCATCTACTCAGTCCAGGTAGGGAGCCAGTGGAAGACACAGTGTGCCTACCAAGGCACACTGTGGTAAACTAACAACTTATTTGTATTATTCAAAGGAGTGTGGGTGAGAAGTTACTTATAAAGGCATGGGTGACTGAGAGAGGGCTACATCCCTGAAAAGCCCACCCCAACCTGGGCACACAGCTCATGAAATCTGCAACCCTAAAGCCTTCTGGTAGGCAGCTCAGCTGGTGACAAAATATTATGACATTAGATAGCGGTGACAGTTGTACAACTTTGTACATGTTCTAGAAACCACTGAATTATACACTTAGAATGTTAAAAAAATTTTAATATATGTTGTAACTGATTTAACTCAAATGGAGAAAGAATCCGTGTTCAAGTAGAGAGGGAAACGTGCTCCAAAATGCTACTTAGAGAAAAGTGATGCAGAAATCAGCTCTGTGAATGAAATGGAGAGAAGGCTGACGACATGCCCAAACTGGAGTCATGAAAGAACAGGACAGATGACAGAGGAAGACCAAGATTATAAGCCATGCCTGTCCAAAATGTCTTCAAATATGCATTTTTCCCCATTTCAGCAAACTGAACAGATCTGAATAGTCCAGTCAATAAAACAGCAAACTACGAGAAAAGAAAGTATCATGGAGCACAATGATAGAAAGATGTGTCTCACCTGGAGGAAAAAAAAGATTTTTTTAAGGATGAACATTGAAATGATGGATGGTTTCCTTAAGCCTTGTAAAGTGAAAGCCAGAAAAGAAGACCTCCAGTTCATTGAGAAAACAGGTGTCAATCCAGAACTGAATGTTTGCTTAGAAGCGTCTTCTAATGTGCCAATTCTGAACACAACAGAATGTGCCAATAACCCGCCTGCACCATACACAGTTCATGCTGTAAGAGGAAATAGGGAGGAGATGAGTCAATCTAAACAGAACTCCATAGTAAAACCTAATCAGGAGTGATCATGTCTAACCTGTGGCCGATTTTAAGGCACAACCAAAGTTTGGCACACCATGGAATGGCAGTTGGGAGGAGGCTGATCAGAGAAGTCCATGGAGGGCCAGAACTGGTGGTGAAAATGAGAGAGAGGATGATTAACTGTAAGCTGCACTAGAAGATCTTAGAGGGAGCACTAACAGAATAAAAATAGAAGACAATAGAGAATGTAAGTTAAAAAAAATGAGTGAAAACCCCAAAGCTCTGTATCAGCTAGTTAACCATCCTAGGATCTAGTGCCATAAAACAGCAGCCATTTACTATTGCTCATGAGCTCATGTGTTAGCCACATAGTTCTAATCTGGCCTAGAGTCAGCTGCTCTTGGATGGAAGGGCTTCTGCCAGGCCAGGCCTGGTGAGTACACAATGGCCTTGTCTAGGAAGGCTGATCTCTTTGCCCCCATGAAATCACTCACCCTCAAAGGCTTGTTCTGTTTTACCTGGACAGTTGAACATGTTCAAAGAGATTGAGTGCAAGGCCTCTTGAAGCCAGCCTAGAGGTCAGCTAACTTTTTCATGAAGGTCTAGATAAGTAAATATTTTTAGTTTGCAAGCTGCAGAGTTACAGCTTCTCAGCTCTGCTGTTTTGGCAGTAAAACATCTCTAATCAAAATGTAAATGAATGAGTATGGCTGTGTTCCAATAAATCTTTATTTATAAAAATAGACAGCTGTCCAGATTTGGCCTGTAGGCTGTAGTTTGTTTGCTCCTGGCCTTGACTTAGAGTTGGCATAGCTTTGCTTCCACCTCTTGCTTGTTGGAAAAGCAATCTTGTTACCAAGAGGATCTCTTCAGAGGGAGAGAAAGAAATACATCCCACTTTTGACAATGTGTTATAATTTCAATAAATCAAAAGAGCGCAAGAAAAGAAGGAAAAGTCTACGGGGGGAGCAGAAATAAATGTAGAGCACTACAAATAAAGTCAAGCATGTTGTAATTCTCAAATTCACAGCAAGGTTCAAGGGAATCATCTTTCTACTCTAAAATATAAGCCAAAATCATCAGAGTGGCAAAGAGGACTTTTAAAATCCATCATCACTGTGAGCAACTTTTGCTCATTTCTCTTAGGAATTGATTAAACAGTTGGTATTGCTGAGTAGTGCGGAGGTCCTTGCTCAGCTCTGCAGTTCTGATATTGCATGCATATCCCCGAGACAACCTTCTGTGTGCTTTGAGTCACATATAAAATGACTCACGAAAGTGTTGACTATTAAGTAAAAACCTAGAAACAATCACTTTAATTGCTTCATGTGAGTCAAGAAGTGAAGTAACCAGGCAGAGGCCATTAGTAGAATCCCACATGAAGAAAATGGGAATAAACTCCAGGTACAGAGTGGCCCTCAGGAACGGAGGGGTGTGAACAAAGCATGCTGGGAAAGAGCAATTTTATCTACCAGATGTTTAAAACACACGCAACTAGGCAGAATGTTTTGGGGAATGGGTGCATCCGTGGTAAGCCCACACAGCTGGTACTCACTTTTCAGTGAGTTAGGGTGCTACAGAAGATGCATAAGAGACCAAAGACATCACCTGAGGAGAGTGGCCTTCTATATCATCGCTTCCCAGCATATACCGAGCCTGCCATCTCTGAGTTTCCTGGCTTCTTCTTCACTTCATTTACATATTACACACCCTGAAGAAGCTGAACTCCTCTTAGCTGAGGCAGGGGACATCACACAGCCTGTGCCGGAAGAGTGTGAGTTCTCACATCTGAAAACTCCCCTGTTAGCCTGCAACTGTATTACACAGAGAATAGAAACTGCTCGTTCTCCTAAACAGAAAATCTTTAAGTGGCATTTTCGAATTCTCACTAGAGTTGATCTGTATACTCAGTAGAATATAATTAGCCCTTTATATTTTATTGATTCTGGCCTTTAGAGCAGCTTTAAATAAATTGCACTCAGTAATTTTGGCATTGAAATTTTGAATTGTTGTGAAAGCCCAAAGCCTGCAAACTATGTGTGATTATTTAAGCCACCAAATAGGATATGTTATGGCAAAATAAAATTCAATATGAGTGTTCTCCCTCAGCCAACACTGTAACCAGGAAACCCGCCTGTGGTATGTCTAAATTCCTGTGAAGGATTTCACGATGACCCCATAGCATTGTGGGAACTTCATGCAAAAGGGTGCCACTGTGTTTCAACAGACACACCGTGGGTACTCTGCACCATAAGTTAACTGGTTTCCAGCTCTGTGATCTTAACTGGGACAACAGAAAAGGGAAAGGGGGACATTTTCCAATCTCAGGCAAAGCCTCCCCTGTAGATGTGACTGTCAGGACATCTAGACCGCTATGGTTTCAATAAGAAGTATCCCCCCACCCCTGCCAAAGACTCCCACATTGAACAGGTGGTCAAGTGGTCTCTCTTCTCCTCTCTCTCTCTCTCTCTCTCTCTCTCTCTCTCTCTCTCTCTCTCTCTCTCTCTCTCTCTCCCTCCCTCACTCCCTCCCTCCCTCTCTCTTTCTCCTACTCTCTCTCCTTTTCCCCTCTCTCCTCTCTCTCTGTGTCTCCTTCCCTCCCTCCCCGGCTTCCCATTTCTCAGTGAGATAAACATCTTCTGCTTCCACATAACCTTATTACTACGCTACTCTTCTACCCAAACACATGGGGCCAGACTACCATGGACCGAATCAATAGTCAATATTTTCTCCTCTTAAATTGTTTGTGCTGGTTATTTTAATCACACAATATCTAGCGAACACTTGGACCCTTTGAAGATCAGAGGAGCCAGGCCACAGCGCTTAAAGACACTCATGTTTCAGATGGAAGGCGCCAGAGGACGAGCTTAGTCCTACTCCTGTTCAATCTGAAGTCTACTGGGTGCTCATGTAGGCTTGAACTTTGGACCTTTGAACCTGATCCTAGCTGATGTTTGCCTGTGGGACTTGATGGCAGAGCCGTTCCCAGGGCTTGAAGCACAGCGCTGCCTATCCAGGCTTTTTGCTTGTCCTCGGGTCTTCTTAACACTGATAAAGGACCCCACCAACTAGCCTGAGCCAGGGGAATCAACCAGCTAGAGGTACTGTGATCGCCTGCACAGCACTGACCCTAAACCTTCATTTATCCACTCATACATATTGAATTGCTGCTGATGGTTAAGAATAGTGAATGTGCACAGCCCGGCAGGGCCACAATCCCAGTTCTATCTCTTATTGGTTCTGTGTTCCTTGGCACCCTTGTTGTGATTGCATTAATTAAAATGTCTGCCTCCCTTTAGGTACACAGGAAATAGTTCAGGTTAGCAACTCTTTCCATTTTTTTTCCTAAGGGGCATTCTGAGTAGGAGAAGAGTTTTATATACAGACACTAAGTACCACTGTGGAGATCACCTTGATGCTAGCAGCAGAGCCTCAGTTCTGAAACTTGTCTCAGGAGATTCATATTCTAGAAAAATGACGGAGGAACCAAGGCTTCTGTGGGCTTGTGTGAGATAGCCACATTTACTTTAGGTATACCCAATTAATGGAGCAATTTACTGTGTAATTGGTTGAAAGAAACAATGATCCTTTCTCAAATATTAATTCATCTATTTAATTTATCAGGAAGTGACATAGGTCTTCAAGAGTAATCATTTCACACAATCCACACAGCCCAGTGTGAAGAGTGACATTTCTCTACATTTTCCCACACCTCTCTGATGTCTGGCTCAACAGAAGCCAGCTGGATTCGCCTACTGGCTCTGCATTCAGTCTGTTGTGAAAGTGTCTCACAGCTTTTGGGAGGCACAGTACAGTCATGAGAGACACTTCATATGAAAAGTGAAAAGAATGGCTTCGAACTGATGTGAGAAGAGTTTTGACCTTGCCCATAGCTCTAAAAGGGCCTCTGGGAACTCAGGTCTGCAGATGATACTTTGAAAACCACTGTGCTGGAGTGTTTAGGAGTCGGGCAAAGCTGGGCTGGAGAGTTGGCTCAGTGGTTTAGAGCAAAGCAGTCTTACAGGGAATTCAAGTCCAGCTCCCAGCATTCATGTCCGACAACTCACAACCTGGATTCCGATAGGTGCTTGCATTCACAGGTGCACATACCCACCACATACAGACACATACATGCACACAGACACGTACACACACAGACATATACATGCACACAGACATGTACACACACACAGACACATACATGCACACAGACACGTACACACACAGAGACATATAAATGCACACAGACATGTACACACACACACACACACACACACACATACATGCACACAGACACATACATGCACACATTGTTTAAAATTAAGTCTACAAAATAAAAACGTTGAGCAAAGCCCGCTTGTGTTGTGCCGACTGGTTTCAGTCTAATTTCCTCCCTTTCATACTCAGGGCTGTCATGTTTAGGGACCTTCATATGAATGCCCCCCCCCCACTCAGTCCTCAAGCATTAGCTTATGTACACCTTTCTCAGCAAGGTTGCCCAAGCTGTCTACTGGAGGTTGTTAGTAGTGGGCAACACTACAGCTGGCCACAAAGGACACCTTTATTTGCACCCAGCTTGCTAGATGCCCATTCCCCCAATAGGTAAACTTCCGGAAGTGGAGCCCTGCCTATTTTCTGCGCTTTTGTATTTCCAATGCCCACTTTGACTTCTTTCATTCTTTCTGTCTCATACTCAGCCTGAAGCAAACCCTGTTGTCTTCACAATTAAACTGTATCCAGAATCAGATCACATTTCCCCCCTCTCCTTTCTGCCACCCTGGTCCAAACACCATAACCTTCCACAGACTGTATCTGGACATAGCCTTTTGATCAGCTGCGCCTCCTCATGTCCATCAGTCTGAGTCTATACTCAGGAGCGCAGATAACACAAGCAAAACCAATCCACGCCTTCATACCAGCCACCACAACCGTGTTGTGTGTTCTTCAAACACAGAGAACACATTCAGGGTCTTTGTACTCATTGTCCCCTCTAGCTGGAGAGGTGTTCCTTTAGACATTTCAGTTCTTTACTCCTCTGGGGACACACTTCAAATGCCATCTTACCGGAAAGGGTTTCCTTGATGAGTTTTTACAAAACTACAACCTGTTTTCTATCAACATCTCCCTCTATACATCCTAAATGGTTTGTTTGATTTTGAGCGATTGTCAATACCCAACACATTCTGTCTAGTTCTGTGTGCATCTTTCCTCTGTGAAACATAAAATCTCCTCTCCAGGCTACAGAAATTTCACCTTTTGCTCTGTATTGGGTCCCCTCTGCCAAGGACTGTGCCGGGCACACTGAGCAGGCACGATGTGGCACATGACTGTGTTCTGGGTGACGGTATAGTCAAGTGGACCTCTGTGAAATGTGCCTTTTTCCTTCAGGGAGTGGAAAGACCTGGGGGTGGGCATGTCACAGAATGGGAAAAACAGAGGTCACTTGCCTGACTTTCAGCTCCAAGTCTGAGGTTCCAGCACTCTCATTGCCTCATGGTGGCATTTGTCAGCCACAGTCAGGGACAAGTCTGTTTGCTGGTCTCTTGGACAGAGCTTGATGTGTGCTTGCCTTCATATCTCCAGCAACCAATCCAATGCTTTACCACGAGAGATGCTCAAAGTCTGCCAAATAAATTTGAGAATAAGCTAATGAGCTGCCAGTGTCAAAACTGAAGTTTTAAAAAGCAATTTACGGTTTTGTGTATCTGTAAACTGGTGTATCAAAAGGAAAGTGTTCTCTTTTCTTACTCAAACCCGAAGTCGAGGATAAATGCAAAATATAAGTGAAAATGACAGCAATATTTCAATTAAAAATGCTAGGGTAGAAAAATACATTTCTTAATTTTAAATTATTTAGGATCCAGTTACACGAGTGACCGGAGCTAGCCTTGTTAAGCTGTGGGGAGCATGGTATAATGAACTTTCAGTTGCTACTTGTTATAAATAAACTCTTAAAACAGGAACACACAACAAAATAACTGACTCTTAGCAAAATGTATCCTGTCTTTAATCAGTTGAGAGGGTTATGGGACTTCCCATTCCTACCTGAGCCAAGTGACTCTGAGCAGACTTGGCTGAGAACAACCAAATGGATCCAAGATAATCTGTACTATTTTCCTGGGAGAGATGGTGAAATTTCCTTAATCAATACTTCCTGGTATATCACTGTGTAAGTCCATTTCAGGAAGCTATTTATCAGACTTCTGATTCCTATGAAAGTGACATTTTTTTGCTTACAGAAAACCTACTACAGAGAGAGTGCCCATACCCTGATTGTGTCATTTACTAGACACATGGTCTGGGTCAAATTGCATATTCTCTCTGAGCTGTAATTTCTGTGTTCAAAAACTGGGCCATTAGAGATCTGCAGAGCACACACAGATGCTTTGTCTCCAGCAGTCATGGTTGATGCTGAAACGCTGTGGTGGTTTGAAAGAAAATGGCCCCCAAAGAGAGTGGCACAATTAGGAGGTGTGGCCTTTTTGGAGGAAGTGTGTCACTGTGGGGGCGGGCTTTGAGGTCTCTTTTGCTCAAGCTTCCCTCAATGTGACTGTCAGTTGCCTTCCTGTTGCCTCTGAGTCAAGATGTAAGGACTTTCAGCTCCAGCACCAGGTCTGCCACACACCACCGTGCTCCCTGTCATGACAGTAATGGACTAAACCTCTGAAACTGTGAGCCACCTCAATTAAATGGTTCCTTTATAAGAGTTAGTCATGGTGTCTCTTCATAGCAATGAAAACCCTAAGACAGATGGTTACAACACACCTGTGTTTTAAGTTCAAGCCAGCAGGCTGTCATGAGGAAAACTATGTTGTGCTTGTGAGAGAGACCATAGCCTGCCTTTCTCTTTCCTCAGCACCTGGAAAATTAGTACCTGATGCACAAAGGCAATTGTTCAAAGAATTGTAACACAAGAGCTCTTCTTTACTCTTCATTTCCATAGACCTTAGCCAGATAAATAGTTATGAAAAACAAAATGATTTTAAATAGAAAAATGTTAATATTCAATTAAAAATGTTAAGCTAACACAAACTGTGGGCAGGAAAATTTTGAAGCACATAATCTATGACAAATAAATAGCTATAAAAATTAATAATCAACTTAACAGTCTCCCCCTGAAAGGGCCCACCATGTGAGTCTTAATCCATTGCCTTCATAAAAGGAGGTTTTCACAGAGGACAGCATAAGACAGCTCAAATCTGAAGACTGCAGGATATGTTTTTCATCTGAGAAAGCAGTGGGGAGTGAAGCCCAGGGCCACTCATTTCAGAAGTCAATAATACAAATCAATGAGGAAATGTTCATACCAACAATGCAGGAAAAGATGACATAATGATGTATTGTTTCCTCCGGGAGATGAGACGCTCCTGTGGCATTGTAGGGCATGGGGTCCTTCACTGTTCATTCCAGCCAGATGATGTTACTGCTTTGCAGGTGAATGGGCATGGCAGGGAGCATTCTGACCAGAGTCAATAACAGATGGTGGTTCTGAGGACTTCCCTGTTGTGTGCTAGCCTCTTGATATGACATATAACAGATCTGTTATCAGTCTGTCCATGTCTGGGAAATCTAGTTTCTCTAACAATAGCACTGTCAACTTGCAGTCAAGTGATCTCTGTGAATTATAGCTAAAAACCATCAAACTTGTTGGAAAAAGTCGTTCTTTGTACTTGGTCTGTGGGGTGGAGCATATAAGCATCATAAAAATGGTAACACATTTGATATCTCTATGTGCTAGGTAGTCTTAGGTCAACTTGACACAAGCTATAGTCATCTGAGAGGAAGAGACCTCAATTGAAAAAAATACCTCCATAAGACAGGGCTGCAGGCAAGCCTATAGGTCATTCTTGGAATTAGTGATTGATGTGGAAGGGCCCAGCCCATTGTCAGTCCTGGGTCCTATAAGAAAGCAGGTTGAGCAAGCCATGAGGAGAAAGCTAGTTAGCAGCACTCCTCCATGGCTTCTGCCTCAACTTTTGCCTCCATGATCCTGACCAATCTGAGTTCCTGTCTTGGCTTCCCTCAATGGACTGTGACTCTCAATATGTGAGCCAAATCAACCCTTCCCTTCCTGAGCTGTTTTTGGTGCTTTCATGAAATACTACAACCAAAAGCAAAGGCACTCGATTTCTGTATAACCAGCCTCCACTTGTCATTCATGGTCATGTTCTAGGGAATCCTGTACAGACATTCTTGCTGAAAGTGAATTTTCTGCCCTCTTAGACCTGATTTTCTCTTTTGACCTTGGGAGTGTCTGCCACAACTCACTGGAGCCTGTGCTCTCAATCTCTAAGTATCATCTTCTCATTTGAATAAACTCATCTTGCCTTACCTTTAGAAATTAATCTGCACAGAGCCCCATGCCTCAGTAGACAGAGTTTGGCCTGGAAGCTGGGAGAGAATTCTTCCTGCTCATTTACTAATGACCTTGGGGAAAACATGTCACTGTTGACTTGTATCTCTTCCCAAATAGGTAAACTGGAGGAGTTCTACCATTTACAGGTCATTTCATCTACTTCCTGAGACAAACGGATAAAATGGAATTTGTGAAGGTTGCTACTATACTTCCATGTTCACGGGAGAGCTGAGAACTGTGCCTTTCAACCTAACCTGTGCCACATGAGTCACAGAGCATTGTGTTAGTAAGAAGGGCTAGAAAGAGGTTCAGGGACCTGTGCCATGTGATGGAAATGCCATCATCATCTAACTCCAGATGCTTAGCACATGCATTAAAAAAATCTCTGTAGTTACTCATCTAAGATTTCATATTTTACAGAAAACAGCACTAGACCCCAGAGGTGAGGGGGGAAAACTCCACAATATCTAAATAAAATTATCTGGTTCGCTATCCACAATTATACTACTGACATTTCTTTCACATGTGTAATTCTTTTATTACCACATAATACATAGCAAAAAATTCCAACAAATCAGAACTGGAAAATCTTGTCCTCAAAATGCCAACCCCAAAGACAAAACATGGTTACACTTTTATGACATGCATAAAATCCCTATGTGGGAATAGTAGCACCTGTGAGATCATAGAATTGTGGAGTGTTGCCACCCACCAGATGACCTTTTAGAAACAGCATGAACCTATGCAGAAGGTGCCAAGGGACTGCCTCCTGCTTCTTAAGCCACCAGATCTCCTAGGTACTGGGAAAGTTCCAGTTTTCTCCATCTTTTCCTTTTCTCTTAGACAACAGACATTGAAGCTTGTCAACTTGTCCATAATCCTCTTCACCTGTCTACACTTCCTCTCGTACCCACTTCCAGATCCAACTATAGAAAAGTCATAAAATTTCACTACCTTTTCCATCTTCAAAGATCTTGAAACAGGTCTCCATCACTGCTCTATTTAATAGTTTGGTTGCTACGTCTGACAAAGGGGTGAATTAAAGGGGAAATATGAGTAACCATCACAGGGAACTCACAAAGTCTCAGGTTGCTGGAGACACAAAGTCCCTGGGACTTCCCCTGAACAGAAATGGAGCAGGCATTCAAGTTCCTTCTTGCTATTTCCCACATTAGCAGAGTGTCAGTATTTTATTTTGTTTCCTGTCAATGCTGATGTAGTAGTTAGGAGAATAAGAACAGAAATAAACTTGTTTGTTGAGGCTTAAAATGTTGTTAGCTATTTTTTCTTCCCTTCTTTTTCCTCCCTGAATTATTTAGTCCTGAAACTACTAGATGGGTGTGGTAGTTTGAATGTGGTTGCCTTCTATAATGACACAGGGAGTGGCACTGTTAGGAGGCATGGCTTTGTTGGAGTAGGTATGGCCTTGTTAGAGGAAGTGTGTCACTGTGGGGGCGGGCTTTGGCATTTCCTATGCTCAGGACATTACCCAGTGTCTCAGTCGACTTCCTGTTGCCTGCAAGATGTAGGACTCTCAGTTACTCCTCCAGAACCATGTCTGCCTGCACCTTGCCATGCTTCCTGCCATGCTGATAATGGACTGAACCTCTGAAAGTGTTAGAGAGCCCTGTTATTTAAACATTTTCCATATAAAAGTTACCATGGTCATGGTGCCTTTTCACAGCAATAAAAATCCTAAGACAATGGGACTGAGCAAGGTAGGTTAGAACCATAGCACCTAATGTTATCAGGAAGCTAAGGTAGAATTTGAAGAATGTTCTTAGCCCAGCCAAAAACAAAAAACAAAAAAAGGCACAAAGACTCAAAATATATAATGAGAGAAAAGGTTTATTGGGGAAAAAAAAAGATTCAAGGAAATGGAATCAGTTGATTAGATTCAACAGAACTATACGGAAACCAACATGTATACATAGTTTCAAAGCCCCTCCCACAAATACCTGCTAATAGAAAGGGAAAGTGTAAGGGGGCAAAGAGATGGATCAGTGGTCAGGAGCACTGGCCCTTCCAAAAGCCTTGGGTTTGGGTCCTAGTACCCACATGGCAGCTCACAACCTTCTCTAACTCCAGTTCCAGAGAATCTGAAATCCTCTCCTTGCTACTGAGGACACCAGGCAGACACCTGGTGTATAGTCAAACGTGCAGACAAAACACACATACACATAAAATAATAAAATGACTCTTAAAGAGAAAGTGTAACTCTACAATGGGTAAGTCCAGCAGATTTTAATCAAGCAACGAATGGAGACATTGAAAGTAATGCACCAAAATGGAAACGGTGTGGCCTTGGCTCAGATGCAGATGTAAAGCTGGTAGCAGAGCTCTGCAGCATTCCTGCAAGAGATGAACAACTCGGGTCTAATTGTGAAGAAACATCTGGGAATCTAAACAGAGGCATAGTCTATAAAATGACTACCCTGTAATCTCCAAGAGAATTAAGGCCATGAACGTGCTCCAAAGAGAATGATTAAAATGATATACATTGTGTGGTTCTGAGCTGTGTGCTTTTTTCCGTACAGGGCACTATTATGACAACTAGTGAAGTTTCAGTGGATTGTAAGAATGAAATGTTAGCAACTTGTGAATGTTAAGTCCCTCCATTTTAATAGTTATATTGTAATCATAGAGTTATAGTGTAGTCATAGAGGCAGACTTAATTTCTTTTTCCTGTTTTACTTTATTTTTTAATTTGACACATGAAATTATTTGGTGGTTAAAAGATACCATTTCAGCAAGAGATTCTCAATGGTCCTAAATGCACATGGGCTTTAGTCTGCACACACAGTGCTTCTGTACATTTGAGATAATTTCAAAGTTTAAAAACCCTATTCTAAGGCAGCGATTTAAATAGTCCTCCAGTTAATGTTCTACTTTAAGGCACAAAATGCTCTACTTGACTCTCCCTTCCTTATGCTCCTCTTCCTAAGATTGTTTGAGAGACTGAGCACTTGTGAGTGTGGAAGGAAAGCAGGTTATGTAACGCCAGGCCTCCGGAGAAGGAGGGAGATTGTAGCTTGAGTTTTCCTGCTTTGCCCACAGTCAGGACAAATCTTTGTCACCCGCCAGTCCCACAGCCGCTCAGACCCAACCAAGTAAACACAGAGACTTATATTGCTTACAAACTGTATGGCCGTGGCAGGCTTCTTGTTAACTGTTCTTTAATCTTAAATTAACCCATTTCTATAAATCTATACCTTGCCACGTGGCTGGTGGCTTACCGGCGTCTTCACATGCTGCTGGTCATGGCGGCGGCTGCAGTGTCTCTCCGCCTCAGCCTTCTGCTTCCCAGAATTCTCCTCTCTCCTTGTCCCACCTACTTCCTGCCTGGCCACTGGCCAACCAGTGTTTTATTTATTGACCAATCAGAGCAATTTGACATATAGACTGTCCCACAGCAGGAGATTGCTGGATCCCTTTACCCCCGGCATTGTCTGCTGCAGTGCTGCAGAACAGAGGCTGGCTCTGTCTGGTGCACAGCCCTCCACACACAGAAACAAGGTTTGAGACAGAGAGAAAAGGCTTATTCGTCCGGCAGCCAAGAGTGGAGGTGGGAGACCCAAATCTTAAATCCACCATCCCAAGATAGAGTTTGGGGATGTTTATGGGGGGAAAAAAGCACAGTGCAAGGTGTCTAGTGATGAAGGAATCCGTGCCCTGTGATGAATTCAGAGAAATGTCAGCATTGGCAAGATCTGAGGGTTGTTGTGGAATAATCCTTTTGTACATTGTGAAGACATGTTGCTCTCATTGTTAATGAAAGGCGGATTGGCTGATGGCTAGGCAGGATTTGGGGGGCAGAGAGAATGCTGGGGAGAAGAGGGGTAGAGTCTTGAGGTGACCCCATGAGACGCAGAGTGAGCAGGATGGGAAGTACGTACATGAGGCAAACGAGCCTCAGGGCAGCACATAGATGAATAGAAATGGATTAATTTAAGTCGTAAGAGCTAGGTAGAAACAAGCCTAAGCTACCAGCTGAGCATTTATAATTAATATTAAGTCTCTCTGTGGTTATTTTGGGAGCGGCTAGCAGGACAGCAAAGTCCACCTACAGAGGGTAGAGTTTGTAGCCTTGGATGTTAAAAAAAATTAACCATCAAACAGTTGCACAGGCCCAGGGCAGAAGTCATAGACTGCAACATAAAGCACCCTTCAAGGGCCCAAGAAGTAACCTAGCATGGTCAGCCCAGTCACCTGAAGTGTTACCAACTCAAAACTAATGGAAAGTTAATAAAATTCTTCTTGGCTATGTCACCCCCAGGCCGTATCCTCTACCTTCCCACAGATACAACAAGGACTTCAAGGTTTGACTGCCAAGCCTTTGACACGACAGGGCTCTATTTCATGTCCTGTGGCAACACATGTGTGCTGTCTCAAAGGTGGAAGACGGCAAGGGCCTGACAATTACTGTCTGTCATGGCCATTGTATGATTTTCTTGTTTCTGGATATAAAGTTGTTTATCAGTCAGAATTAGAGAAATGCACCATCATCATGAAGGACAGAGCCTCGGCTGTCCAGAGGCTGGAGGAAGGACCTGCCTTATGCCCTCCACAATCACTGAACCATCTCCTTCAGCAAGTAGATGAAAGCTGCCAAGGTCTGGGGATTTCTTGCTGCCTTAAAATGATAAAAAGTAAAAATCTACAAAATATGATCATCTTCGATTAAAAGTATAACTCAAATAGACATAGATGCCATGGCTTAATTCAGGAAGGAGAAAAGAGAAACTGGAGAGATGGCTCCCTGGGTAAAGTGTGTGCCACACACCTGTGAAGACTGCAGTGTGAATCTCCAGAACCCATGTGAAGAACAAGTTGGATGTGTTTGCAAGCTTCTACAATCCCAGTGCTCCTATGAGAAGGTCAAAGGCAGAGAAAGGAGAATCCTGGAAGCTCATATGTAGCCAGAGTTTTCCTGTGTCCCACCTGGTCTGCAGCTGCTCAGATCCAAGTAAACACACAGAGGTTTACATTAATTAAAACTGCTTGGCCATTAGCTCAGGCCTACCACTGACTAGCTCTTACACTTAAACTCAGCCCATTTCTGTTAATCTATATGTTGCCACATGTTCCATGGCTTTACCTTTGTACCATTACATGCTGCTCCCTGGACAGTAGCCTGGCGTCTCAGCCTTCCTTTTCCCAGAATTTTCCTTGTCTGCTTATCCCAACTATACTTCCTGCCTGGCTACTGGCCAATCAGCATTTATTTATCAATCAATCAGAGCAACACATTCACAGCATACAGAGGACCATCACCCATCACTCATAGGCCAGCAAAGCCGGTGTACACAGTAGCAAATGGCAGAGACCCTGTCTCAGATGAGGTAAGTGCGGGCCCATACTCGAGGCTGTGCTCTGACCTACATGTGCACCATGACTAATGTGCACATACACTCACACATAGAAATGTGCACATACATAATCATACATCATATACACACGGAAAACAAAATTGGGCAATAAAGAGAAGAGTGTAATCTACTCACATTCTCTGAAGAACTTTTTGACTACAGCTAGTCCTCTTTCTGAACTTGAGATATATCACATGTCAAGAGTAAAGCACGACAAAGTTTAAAGGAAGCTTATGTTTTTTTTAAAAAAATTAGTAACCATATAAATTTAATTTTAATAGATTGATCAGAATTTTCTATAAAATCAGCCTTACAGTGTATGCGTGGGATCATTTCGTCCATTGGTGACAATTAAAAGTAGATTCATTAGGGCTGGGGAGACAGCTCAGCGGATAAAAAAGACTTTTCATGCAAACCTGGAGACCTGAGTGAAGCGGGAACTGACTTCCAGAAGCCGTCCTCTGACATCCACACCAGTGCCAGGACTGCTCACACATGCAAATAATAACAAAGTTTAAAAAGCGATTCATAGTCATGGCTAAACCGCAGGGACAGCACAGTCCACTAGTGGAGTCTGCTGTACAGCAGAGCCTAAGAGTGTCTTTCCGACTGACTATTTACTATCTGACTAACAAAGAAAGGATGGCCTCAGACAGTAACAAGAAGAACGTCCAGGCAGTAGCGCATGTTAAGACCGGAGGGCAATAATGTAAGACTCCTTTAAGAAAGCATTTAGTTGAGGGAGGGGAGGAAGTGTGTGTGTGTGTGTGTGTCTGTGTCTGTGTCTGTGTGTCGTCTGTGTGTGCTTCCTGTGTCAGTGCCTGCAAAGGCCAGGATTCTCTGGAGCTGGAGTTACAGGCGGTTGTGAGCCACATGGCCTAGGTGCCCGGAACTGAACTCAGGTTCCCTGGAAGAACAGCAAACTCTCTTAACTGCTGATAATGTAAGGATGGTAAAAGAACATTAAAAGTCTCTGTGCTGGCACAAACCTGTGATCCCAGTACTTGGGAGGGAGGAGCAGAACCATCAAAACTCAAGGTCATCTTTAATGACCCAACAAGTTCAAGGTCAGCCTGGGACACCTGAGACCCTGTTTCAACCAGAACAAAACACACCCCAACAAAGGAAGAAAGAAAAAGATTGAAACCAGACAGAAGCTGTCCTAATTTTGTATGTGCTAAGTGATTTTTAAACTGTGTCAGTGACAAGATGCCCCACTTTAGGAGTGGCCTCAACCCTCAACCCACTTCCACCCCTCTGCACCACCCCCTGCCACTGTATCTTAGACCAGAGACCAGACATTCCTGCAAGGTCATTCACAGGCTATGGAACTAAATCCCTTTTACATCTTTACACACCCTCTTCAGCAACTCCCGGTCTGCCTCTCCTGACCCAGTATCCAGAGACTCCTGCAAGATTTCCTGCAGAAGACACTGTGCAGGGGGCGGGCTTCCCCTTTGCCGACTTACAGCGCAGGGTGGAAAGATAAAATCAAGTGACAAAATTGACTCCTGCAAATGTGAAAAACCAGCTCAGAGTGAATATGACATCTTGAAGCATCTTTGTGGATTTCTGGGGACCTCTCTAGCACTCTGCTTCTTCCTTTTCCCCTAGGGTCTTCATTCATCATGGTATCTCCCTCCCCGTTCTCCCACTCTGCTCCTGATCCAGCTGGGACCTCCCTCTCCCCTAAGCTCTCTTTCCCCCGGACCCTTGCCCTCCATTACCTCCCCCCCCCTGCCCAGTTTGCTCATGTAGATCTCATCCATTTCTCTGTTGCTGGGCAATCCCTGTGTCTTTCTTAGGGTCCTCTTTACTAGGTAGCCTCCCTGGAGTTGTGAGTTGCAGTCTGGTTATCCTTTGCTTTATATCTAGTATCCACTTATGAGTGAGTACATACCATGTTTGCCTTTCTGAGTCTGGGTTACCTCACTCAGGATGATTTTTTTCTAGTTCTATCCATTTGCCTGCAAACCTCATGATGTCATTGTTTTTCTCTGCTGAGTAGTACTCCATTGTGTATATGTACCACATTTTCTTTATCCATTCTTCATTTAAAGGGCATCTAGGTTGTTTCCAGGTTCTGGCTATTACAAATAATGCTACTATGAACATAGTTGAGTTTGTGTCCTTGTGGTATGATTGAACATTCCTTGGGTATATGCCCAAGAGTGGTATAGCTGGGTCTTGAGGGACCTCCACTGGCAATGGTCGAGAGAGTGCCTGAGCTGACCTGCTCTGGTGATCAGATGGCTGAACACCCTGGCTGTTATGATAGAACTCTCATCAAGTGTCTGATGGAAGCGAATGCAGAGATCCATAGATGAGCCCCAGGTGGAGCTCCAGGAACCCAATTGGTGAGAGAGAGAGAGAGAGAGAGAGAGAGAGAGAGAGAGAAGGGATTGTATGAGCGAGAGATAGTGAGACCATGATTGGAAAAAGCTCAGGGACAAATAGCCAAACTAGTGGAAATGCATGAACTGTGAACCAATGGCTGAGGAACCTCCATGGAACTGGACCAGGCCCTCTGGATAAGTGAGACAGTTGATTAGATTGATCTGTATGGGAGGCCCCCCGGCAATGGAGCCAGGACCTGTCCTTGGTGCATGGGCTGGTGTTTTAGAGCCTGGGGCTTATCCTGGGACACTTTGCTCAATCTTGGTGTAGGGAGGAGGGGACTGGACCTGCCTTGGCTGAGTCTACCAGACTGAACTGACTCCCCAGGGGAGTCCTTGCCTTGGAGAAGGTGGGAATGGGGGGTGGATTGGGGGGAGAGTTGGGGGTGGGAGGAGGGAGGACGGGGGAATCCGTGGCTGATATGTGAAATTAAGTTAATTATATATATAATATATATATATATATATATATATATATATATATATATATATGAAAAGAAATCTTGAAGCTCCTTGTTTGAGGGTGATCATACATATCAAGGGCTTGCCTGTGCCTCACATTTTGGTTTTGAAACATTTTCTTTTATTACTTCCAACATCTGACTCTGCCTTTACACCAGCTAATGGCTCCTTTCTAACTTGCCAATAACAGCTGGATTTTAATGTTTGTGCCTACATATAGTCCATGTCTTTTCTGTCACCATGTATAAGAATCTTTGCTGTTCGAGAGTTTCATTTAAACTTTTCCTACCTGAAAAATCCAAGTTCAGAATCTAAACATGAAACTTGAAACTTTATCATGGAAAGGAATTAATTACTAGGTGTCTTGAAAGTATTTGTTGAAAGAAAAAAACAAAAACGTATATGTAAGCTTATTAGTGCTCTTGCTTCTCACCCCCCAGGAATGGTATTTTTCAGTTTGACAGCTTCTCTCATTATGGCCATATTCCACTTTAAATCTAAAAACATATAGGCAGAAGCTGTTTGAAGCTCCTGTTTGCCAATTTCTGCACCGTGGTCATCTCAGGATCTACATCTATTGACTACTGCCTTCTATTATGATACCATTTAAATATCATATAATTAAAAAATCATATCCTGGCATTCAACCATCTCCATGTTTGAGAGCCCAGTGTGCCCCTTGCCGAACGGCATGTCAAATTTGCCACAGTAAATTTCCTACTGGGTCCCCTTGGGGATTGATTTTCAGCTTTGTTAGGCAGGACTAGATAAAGTCTTTGGTCCAGCACTGGTGTCTTCCTGGGCTCTCTGAAGAAAGTCTTCCGTGTTCAGGAAGGTCTTCTCCCCATGAATGGTCAGATGTAGGTCTTTTCTACCAGCTCTCACTGAGTTCTCCCTGTGGGGAAATAACACTGGATCTGGCTGTTGCCAAGGGCTTCCAGAGTTCTTTCTCTGTGTAGTGTCACTTTATTGGACCTCTGGCCCCCAAGTTCAGGCTGCAGGAACTCTGAAGACTTCTGCTCCTCTGTGTCATCTGTTCTCACTGAACTTTCTCAGACAGGGCCTCGTGCTAAAGGCCATTTATCCTGGACTGCACATAATGCATTTGGTTCTCTTACATTCTCAAACTTGGACAACAGTTACTTTGTATTTCATGACCATATTTCTACTTGCATGAGCTATTAGTCGTATTTCTATACTAGGACCCACAGATTCATTGCTTTGTTTTTAACTATATTGTTTTCAATTTATTAATACTTGTGTGTATGGCATATATATATATATATATATATATATATATATATATATATATATAAAATCTGTGTGAGTGTGTACATGTGCATATTCCAGTGCTTGTGCGTGTGTGTCCCCATATGTTTATGGAGGCCAGAGATTGATACTAGACATTGTTTCTCAGTCATTCTTGACCTTATTTTTTGAGATGGGGGTCTCTCACTGTATCTGAGGTTATGGATTTATCTAGGTCAGCTGACCAGGGAGTTCCAGGGGTATACCTGCCACTGCTGTGCCTGGCTTTTACGTGGGAACTGAGGATCCAAACTCAGGTCCTCAGGCTTATGTGGCAAGGACTTAAGGCTGAGCCATTTCCCCAGACCCCAGCTTCATAAAAATTTTAAAATACTTATTGATCTTTTAAAATGTGGTATCCACACCATTGTTTTGAGGAATGTAAAATGGTTCTGTGACAAAATAACCTGAAAATGCATTTTTATTGACCGTAAGACCCTTCGAAGGATTTGCACAAAACCTATGAAATATGGATTTCATACTTTTTAGAGACTACATTTTTATGCATTTTTCAAATTCATTTGACCACAAAATCCACTTTTAGCAGTTGGTCTTGTGGGAGGAGTGGTTGGGGACTCTGGGAAGTGGTGTTCGGTAGTTGCTGTATATTAATTGTATTAAAAATTTATGTGCCTAATTAAAAAGCAATCATGGTTACAACTATCTTTTAAATTAATTTTCAGATGGAAAGTGAGCCTAGCTTCTCCTTCATCTCTCTAATGCTCCTCTCCTCCAAGGGAGAAGTTTGCTGTTGGGCCCATTAAACATTTCATGTATTGTGGGGGAAAAATTATTTTAAAAAGGAGAAGTGCAATTGTACATTATGAAAAATGACGATTTCCTTCTGACATTGTTTTCCAAAAGGAAAGGGGCATTTTTAGACACACACACACACACACACACACACACACACACACAAGTTAGCATTTTCTCTTCGGTGCAGGTATCATGGCAGCACGCTGGTTGATGAACGAGGCATCCATAAGGATGTGAGAAGGAAGAGCCTGAAGCAGTGGCGGCAGAGGCAGCGACAGCAGCAGGTGCGTCTGTCTCTTCTTTACCATCCATCATTAAAGTGGTTCCTACAGGGCAGTGCTGCTCCTCCAAGTACAACCGATGCGGGAGCATCTCCTCCCAGTCCAATGCCTCAGAAGTCTCCAGAAAGTGCTGGCACATGACAGACAGGACATTGGACTGAAATTCAAGGCCTAGGCAAAGTTCGACTCCTCCGTTAACCTCTGCCCAGTGGCTGTGCTCTCTGGACCTGTTTCTCAGACAGAAAACTGAGTTCGTCGGTCTGGATGGTTTGAGGGTTTCCTCCCTGCTCTTGCGTTGCACACGTCTTATGGAATAACACCCTCTGACGCAGACGGGGCAGGAATACTGTTTCTATGACGTGTTGCCTCGCTGGCTGGAAGCAGGAGACAAATGATCTACAGCTCGGGGACACACGACTGTTAAACAATTGAGCGCTATGTTTTTAGCTTTGTGCCTGTAAACAGCAAAGCCTGGATTTGTTGAGTTGAGCCTTAAATTATTCCCCTAATCACAACCAATTTGTCCTCTGTCAAAACCCCACCACTCAGTTCTGGCCATGTGACGAAGGTGATGGCCTTTGACCCACCAACTTCATTTTGATTCAGCTTCCTGGTTATAGCAGACAGTTTTAAGGCAAGGGAGAGACCTTTTCTCCCAATGTACAGTGAGTGGTTTGCTGAGAACCAGGACAAAAGGGTTTCTGAATCTCTAAATGAAACCAGGAGAAAAATAAGTCTTTCCGATTTCAGTTGCTAACAAAGGCAGAGAAAGAAAATCCAGTTGCTATGTTACTTGTCCACAAGCAAACTCAGCACAAGGTGAAAACCGATTTCCTGATAGGGCTTTCCATTATCTTCACTTGCATCATTGGTTCAGATTGTGGCAGGGGGCAAGAATCCAAGATTCAAGCTGTTGTATTCCCAAGAGTCAGAAATGCATCCATATTCGATCTGTCTTATATGAACACCCCAGGGGATGCTGTGCATCCTTGCCCTGCCCCGGGGCAGGTGAACCTGGAGCGTTGGAAGGTATCGCTCTTGGGGCTGTGCAGCCTTAGAGAACACATTTGCCTTGAGCTGTGCAGAACAGTAGCAGGAGAACATCCAGACCAGACGCTTGCCTGGACAGGGATTCCGCTCTCGGGCAAAGCCTGAGGGGGAAGGTCACGTGAGGTCTAAAGCAAGAATGATGGAGAGCAGATCGGAATCTGGGCCAAGAGTAGGTCTGGGAACTGGCAAAGGAAATCATGAGGGGAAAAAATTCATTGGTGGAGCAAGGAATGCAGGGGCGGGGCTATTGCCTGGTTTTAAATTTCTTTTTTCCTTTCTTTTAATGATTCCTTGGCTCACTAGTCATGGAGCTTAGGTAGGGCCCATCCACTACTCCTTCCGGTTCATAGCCACTTAAAGTTCAGCTTCAGAAGTAGGGATCATTGTGCTCTTCCCTCACAGGGCACTTGGCTTCTGCTTTCTCATCTTGGAAGTTTCAAGAGCATCGTTGTTGTGGCTACTGACACTAACAAAGACTGTCATTTACACTATCTAAGGCAAGAGATAGTGTCCAAGAAGTTTATTCCTGGAAACTTCAGTTTCTTCTGTAAAATGAAGAAAATGAATTTGATTTAAAAAAAAAAAAAGGCAGGAAAGGCTGGGGAGATGATGAAATACTGGCCACGAGAGCATGGGGATGCATTCAGATCTTCAGCCCCATATGAAAGGCCAGGCAGTGAGATGGCCTGCCTGTAATCAGAGCTTAGGCGACTGAGATGAAATCCACAAGTAAGCAGGCTAGCTGGACTCCTCAAGTCAGCGAGCTCCGAGTCCAGTGAGAAATTCTGCCTCAGTAAAGAACCCGAAAAGTGATAGAAGGCAACCAATGCCAACCTCTGGCTTACACACACACACACACACACACACACACACACCCTCCCACACATATATGTCCATACACATGTGAATACATACGTATGCATACACACTACACATACGTAAAAAAATAAAGATAAAATAGACAATGTCCCTTTCGCCTACACGTCAGGGTTAGCAGTACCATGACCATCCAGTGACCCTCTTTGCCTACTTCCAGCACCAGTCTTGGTAGATTCTGGCCTACAAACTCCAGGGAGACAAAGATCATGTTCTTCAGATTCAACAGCCATCTCTCCTCCCAGCAGAGTCTGGCATACGTAGGCACTTCGTAAATATCTGTTCCAGAAACAAGAGGAGAAAGAGACTGACTGCCACACCAAGATGGCTGCCCTGGGTTCCTGTGTGTGTATGTGTGTGTGTGTGTGTGGGGGGGGGCTGTTGCCCAGCACCCAAAGCAGGAAGCAGGCTAAAGTAAGGGGTTTCTGACCCTGTCTGGTTTGCCAGGGGACTCCGGCTCACGCCCCCACTTTCCATGGTTCCGGTTATTCAAGCAGAAGTGTTCGCGTTTGATTGCTATTCCTGGCATTTTGGCTCACATCTCTTTTAGACGTGTGTGGGAGTGTAACATGTGTCCCTTGTTAGTATTTTCACACAAACGTTTTTAAACTCATGGTGCTGGGCCAATGGTGTAGTAATATTACTTTGACCAATCTCCCATGTCAACCCCAAAGAGAGCAGCGGCAGCAGGCCTTTCTCCCCTCTTCTATAATAGATTGTATATGTGCACAGATAGCTCATCCTCCCAACACAGACTTGACTTACTAAGTTCAGCTGCTTGAAATCCTGCTTAAATCTCCTTCACTGAATCCCCGACACATCTCCAGGGACTTCATTTCATAGGAAAGAAAAACACCGGGAAGCCAGGAGGAGACACTTTGTTGGTGTAAGCAGTGGCCTGAGAGCGCAAGGGAGACAGAGGAGGGGCAGACAAATGACGAGAGCAGTCATTGGTGAAGGAGGTGGAATGGGTGGGAGCTGGGCACCGCCACCCTCCCACAACATGCTGTTCACTCTACTTATTATAGCCTGGACCGTTTCCTGTGAAATCTTAGTTTTTCAAAAGTTGCTTCTGTCATTGTTGTATACTCAGTGACAGTAAGGACCTGCTTTATTCCACGAGTCTAATATAGCCTTTGACAGATAGTGAATACTCTACAGTTTTGAATGAGGAATTGGATGGATGGGTGGATGATCAGAACACAAGCCGAAAATCCCTAGTCATAAAGTAGGAGCTAGTCAAGGATCTAACTTCCAGTACCTCCCAGGGCCAAGCCCAAGTACAGCCTGCCAGGGTCCTTGTGCTGAGGAAGCCTGTCTCTGAGGAGGAAAGGCCAGAGGAGGCACAGTATTCATTCAGAAGTTTGGGTTCAGCACGACAAATACACAAGTCCAAGTATTTCCTCAGCAGGGGGCCAGAGATTGGAGGGAGTAGCTTAGACAACAAGAAGATTAAACTTTCTCTTTACACATACTCATCTTGTTAGTTTTGTTTCTGGAGGTGCCTGGAGTCACTGAGGCAGGTGGACAGCCAGTGACCATTCACAGAAGGGGTGTTTGGAGTGTGGGCTCTGAATTGGCTGTAAGAAACCATGCCTCTGGGTAAGATACAACCTCTAGGAATTGGCTGAGTTCCAAGAGCTATCGTTCCTCCAGTGATGTCAAAGCATCCAAATGCAGAAATTAGAGAGGTACGGTTAATATAAGTTAGGAAGGGAGAAACTATAGAAACCAATGGGAACCATTCAAGCCTCTAAACAAAAAATGCTTTAGGAGCTGTAACTGTGTCTATGATGGCCAGGACAAACACTGTTCCTGCTCCCAATACTTTTCCATTAGAGTTGAATGAATGGCTAAAGATAAGCAGCAGGTATCTTTTTAAACCTCAGAAGTTTGGAAAGATAGAAAAGAATGACATGTGTGACCACGCACAGAGGCTGGTGAACAAACTAGGCCAACGCCGGACAGATGGAATCGAGAAGAACAGCGAGTGGCCTCTGTCGCATCAAGTTGTGTGGACTGAAACTGACTTCTGAACGAGCAAAGTGACGGTGCCAAAGGGACTGGAAGTGTTACTAGGTTGTCACAAGGCAAGGGGTGGTTGGAGAGGTTGGCAGGCTGCTTCAGCAACTACTCAGGCCCAGAAAGACAAACACTGCGTCTTCTCTCTTTTTGTGGATGCTAGCTCCGAAGCTGTGGATGTGAATATATGACCTGGAGTGACCACAGAGACCAGGAAAATAAAAAGGGACCATGGTGGCAGCAGGGGTGAGGAGGAGCATAGGGGAGCACAGGGGTTCTTAGAGAGAGGGACCGTGGGACACAGTCACTACGAAGGAGAAAGTGGCAAAATGGGTCAGGGAGGAAGAAGAAGGGCAGTGCCAAAGAAGTGGGAAGGAGGAACAATACATAACACTAAGGATGCTGGAAAAAGCCATAGGGAATGATACTTTATGGTCACTTAAAACTGCATACAATACGTATAAGCGTATGTGTGTATGTATATATGTGCATATATCACTTATATATAATACATATATGTTAATTATAATATATTAATTGACATTACTCCACTTGGGATGGTAATATTCCCAGACTCCAAATTCCTAATTATCAAACAAAAAACGCAATGTCAGGCATGGGAAACCTCCTTTTGAGTTGTTGGTCCAGTACTCCCCTGAAAGGAAGAAAGGTTAGGGGAGAAAGGGGGAGGGATTGGGCAGAGAGGGAACTAAATGGAGAAGGTTAGGGAAGAAGGACTGGAAGAAGGTTGGGGGAAGAGTGTAAGGAGAATATGATCAAAATACGTTGTGTGAAATTCTCAAAGAATTAATGTAAATATTATGTATTTTTTTTTTAAAAAAAGTGATTCCTTTAAATTTACTTGTCTACAGGTCCTCAGATCTGGCTTTCATATTACTTTTTTTTTTTCTGTTTTCTATGGTCAATATGGCCGTTTACCAAATTAATTTCATCTGGCAATCGATGTCCCTTGGCGGGAAGTTTGGACGTGTCTCCAGACTCTTTTGGCAGTCAACACAGCGTATGAGTAAGTCAGTAAGACAGGGTGCTGCTGCCAGCTAAGGTTCTGGGGAAAGAGAGGCCCCTCCTCTACGCTCTCCTATGACTAAGTGTTTTGGCAACCACACTGTCTCCCCACCCCAGACCCCTCCCCCATGATCCTGTAAATCACAGTGGAGATGGCAGGTTCTAAACACGCATGCCTGGATGGCTTGGAGGAGAGCGGACTGCAGACCAGGAACACCAACTTTGGACTCTGATATGAACAAGAAACAAACTTGATGGCTGGGGAGCCATCATTTATGATATGTTTATTGGTTTTTGTGATTCTAACTGAAGTAAGAGTAAACTAAATTAAGATTTTTTTTTCCCTCAATGAATAAAGGGCAATGGAGCCATTTCCACTTTGGTTTGTTTTTAGAGTGTTTGCTTAGAGCCATGATAAATCTGAGCTTGTATGTAAGTTTTGGAATGCAGAAGAATCTCTCTGGGGCATAAGCCGAGTCACTGGCTTTTACAATATGGAGATATTTCCAAGGTCATGAGCCAAATCACCTTTCCTATGTAAAAGTGGTATGCCTAGAATTAACTCAGAAATCTCTTAGGAGAGGAGTGGAGAGGGTCCCATGCTTCAGGCCATGAGTCTGTTGAGGAGATAAGGAGTGTTTGACTTGCTCTTTGTGCCATGTTTTAATATAAATTTGAGTGAGATTCTGTTCATACTATCTTGCACATATATATTTTAATGATTACTTGATATTAGTTCCCTCTCTCAGATCATGTGTATGTGTGCGTGTGTGTTTATGTGTGTATTAGTAGGGAGAGTTCTCTTTGTTCGAATTAACCATTTTATAGCCCCAATTAACCAGATATTGAATGAAGCTCAGGGCTTTGCGGTAACAAAAAATTAAAAGCTGCCGATTTGGCTTAGTGGTCAAGCTGCCCGGGAAGAAACGAAGAAGCTGGAAACAAAATAGCATACATTATCCAGAGGAAAAACATTTGGTAATGTCACCATCTGTAAGTTGGAAGGTAGAAAACGTATCTTCTCATCTTTGAGTCATAGGATATTATGGTTGGTTTTAATGTCAACTTACCACAAATTAGGATCACCGGGGTAGTTAGAGCAACAGTCCTGACTGCCTTCATTGAGGCAGAAAGACCTAACCCTGTTGTGGGAGGCACCTTCTGGTAGCCATGCAGGAAAAGGGGGTGTTTCACAAGGGAGATCACTCAGCTTTTGCTTGCTTGGCCTTTCCTCTTGCCTCTGAGTTGATCGACTATTGCCAGAGACCACAGATTCCTTCACTAATATCTGAACTGGAGTTTCCAGGCTCCCATCATTGACTCAGGACCAGCAGCTCTTCCAGGAACCTTCTTGGTTTTCAGTGCCTGGTTGGGACTGCTTAGGCATCCAGCCTCATGGACAGAACCACGACTGGGTCATCGGCTTCCCCAGTAACAGACAGCTACTCTGTGATTATGCTCAGTGTCGAGGCATCCACGCCTCAAGGACAGAATTTCAGCCTCCCAGTTTCGATTCAGCTGTTGCTATTTTAGCCCAACCTAAGCTCATTACGTAGATTCATCTAGTGGTTCTGTTCCTCTAGAAAATAGGGGACAAGCAAAGTGGGGCGAAAACAAACACTCTCTGTGTGCACAGTGTATGCAGGTGCGCAGTATATGCAGGTGCGTTTAGCAAGGTGTTGCGATAAAGGAGCAAGCATCTGCAAGGGGCGGCGGACGTAAAAGCGGCTGTGCAAGCTGTTAGGAAGTAGAAACAGGATCTGAAAATCCAACAGCATCAGGACTCCAAAGAGCAAGAACTATGGGGGCTGTAAGAAGCAAGCACAATGAAACCCCAGTCCCCACCGAAACAAAGCCAAACTCAACACAAACCAAAGAAAAACAGCACAAAACCCAAACCAAACCCGAACAAAAGGTCCCCAAGGGCTGCCCTGAGTGGAGGCGTCCAGCCCCTCCACATGGAACAAACAAGATCTTGCCTTCCTGTCTGTGCCCCTTTTAAGCGAGCTTCAGAATGCTAAGCTGGGAGACCTGAACCCTGTGCCTGGGAACAAACTAACAAACACAGGACTTGAATGGCAGCAAAGCCCACTATCCTTAGCATGGAAATGTGTTGTTGGAGAAACTACAAGCTTGGCCCTAAAAAGTCCTGACTGTGGAAACATTTTGAGCCTCTAGCTTTCCAGAAGACAACCCAAATCTTTACTAATATTTCCTCCTATTGCAGAAGCATGATTCTTCAACAGATCCACCCATTGATATTCCATTCTTGTCAGAGTCCCATGATACTTGAGTTTCCCATGCTTCCTAAAGAGGACTTTTTATTGGTTTATCTGCCGAATCCATCTACGTACAGCAGGGTAGAGGCTGTGGTGGACAAATGTTGTTTCCTTTGTATGGTCAGCTTTTTTATAATCATGTTGCATATGGTGGTTTGAGCAGGTATGGGCCTCCTAAACTCTTGTGTTTGAATGCTTGCCTCATAGAGAGTGACACTATTAGGAGGTGTGGCCTTGTAGGTGTGGCCTTGCTGGAGGAAGTGTGTCACTGTCGGGGAAGGCTTTGAGGTCTCATATATGCTCAAGCCATGCCCAATGGGACAGTTGACTTCCTGCTGCCTGAGGA